>NC_056524.1:221270726-221273065 GCF_019175285.1 Sceloporus undulatus
CCCCCTTGTGACTCACAGATGTGACTCACAGAAGCTCCGCCCCTTCAGCAACGAGCACACGGTCTCAAGCACACGGTCTCAAAATGGCTGCCAAGCAGCTCCTCTCCTTCTCCTCTCTCTGGCCGAACTGTTCTGGAAGGCTCTGGAAGGTGGTATATAAAGCTAGTCTGCTAGCTCCACCCCCTTGTGACTCACAGATGTGACTCACAGAAGCTCCGCCCCTTCAGCAACGAGCACACGGTCTCAAGCACACGGTCTCAAAATGGCTGCCAAGCAGCTCCTCTCCTTCTCCTCTCTCTGGCCGGACTGTTCTGTTCTTTATATCCTGCCTTTCCCTTCCGGGATCTAGGTGGGTAACAACAGTCCAATAAAACAGATATATAGACAATAATAAAATTTCACTAATAATAATAATAATAATAATTTTTATTTATAGACCGCTATTCCACAATGATCATAGCGGTGTACAGTAAAATTGCAAAACAATACAAAAAATTGCAAGGCCTCTCTCCCACTCAAGATGGTGGTTGGAGGAGGGCTCTTTGTCTTCCAGGCCAGGCCTCTCTCCCCCTCAAGATGGTGGTTGGAGGAGGGCTCTTTGTCTTCCAGGCCAGGCCTCTCTCCCCCTCAAGATGGTGGTTGGAGGAGGGCTCTTTGTCTTCCAGGCCAGGCCTAATTCCCTTAACCCTCCCTCCTTCTGCTAAAATTACATATAAACATCAAGACACAATACAATATCCCCAGTACAGTGTACTTAGTTACAAATTTTGTAACTAAGGATAGACACAGGTCAAATTATTCCAAGAGACCATCAGGAGAGGTGGTGAAAGAGTGAATAGATCAATTTGGTTAATTCAGCTGGTGGTTAGTCTGGAAATGCCCACCAGAAGAGATCCGCCTTTATCATCTTTTTAAACGCCTCCAAAGATGTAATATTGTGGATCTCTTCCAGCAATGTAACAGGTAAACCCCACCCAGGTAAGTAGTTTGAGCTCTCTTGCGGGAAGGGTTGTGAAAGACCCCCTAACTATTCCAGCTCTGATCACAGAGGAAAATAGTGGGGTATTTTTAACTGCCTGCATTGCCATGGCATAATCCTTCAAATAGGCTCTAGCCTGTGTTCAGCTGAACTGTTTGTGTGTGTGTATGTGTATGCATGCAACTGTGCCTTCAATCCACTTATAAATTTCATAGTGTTTTCCTGGTTAGAATACTCAGAGGTGATTTTGCCAGTGCCTTCCTCCAGAGAACAAAAGGGGTGCTCAGTGGTGGTACCTGGGGGGAGGTCCCAGTGGTATAGTCAGTGCTCACCCCCTCCATACACCTTCCTCTCTTTTAACCCACTTTTTCTCTTGATCCTTGATCAGCCTGGGGTTGTGTGTGGTATGAGAGACTGATAGAATGTTTGTGTGGGGCCTGAAAGAGGTTGAAACTGGAAGTAAAAGCAGGTGGGGAAGCCAGGGAAGTAAATTACATATAGAGTCTTGACAGATGGGCAGCTCCATGCTGCCCGTCTTTGCCCTGAGTTGGTGCTGCAGCAGCCGCACGCTGCAACACCAATGCACTACCCAAAAGAAGCTGCCTAGAGCAGCTTCTTTTTTGTGAACCCACAAATGGGAAAGGGCACTGCCATGATGCCACTTCCTGCCAGCGATGTCTGGATGCTGTGCGGTGCTTGTGTCATCATGGCGGCCTCGTGTGGATGGGAGGCCGGCATGATGGTGCTGCCATTACAAACTAGGGTTCAGGAGTGTGTGGTTGCTGCGGGCTCCCAAACCCTAATTTTGGCCCGAGGATGGCACTTTACACCTGTCTGTACTGGGCCACAGATCAGTAAACCACAGAAAAGTTTGGGATCGGGGCTATTTATTTGATCTAGCTGGGACATTAAATTCAGATGTTAGGACTTAGGTATCTTAAAGCAGAAGTTGGCAATTACAACAGTCTGAATAGAGAGAACACTTGTCTGCCTTGGGACCTTTTGGGGCCAAAGAGATTGCCAAAAGTAAAAAGCAAGAAGCAAATTGGTCATAAATCCTGTTCTGATTCTGAAAAGCTGGTATTTTAAAAGCTTGTACTTTAAACAGTGTAGGAATCCCCAGCAAACCCATTTAAAAGCTGCATTGCTGCTCTTGCAAGCAAGTCATCCTCTCTCTCTCTCTCTTTTGCAAAAATAAGTGTGGTCTGGGACCACACAAACTGACTAGGCAGACACCATTTGCCCCTCCCTAGTTTAATAATTACTCAAAGTAAATGGATAGATTAATAAATCTTGGTCTTTAAAACACTTTGAAATTTCGGCCCCATTCATACTGGGGTAAAAGACATGGAGGGAACTG
>NC_056524.1:221273165-221276904 GCF_019175285.1 Sceloporus undulatus
CGGAGCGTGGCTTTGGTGTGGCTTCTGGACTCTTAGGACGCATGCATCATTGAAACACCGTACCTCCACTGTGACTCGAAGCAGCTTTATTTTGGCTGTCTGTAACAGGCCAGGGATTCCTAAAGCTTGCACGTATTTTTGAGATCTTTTTGGTTGGTTTAATAAAGCTATTATCTTGTCCTTATTGTATCCTTGCTATTTAACTTTCTCTGAAAAGATTAGAACTGAGAAAAGTTCATGCAGCCTGTTGAGTCCTAGTCACTGGTCATAGTGTGAGCAAATGTGGTACAGTGTTGAGAGCATGGGCTATAAGCCAAGGGGCTCCTGGCAATCCCTTTGATTTACTCACTGATAAAGTTCATGATATATGTGTGCATCCATATAGTATATACCGCAAGCTGGAGATTAACAGCAGGTATGGCAACTGTCAGCCTATTCTGCTGCTTATGAGCATCCTCGAAGAGTCTGTCTGGCCAGCCACTGGTGGTTCAGACATGCTGCATTTAATGGACCAGCATGTCAACTCGTGTGTGAAATCCCTGCCAGATGAGATCAGCATCAAAACAAGCCTGAGCTGGGGCTGTTTCAAGACACCATTCAGTGGCTTTCTCTGTATTAACCTTCCTTAAGCAAGAGGAGCCGGCATTTTCACACAAACAATGCTTCAAGCAGCTCTGGATTCAACTGGCATGTAATCCAAAAAATCAAAGGCATTTTGACCAAAAAAACACATTCAGAATACAAAAGACATTATTTGACTTTTCTTCCTTTGCATTAACAAGAATGTATTTCTGTAGCACATACACAGCTTTTCAGGGTATACAAACCTATTAAATGAATAAATAAGTGGGCATTTTGGAAATGTTGGTTCTTAAAAATTTCCACTCTTTCTCATAATTGTGAAGGGGGGGGGGAACCTATACCACAGATTCAGGCAGTTTTTCTGAAGGTAGCCCATAGATAATAATCTGTTGTGGCTGGTATGGCTTTTATGAGGTGGGTTTACTGTTCTTTGTTTTATTGCTAAATTTGACTGTAATTTTGTTGCAATTTATATTTTTATTGTAAAATGCCTTAAATAATTTTTTAACCATAAAAAGGCAGGATATAAACATCCAAATAAATGTGGAGGTAGTATGTGAATGACTTTAGCAAGGTGCTTGTTTAATGTCAGGTAATTATCTTCAAACAAGCTATTTACTATGGTGGCATATACTGAGAAACAGGAGGCACTGGGATAACCAACAGCAGCAGCAGCTATAATCTAGATCTGTGTTAACCTGGGGCGACAAAAAATATAACAGAAAAATGATACCTTAAAGGAGGCAATGAAATATTTTAGCTACTCTTTTGGGATGACAGGGAGAACATACTTCTCTAGGTCTTATATGTGTCCTCTTTACATCAGTGACTTAACACTGTAAAACAGATTGTCCATGTGTCTTACTTTACAGAGGATAATCCTCTATTTGAAGGGATGTCAAAGACAGTCCTCTATGTGAAGGGTTAACTGGTCTTGCTTTAAAATAAGGAATCAGAGGAAAAGACATGAGGAGGCTTGAAGTTGCTACTCATAGTTCTCGCTTGGACAGCATAAAGATCATTTGATCAGCAATATCTACTCTACTGAGATGTTTTCTTGTTTCATGTACCTTAAAGTTGTTTCTGATTTATGGCAATCCTGAAGTGAACCTAACAAAAGGTATTCTTGGCATGATTTGTTCAAAGGGGGAGGGGGAGGAGATTGCCTTTGCCTTCCTCTGAGAGTGTGTGTGCCTTCCCCAAGTCAGCCAGTGAGTTTGGCTGAGTGAAGGTTCAAACCCTAATCTCCAGAGCCAGAGTTCAGTGCTCAAACCATTATGCTGTCTCTCAGAGATCTTTTGTACTGTAGATTAAATTGAAGACTGAATTTATGTTAGGCAAGTCACACAGCCTCAGAGGATGGCAACAACAAACCTTCTCTGAGGAAAACTGCCAACCCCCCCCCCCCCATGATAGGTTCATCTTGTTATTGTTAATTGTACTCAGGTTGACCCCGACTCATGGTGATCCTGTGGATGAGACATCTCCAATTCCCACTATGCTCAACTGCTCAGCTTAGATCCTGCAAACTTAGGTCCTGGTTAAGTCCATCCATCGGATCTGTAGTCTTTCTCTTTTCCTACTACCCTCTACCTTTACCAGTATTATTGTCTTTTCTAATGAATCATGTCTTCTCATGATGTGGCCAAAGTATGATAGCCTCAATTTGATCATTTTGGCTTCCAGGGAAATTTCTGGCTTCATCTGATCAAGAACTCATTTGTTTGTCTTTTTGGCTGTCCACTGTATCCTCAGCACTCTTCTCCAGTATCACATCTCAGATGAGTTGATTTTCTTCTCATCCACTTTCTTCACTGTTCAGCTCTCACATCAGTATATGGTGATGTGGAATAAAATGGCTTTGGTGCTCAGTTGTATACTCTTTAGGATCCTGTCTAGTTCTTTCACAGTTGTCCTTCCCATTCCTAAGACTTTATCACATGGGGGAAAATCAGGGGTTTAAAAGGCATTTTCGCAGGGTATTTGTGTGATTGCGGGAAAGATTTTCCAACACTTCATGATTAAAGAGGATTTATCCCAGGAAGAAACAGGAATGCCCCAGCAACAAATCATTCATGTGAAAATCCCATAAATGATTTGTTGCTCGAGCATTCCTAGTTCTTCCTGGGATAAGTCCTCTTTAATCGTGATGTAATGGGAAAATCTTTCCCATTATTGCATGAATGTCTTGGGAAAATGTCTTTTTAAACCCATGATTTCCCCCATGTGATAAACTCCCAAGTCGTCTTCCAGTTTCTTCACTGTAGTCTCCATTCTGATCAATGTTTGATCCAAGGTACAGGAACTCTTTAACTATTTCGATTTCCCAATTGCCTAGGGTGAATTTATGTAGATCCTCCATGGTCATTATTTTTGTATTATGTTTAGCAGCAAGTCTTTCATTTATTAAATATAAATACAACTCCCCAACCCCTACCCCACATGAAGTAAAGTATCTAGGAATCCAGAACATACAACTTATTTTCTTTTAAAATGTGTTGTCAGCAAAACATATAAGGAGAAGGGTAAACCTCAACAGTGCAGTTTCTAGAAGAAGATTTGGGACCTATTCTAACATTTTGGGGTATTTTTCTTGAATGTTCATGGATGGCAAGACCATCACATCCAAGACTAGCTATGAAGAAGTCGAGATATTTCATCTCTGATGAGCAAAAAACACTGGGGTAACTGACAAGTCCAAAACTCTCTTACATAACAAGCAATGTGTACAATGCTTTTTGGGTAGTGGACATGGACATAATCACTCTTCTCTGCTAAGAGAGGATAGAACAGAAGAGTATGTTGAAGCTTAAAGTAGGTAGGTGTGCTTGTGCGTTATGTGCATCTATCCCAGTGAAGCATTTTCCATTCCAAAGGGACTGATGCTGAAGCAGGCCTCTGTTGAAAGGAATGGTGTTCTCCTCCCCCTGCTGAGATAATGGGCTAGTGAGAAGGAATATACAGCAGGGAATCATGGTGTGCAAGGAAAGGCCTGGGAGTTAGTCTTTGACCTGAGGTGAGCAAATTGCTGCCTTTTGCCCATGCATGCATTGTATTGGGAACAGAAGAGGAAATAGCTGCATTCCAGACATTAACATGTCAATGTAAACAGAGGAGGGGAATGGGAGGGGAGGAAAGTGTGTGTGGTGTGTGTGAG
>NC_056524.1:221276929-221280653 GCF_019175285.1 Sceloporus undulatus
GAGAGAGAGAGAGAGAGAGAGAGACTAACCTCATACAAAGGGATGCCTGTTTCCCTGCCCAGTGCCCCTACAATATTTAGGGAAATTATTGTTAGCGAAACTAAGAAACAGAGGCTGCTGAATATAAATATTACCTTTGATGTTAAATTTGAGCTACAACATTGCATGCACCTACAGGGATCTGTTTTATTGAGGTTAGGTTTAAAAAGAGAGTGTCAAAGTGTGTGACAAAATATTGCATATTACTTGGTGGTGCAGTAGTAAAGTTTTAAGCAAAGGAGGTTACTGTGATAAATGCACACATATCTATCCATAAATATAACAGCAGCTGCTGCAATAGTATATAGCCTAACACTCAGCTTGCAAGGATGAACACGATTGTATACTTTTGTCAGTAAGCTCTGTTGAATTGGGCAAGGTGTTCTCATGGCTGTACATGGAAAAGACACTGAGCTTTAAGAGGAAATCTTAACTGGATTAAATCCAGTTTTTAGCTTTCAGGAAGAAATGCAAACAATCTTGAAAAGAGGTTTTGCAATATAAATTGCCAGCATGAAGTAAGAATGCCATCAAAGAAAAAGAAAGACATATCTAGCCTCTGCTAAGCTATGTTCCTCATTCTCTGAAATCTTCTCTGCTGATTGCTTTAAAACAAACTACCATAAAAACTGGAAAGATTTGTTATCTCTTTAACCTATCAGAACATAGATGGCCTGTCAATTAACCTAGCATCCATTTTCTGGGAAAGAAATCTCCACAGAGGTTCACCACCCACCCCTGTGTACCCACATTTCATCATCCACTACATCACAGGTTGTGCTGATCATAAAACAGTAAGAAAAATCTTTATAACAATTATTCTGCCCACCTGTACAAAAAACATCTACAGGTTACAGCAAAAATTCAACAAGGAAGAGTAGCAGGCATATAATTTGAATGTCATTTTGGATTTTCACTTATTTGAAAGCAAAAGAAATAGGAGAGAGTTTTTTTAAAAAACCAACAACAATGGAAGTCGGTATAATTGTTCAAACCTGATATGTATCAATATAGACTGAACTAAAGAAAAGACTCAGGTTATTTCTGAATTTGGAGGCATAAAGCCAAAGTGACCATCAGTAAATGTGTTCAGAGAAAGTGAGGGGATTCCTGAGGAACATAATCTTTCAGGCAGAAAGAAAGAAAGTTTAAAACAGAATATAGCTAAAAACCAATCACTTATACGGGATTTATATCCATTTTCATGTCCATCTATTTGGCCTTATCCAAATCCCAGTAACATGCCTGTAATTTTAAACTGCTGCTTTGGGAGCCAATCTTGGCCAAAATAAGAAATAAACAAAAATAAACAATCTGTCCACACTGAAGAGATAGTGTTTTAGCCTCACTACAGTAAGGATAGATAGTCCAAGAAAGAAAGAAAGAGAAAGAAAGAAAGAAAGAAAGAAAGAAAGAAACTGTAATGTAGGAATCACTTTTATTTTCATTGTTTTTATATTTAGGCTGCAATTCTATGCAAACTTTCTTGGGAATCAAGCCCCACTCTCCCCAAACACAGTGAAACTTAACTTCCAAGTAATATCCTAAAGGCACCAGATATTGTCTGATCTTAGAAGCTAAGCAGGGTCAGCTCTGGTTAGTACAGTGGGCCCTCAGTCACTGCAGTTAGGGGCACAGGACCTCCATGAGAGTGGAAAAACTGAAAATTAAAAAAAAACACTATTTTTTTTTTTAAAAAACTGAGAGCACACCTCTTTAGGAATCTCTAGCACCTTCAGCATACCACTGCAGTCAACATCCAGTAGACGTTGACCATAGAATTGTGATGAAGGACATACAAATGCCAAGGGAAGAGTTTTCTCTAGGAATCTCTAAGTCCTCCAGTATGACTTTATGGTCAACCTCTGGCAGATTTACACCAGAAGATCTAGAAATTCTTAGAGAGAACATACTAATCAAAGCTGTAAATAATCAAATCCACAAAAGACCACGAACCAATACAAAATACTGTAGGCTATATTTTAGAGGAAGGAACTGGCAAAACCAGCTCTGAGTATTCTTTGCATAAGAAAACCCAATGAAATTCTTGAGCTTGCCATAAACGGACAGGGGACTTGAAGGTACAGACACACAAAATTGCATATGATCCCTTGAAAGAAATGTCTGGAAAATGCTGAATGAGTCCAAGAACTAACTGACAAAGAACCACATCACGACTGACTGAGATGTGTAGCCATAAATCACTATTTCCACAATCATTCCCTATTGTTATTGGTATGATATCTTTCCTGCTGTGTAGAGATTTGGCCCAAGATTGCATTGGAATGTGGCATCCATTCTTTGTAGAGGAGGTAAGCTAGAAGGACTGTTGCAGGAAGTAATCTCTCTCTTATCAAGTGGGTGTGTGGGTCCTATGTGCCTTCAAGTAGCCTGTTGACTTATGGTGACCCCATGAATTTTATAGGGTACTAACCAGAGCTAACACTAATCAGCTTCCAGGATCAGATGGGATTTGGAGTCTTTAGGGTATTTCAGAAGCTTGCTTTTCAAGTGGGAATTGCTAAAAGATAGACATTTATCATGCTAGGAGCGGGAGGCTAATTTCGACAACATTACCAGCAGCACTGACATGAAAAAACAAAAGGAACCATGTACAACAATGGAATACTACCAGCGGTGATTTATTTTATATCACATGGGTACTGATCTAAGTGTGTTACAGTGACATATACACATCTGAACACCACACCAGGAGGATTTCATAAGCAACTACCAAAATGACAAGGGAGGGAATGATAGGGTATCTGGGTAGTATGTATCCCTAAGTTCTGTATGTTGCAAACAATGAAAGCAATCTTAGAACTTTATATTCCAAATTATATTTAAAACAACACCTAAAATGCTACCTGTTGTTTTCTTTAAAAAAAATGCCTCCTGCTGAATGCCACTGATTAGCAACTCATCATAATAACAACAACTTCAGGATGAAGATTTACTGGAACTCCAGTGACCAGTTGCAATGTCATTTTATCAGCCTCTAGTTGCTATTGGATGTTTTCTACAGCAGAGGCTTGAAGAACTTTGAACATTATAGGACTCTGAATGAGTAATTCTGTTTTATATATTTGAAGGGTCTATAGATAATTCTCATTATTTATCACATGGTGTGGTTGTAAATATATTTATCACATGGTGTTGTTTTAAATATAATGTCAATGCCCCTGCAACTCTGGTGAAATTGAAACAATAACTCATGTTCTTCTGCTCTGTCCCTTTTATTTTGGAATTCGGGAAACTCTTATTGAACAATATATAAAGGCATTCCCTGGTAATTCAGAGGTTTTTTGTACTCTTGTTCATGTCAGGGCAGTATACACGAATATTGATCAAGATAGCAAATTTTTGTGCTGCTGCAGTTAAGATCCTTGAAAATAAGATTTTAGTAAATTTGTGTATTTATATTTTATGTCTATATTTTATATTATTTATGACTTATATTTATATTCATTGTATTGATGTCTGTAGGTGTATGTATCTTACATAGTATGTATGTATTTTATGTATTCATATGAATTTGGGAATATGGTCATTGACCGCAATAAAATGATTGATTTTGTTGGGTTAGCACAATATGCAGACTAAAGGCAAGTGTAGGGTACCTCTCGGTGTTGGATGTGAATTGAAGAAGATCTGATCCTTCCACATAGGCTACATCCTTTTTCAT
>NC_056524.1:221280753-221301160 GCF_019175285.1 Sceloporus undulatus
ATTATTTTTTGAACTACAGTTCCCAGCGTTGTAGTCCCATGATGGCTAGGAGATTCTAAGAGTTGTTGTTAAAAATAATCTGGTTTGAAATATTTTAAAATATTTATTTAAATTCTATGATTCTATGAAAAGGGTGAAACCCACATCAACAACCAGAATTTGAATAGGCAAAAAAACTGAAGAGGACTCTCTATTGCTCCCTGGTGGACAAAGAAAACCATTCAGATTTTTCTTTCTTTCTGTAAATTCTTGTGAACAATCTTGACATATTCTGAAAAACCAAAAGCAGAAAAGATAATTAGCCAATACAGACAAAATTCATTTAAAGATAGAGTGACATTGTTATTGTGTGACTTCAAGTCATTTCTGACTCATGGCAACCTGCCAGGTGAACCTATTATGGAGTTGTCTGGGGTTGAGTGTGTGTCATTAACCCAAAGTCAACCAGTGGGTTTCCATAACTGAACAGGGAATCAAATCCTGATCTCAAGTTGTAGTCTAATGCTCAAACCACTACACTATGCTGTATCTTACACTTGCCGATACAGCAAGTAAATATTAATTAATTTAAAACAGAAATCTGGAAAAAAATGCACAACAAAAAACATCTGCCTCTGATCATTCACTTGCTTTCCCCATAATATATTGCAGCTCTCTGCATGAGTGAGCGAGCAAATGATGGGAGGGGTGGGTGGGGGAGGGAGAGTGTGCAATTGCACAAGCAAGAAAGTGAATGATTGGGGTGGGAGGAAATGGAAATGCCTTCCCTCCAGTCATTGAAGTCAAACCAAAGGTGACACAATGCTTATTGGAAGCGGGGAGGATATGTGTGGGAATAGAGTACAAAAATTAAAATAAATGTGTCTTGGGGAGGGGAAGAAGAGAGAAGGGGTAGCCTGATCTAACCTTTCACTACTGCTCTCATGGCTGAACCGTAGTAGAAAAATATGGCAACACACACCAGGCATGCTGGACCCAACCAGTTCCAACTACCAACCACTCCTCCCACCTCTGGCTCCACACTGATATCACTATGGAGTGTGGTGTACACACATACTCTCTCTCACACACAATCCAGATTTTCCACAGATCCAGAGTAAATTGCCACCCCCCTCCACCCCTCCAAATTAAAGCCCTAAATCACTGAAAAGACACAGATTTGGCCTGAATCCTCCAGTACATCATATGGACTGCTTGCAGCAAAAAATGAGGTGAGACTGTTTCATTTGGGCTGTGTAGACAAGCCCAGGTGGACAACACATAGCTTCATACTGGATGTTGAATTTCAGCATCAACTGGTGAAGGGGGAATAAATAGTGAGCATTTTGCTTGCTTTAAAGACTTATAGCAATTTGCTGCCAAACTTTGGTGCTATGTGTGGCTTATGGGACCTCAGGAGGGCTGGGACTACTGCAAATAGGAACCAGGGAGGTGGGGGATTAACCCTTTCCATCACGCCATTACCCCATTGAAATATCCCCACTAGCTGCTGTTACCTTTTGGAGAGAAGCTCCAATTTGCACTAGAACATAGAACAACCATTAGAATTTTTTAAAGAGCAACTGCGTGTCTGGTTGTAACAATTTTTAGCAAGACCAGAGTGAGAAGGAAATGGTCAACTAATATATGTTAACTTTATATTCCATCTTTCATCCAAGGAACATAGTTCATGTTTTAGGCTTAGAACAACCCTGTGAATTAAATCAGACCAAGAGGTTATAACTGGTCCATGGTCACCTTGTGTAAGCCAATTATGCTCCCTCTATCCTGTGAACCTGGTCTGGCTCTCCTTCCCTGGCCCCTGGTTTGCACTGTTCAGGAAAAGAAAATCAGACACTGAATATTTTCACACACTCAACATCACACCAATTTTGGCCTTCAGTATAATAAAAGATGCTAACTAAATTACATTTAATCCCTAACTGAAGGGGTGCCATAGATGTAAACTGAATAAAAAGTGTAAATTGTGAAATGTATGTGGTTAGTAAATCTAAAAGGCTCAGTAGTCTTCCATAACTGTTAAATATTATGCATTAGCCAGTGGATGTTTAGGAAGGAGGGAAAGAGTTATAAACTCTAATGACGTCAATCGTTAAATCAATAAATTCTGCACTAAAAGCCTAATTGATCAACTTAGTTATTTAGTATCTCATCTGAAAGGGTGACAGTTTGTATTATTTGATCATAGACAAGTTACCAAGACTCCTAACCTCTTAGCTGTTAAGAATATATTCCTAGTGCAATGGAGCACAGAAGTGCTAGGAAAGCTTCTGTATCATTCGCTTGCATTCTCCTCCTGCAATTAATTCCATATCTTGGTAAACTCCTAATTAACTCCAATGCTTTTAGTTAAATGAAACAACACAGCAAACCTGCCACCAGTGAACAATGAGATAATGCTGATGTCACCAGCTAATGTTTCTAGCTGTAATGTCATACTCAGGGTGCCCATTGTTTCTCCATGCAATGAATTTGTTACTGGAACACTCGGTGACAATGTCATCCCTCCCCAAAGGTATTGGATCATGTTACCCAAGAAATCCAGTAGTACAAAGGGAAGAGGTAAAATAACACTTCACTTGCAGCCTGAGTCTCAGTAAGCGACTCACATAGATTTTTATAGCCCAGAAAAATGGTGCAAGAATAATAAAAATTTTTTTCCTATACATCTCTTCAGCTGGTAGTGTAGTGCAAGAGTGGACAAAGTGCAGCCTGTGGGCCACATGTAGATCCCAAGGCTGTTTTTGTGGCCTCCTAGGGCTCCTCAGGGATCCAAACATTTTTTTAAAAAAGTAAAATTAATTTCTGCCCTCCAGCATGCCCCCAAATGCACTGTAGGGTATGTGTAGAGCATTTGCACCATGCTTGAAAACCCACTGGTGGTGACAAACAATTTTTGCAATTTTCATTTTTAAAAAATGTGGTCCCAAAATGATCTAAAATGTCCACTGGGGTGAAGGGGCACATTTCCACCACATTTTGGGGCCTCCTTAGACCCAGGAGCAGTTTTTTTTAAACAGGGCGTGAACAAGTTCTATTCACTTTCTGTAGTTAAAAATGATTCTCCTGGGCCTACAACTGCCCAGGAAGTCCCCCAAAACACACCATTTCGGTTTTTCTTGAGGCTCTGGTGTTCACCCATGGGAGGCTGAGGAGAGAGTCTGGTGGAGACCTATTGGCTCAGTTTCTTCCTCATCAGGTTGCTCTTCTCTATTGCTTATCATAGAGTTTAAATTACTTAAATAGTCAATAATGTGGCCCTTATTCAACCCAAGTTCTTGTGTCTGATCTCTTTATTTCTGTTGTGGAAACAGTGAAGTTGTCATGACAGCTAACATGCATTGTCATTAGGTCCCTCACACTACCTAAAGATAGGACTGGTCCTCTAATTGTTATTTTCTTAACATTTTCATTAACCCTTCTCACAGCCATGAAAATAAACAGTTTTCCAGTCTGGATTTCATAGAATCATGGAATCATAGAATCATAGAATCATAGAGTTGGAAGAGACCTCTAGGGCCATCCAGTCCAACCCCCTGCCATGCAGGAAATCAATTCAAAGCATCCACCGACAGATGCCATCCAGCCTTTGTTTAAAGACCTCTAAGGAAAGACGCACTACACTCCCGAGAAGGAGTGATTTCCCATCTGTCGAAACAGCCCTTAACGTCAGGAGTTCTTCCTAAAGGTAAGGATCTCTTTTTCCTGTACTGCATCCATTGTTCCTGGTCCTGTTTCTCTGGAGCATGCAGAAAACAAATAGCAGCTCCCTCCTCAATATGACACCCTTCAAATATTTAAACAGGAGATAATCATATCACCTCTTAATGAGCCGCCAGAGATTGTAAAGGGATTAACCTTGAGAGACAGTTTTATCCTATACGCGGAGTGTGTGTGTGTCCCGGAATAGAATCCCCCATGGATAGGAGGGGCCACTGTAACAACACCGCCAGACAGTTCGTTAACCGCCTGTCCTGAACAAAAAGTGCTTAGCGTTGCCCACAGAGATACAAAACAGGGAAGGGGCCATTTCCTGGGTAGGAAGTTCCAAAGTTTTAGGACAGCACCAAGAGGCCCCCCCAAGGTGCGTATATGGTGGTGGGACTGAGAGAAAGGGGCTTCGTTTCAGGATCTTAAAGTCTGGGGTGGCCTCATGCAGGGAAATAAAAAGATACAGCCATATTAGGCTGCAGCACCATTTGTAGGAATTTATATGGCTTTGACACTAACTGAAAAGAAAGAGGTTGGAGCATGAGCTATCCAAGACAAAGTCTGCTTCCTCAGAGGCATTTGGTCCAATATGCATCTGAGGAAGAAGACTGTTTTGTCTAGCAGGCTCATGCTGCCAACGTCTTTCTTTTCAGTAAATCTCAAGATCTCTCTGCATAGGGGAGGATAGGGTCCTGGCCAAAAGCCTGGGCCTAGCCATATAGGCTTTAAAGTTAATAACCAGCACTTTGAATTGTGCCCAGAAACAATACAAACTGGGGTGTTTCAGAGGGGCCCTAGGTTCCATCCAGTGGCTCCAGGCTGGCGCAAGACGTCCATCCTTTTGTAGGTCGGTGAAAATGAAGGACCCAGCTTGTCCTGGGCAAGTGGCGTGCATGTGGGTAAATTGCTTAGGTGCAGAGTTCAATATGAGTGGTATAGAATGTAATTACTCTACTGTTCTGCTAATGCTAGGGTCTCTGTAGCACGTATCCTCCTGCCTCAATTAACAGCCGGGATGTATTGGCCCCTTGCGGTCCCTCTTCCAACTCTAGATGATTCACTTACCAGCTGAAGTTTCCGAACCCTCTTCCAAGGCAGGATGTTAATAAAAGAAATGGCAGTACCCTGCTCCCCATAAGGAAATCATTCCCTGTCCATTAGGATTTCATTGTGGAATACTTGCCACATAGGGAAATCATAGGGGAAGACTCCCCTAGGGATAAATTGAGGATATTTGCCAAGTGGGGAAATAATTGCCCATAGAGAATCAATTGGGAGAATACATGCCCACAAGCGAACATGGTAGAATATCTTGCCCATAGGGAATCATTGGGGAAATCTGTGCATAGGGATACAGTGGGGATACTTGCCCATTGGGAGACATGAGAATGCTTGCCCATAGGGAAACCATACGTGCCCATAGGGCATCCTAGGAAGGCATCTCCCATGTTTCTCTATGGGCAAGTATCCTGCATGGCCATCTATGGGCGAAGAGCCGTCCCTTCGAGGGCCTTCGGGGGAATGCCAGCCCTGGCCCTTCGTGCAGTGCCTCCTCTTCCGTCCACCATCCGCACTGCCTTTCCCCACAAAGGAGCTTCTTCCCCTCCGCGGCCCTTCCGCCGCTTCGCTCCTGTCCCTGGGCCGGGCGCCTCATAAACTACCGACCACCGTCAGCGCCCCATGTTTCGGAGCCTCCTCCCTCCCCTCCCGCCTCCCCTCTCCTCCTTCCGCCCGGCCCCTCGCTCCTTCCCCTCCCGACGGAAAGGACGGACGATGTACGGGGGGCGAAGCGCCTTAAGGCCCGCGGGGCGGCCTCTCAACCGTGATGGCGGTGAACGGCGGATTAAACACGTCAGCGCCGTGGCGGCAAGCGGAGCCCCCCGGGCGCCGCCATCTTGCGCCTCCCTCTCGCACCGACAACACTCGCCACCGGCCGACCCCACTGCGCAACGCGCGAAGGCGCCTCCCCGGAATTCGCCCGGCTCGCTTTTCAATTGGCAATATCGGTTTTTTTTCTTCAGACCGGAAGAGGATGTCCCGCACGCACCGCCTCTCCTTTTTCCCCCGAGATCTATGGTCTCGATTTGCAAGCTCGCGATAACCCTCTAGCGGCCGGCGGAATCTCAGGAACCAAACGCCAGAGAAAGGACTTAGGAGAAGGGAGGCGCCTTTTCACCCCATTGAAGGGGAAGGGGCTGCAGGCATATCTCCTCGAATGGACTTTTACATTCCCGGGACCAGAGAGGAATGGATAACCTCCTCAATACCATCGTAAATAAGGACAGAAACACAAAACATATGGAGGCATATACTAACAAGGTTGAGCCCTACCTTGGCTGCTCCACACGGAGAAATAACCAAGTTTTGGTAGGCCACTTTAACTCTTGTCTGACTCTTTGCTATGGAACTCTGGTAGTTGGAGGTTTGTTGTGGGGGGGCCCAGAGCAGAGCTCTGCTCCGCTCTGGGACCCACAACAAACTCCAACTCACCAATTCCATAGCCTTGAGCACAAACAAGTTAAGCAGTGCCAAACCGGTTATATCTCAGTGTGGATGCAGCCCTAATGCGGTCTGCTTTCAAGTCGTTTTTCTGACGTAAGAAGACCCTATCAATACACCAGGTTTTGTGAGGCGGAGAGAGTGTGACTCACCAAGGGCCCATGGGCCAGCTGGGAACGAACCTTTGGTCTCTCCGGATCATAGAATAGCCCAGTGCGCAAACAGTCACGACTACCTGGCTCTGAAAAGTCCAAACAAGATAACATCCATCACCATCATCACACAAAGAATCAAATGGGCAGCCCCCCGAAAGGGAACAAGTGCAAGGGAGAAATCCTAGGGTTGGAAGAGACTCCCAAGGGCCATCATCCAGTCCAACTACCCCTGCCATGGGAATATAATCAAAAGCACTTCTGTCCACAGATGGCAACCAGCCTCTGTTTAAAAACCTGCAAAGGAGGAGGCGCTACCACATTCTGAGGCACAAGTAGTATTGGAAGATTTCACATGTGAAAAAGGATGGAGAGTGCAGTGGATCACTCCATCCTTACGCACAATCAACAACGAAGATTATCAGACAATGACACACAATGTCATTATTCTGTCAATGATTGAATTGTTTGGCATACTTTCACACTGATGGAAGTTTCCGTCAATGAAATGGACGGGGCAATTCCACTTCATGACGGGATAAAAGATGGGATAAGCGCTACATGTTGGAAATCTTGTGTGATTGCACAATAAGACAGGAGGGGAGCGATCCTGATGAAAAATCTGTACTTAGACAAGAGGCTAATTGTTAGTAGAGAAATAAAGAAGAAACGAATGGTTCCCAAACGGCAAAGGAGGCTGTGTTCTAATTTGTTTGCACACGTTATGTCAGAAATATCATATGAAAAGCAGGTTAGATTCATAAGGAGAAGAGATATAGGAGGAAAGAACATCTACAATCAGATAATGCAGAGGACCCATACTATTAGCAGAAAACTCACAGACTGGAACATGTACGTAAGAAGGTCAAAGAAGACAGAGTGCAAAGCAGCTTAATGCTGAACTCAAAAGAAAACAAAAGAATGACGCATGGAGGATCTTCATATAATTCAATCTAGACAATTAATGGTAAAGAATTCCCCACAAATAAGGATAAAGGGAATTAGTTAAGGGAGACTAGTGGAAATTAAAGGTAAAAGAAGGACAGATTTTAGAAGTGGATCGATTGCTCAATTTTTGTAGTATAGTGAATATAAACATAATTAGCATAATTTTGCTGAAGTAGAATTGGGATATGTAGATGCTACATAAGTCATAAAAAAGAAAAGAAAAATGGAGGTATGTGCCGCCCACAGCCGTTTATGTCGAGTTTCTGACTGCTGGGAAACAATGTCATTCTGCTAATGCAAATGACGCATGTTCTTGTGAATTCCGAGTGTGTCGATAATAACAAAGCAAAAAAGCCAAAACAGTTTCCTGTGAAGGCAACATTAGTATGTAGAGGGCCATAAAAAACAAATGTGCTATTGCTTACATAACTGGAGAAAGTAAGAGACATGGACTGACTAGGCCATTTGTTGCAAGTTCCAACGCAACACAATAATTCAATAAAAGAAACGACAAGTCCATATTAGATTAAAAAAATAAATGGCAGTCAAGACTAAATAGAACTCCCCTGAAGAGAAATATTTTTATAGACAAGTGCTCCTAAGAAAGCCACTTTAAAACTGATGAACTGTACTCTGGGACAAGTTGAATAAATGCAATACAAGTGAGTCTTTCCTTAGCCAGAATTCAAACTTTCCAAAACCAAAACTGTTTTCATGGGGTGGGCTGAGACAGTGACACCCTAGGCTTTCCTTCTGATGGTCGGTGTACACACACTTTGTTTCCGGCACAAAAATTATTAAAAACAAGTGTATAAAATGAGGTACTGTAATAGGATGAAAACATAAACTTTGTGTTTTAAAGTTTGATCCCATCTCGCAGATATCTCATGAGGTACATATATAAAATTACAGATATGCCAAAATCTAAAAAACTACTGGTCCCAAACATTTCAAATAAGGGAGAGTTCAACCGGTACTGGATAGATGGAATTACACTCTGGCATTCAAAGTGAGTGTGTCCTGTTGGTTCTGCTGACCTCTCTCATCAACATTCGATCGCATCAGCTTGCGTGGTATTCTTCTGGGGCTGCCCACATTGGGATGGGACTTGGGGCACAGTTTTTTACAGTGATTCCCGTCATTCTTGGAGAAGCACAGGCACTCAAACCACAAAGGTTGGCCGAGTTCAAGACCAGCAAAAGGGGCCCAAGCGTGACTCAGGCTTGCATCCTTCCGAGGTCGCTAAAATGAGGACCCTGAATGTTGGGGAAAAATTAGCTTACTTGCTAATTATCCTACTGGCTGTTCACCCGCATATCTTTGGATAGCGGTATATAAATAAACAATTATTATTTATTAATTAGTTTTGTATCCTCATACTGTTCAGCAATACATAAAACTCCTGGAAAATGGTACCCCTTTGGAACAGCAATGTCACCATTATGTTGAATGGACACCCAAGTCGAATCTCTCATTATCTATTCCAATCCAAAAATTTTAAGGGTTATCAAATGCAAACACAGAGGAAGAAAATGTTACTAAAACAAACCAGAGCACTCGCCACTATCACTTAGAATAATAATAATGAACAGAAAATCTAATTAATATTATGAGTTACAGGAGCGCTATTAACCTGAACAGATGGGTTTTTGGAGTCCTTGTTTGCAGCATGGCCAAAATCCAGGTGCCCAATATAGCAAACCAAAGGGGAATTTGTCAGTCAGAGATAATCCTGGAACATAATTAGCCTGGGGGCTCATTTCTACCACTGGCTGTGAGGGATGCTTTCCTGTGTACCATGTGATAACATCATTTACCACCAATAAAGTTTATGCTACAGCATTAACAATGTCCTGTGGAAGCATGAAAAACTCTTGGGGAAGTCTGGAAACTATGCCCAGTTCTGGAACAGAAAGAGGGACCTTCTATAGAACACTTGCCAGGAAACCACATGGTAATCTTGAGTCCAAAGTGATTTGTCAGGTGTGGGGAAAGAGGTTAAACTGATAATTTTTTTGTATCAACGAACAAAATTTGGTGTTAACTTATGTGGCGTCACGTTAAATACAACATATGGCAACAGATCAAGGATTTTCTGGCAATGTTTAGACCAAGAAGCTTGGCATTTCCTTCGTCTGAGGCTGAGAGAGTGTGATTTTGCCAAGGTCACCATGGCAGTTTCCCATAGGAAAGTGAGGATTCAATCCCTGGTCTCCTGAAGTCCACTCAAAACCACTATACGAATCCGAACCATAGTTCACGGGTTGGAAATATATTAACGATGTATACGTAAAAATATTGCTCAGGAGGTACCATATATATTTGACTATAAGTCAAGGTGTTGTGTAAATTGGAGAGCAAGTTGGGGGGCCAAAATTACGGGATTTTGATAAGACCTGTGATACGTTAGGGTATCCCCTTCTCTCTCCCTCCACAGCCCAGATGACCCGCCCGCGGGGTCCATCCAGGCTGAGGAAGAGGAGGGGAAAGCAAATGTTTTTTGCCTCTCAACCTTTCCTCACTCCGGCTCTCGCTTTGGGAGAGAGCCTGGGCTGCGAAGAGGCTCAAGGGGTAAGCCTATGACAGTACTGCCCCATGTATAGTTTGACCAAGGTTTTTTGGGGTCAATTTTCAGGCATAAATTTCTTGACTTATAGTCAACTGTATCAGTAATTAAGAATTTGTAACATTTTCGGTGATAAAGTGCACTAACTGCAGGAAGACACCGAAGTACAAAGGGTTTTTTTATGTCCCAGGTTTTTTTCCTGGAAAATATGCTAACCCTAAGGATAGATTAACTTGCACTAGTAAAAGGAAGATACAGTATGGCTTCGTAAATCTATTCCAGTTTCTACAGAAATATTGCAAATTCAATCAAATTTAATGTCCTAGAGAAAGTCAGAAAGGAATCCACTGACAATATGTAGGTAATATCATTAGAACTGGAAAGTCATTTTATAGGTATAGTCTAAACAAATTTATAAAACAGATTTATAATTTGTGTGAAATAAAAATTAGTTCACGTTGGGAAGACCTAACCTTTCGCAAACATACATTGAAAACGAGGTATGAAAAAAGGCTTCTGGAACATTTGAGACCTAACCTGTTAAGACATGGGGAAAACAGTACGTAGTTATATCAAGACAAGACTCATAAGTAATGTTCGCGTCTAAGTCCAAAAAGTCATTTGCTCTTTTTACTCATGTAACTTGGTGCAGTAGTGAGGAAAGAGGGTGGTGGAAAAGGCAAGTGGAGGGGGGTAGAATGGTTTGATAACACCTTCTGACATAAAACTATGAGCATGTTGGATTTAACAAATATTTTCTCTTGGCAGTCAACTGATAGTCATTCATGTATTACAGAACTTGGTTTGCTTCTAAGAAGCAAAAGGAAGTCAATCTAACAGGCCCAAAGCAGGCACTATTAATTTTCAAACAAGGGACAACAACTGTGAATGAAAGCCGCTGATCTCGTCAAGAACATTTAACTCAGCCAACGTTCAGGAGAATGACCATTGCTTAATTTATTCGAACGATGCAAGTCTTTCACTGGTGCTGATTGATCCATCAGCTTGTAGCAGGCCTCTTAAACATTTTGAAGGATGTCTTTTTTGACTTGGCAATAATTCTGCATTCTTTGACTATTAAGGAACACAGTTCAAAAAAAAACAGTCCCTCTTTTGCAGCAGACTTTGTCTGAAGTTTAGTTAGCAAGCCCCCAGTTCTCATATGTGGGAGCTTTCACTAGCCTTCGTAGCTCTCTTTCAGCTGGCTATTGGAACATTCAAGTTCTTTGAAAGATCTTGCCTATTTTAATCCTGGCCACTGAGATTCTATTTGCTGGCTGAGAATGTTTTGGGCGTAAAAGGTACTATCTGGAGAAAACCTTTTTTGCGATTTAGTGTTTTCTGCTCCTTTGTCCATCTCCCTCTAGGACTGCAGAGCTATAAGTCTGTCTTCCTCTTCTTACTTAACATTTCATAAAGTTTTGCTCCAAAACATTTGATTTGCGTAATCATTCATATCCTCTTCCATCATAATTTGTGTAAGAGGTTCTCCTTTTTAAATAAATCATCCCAAAGCATTTGCTTTGAATATCATTAATATCTTCTTCTTCATCAATTTGTATAGAGGTTTTTCTCCTTTTAATCATTCAAGATGAATCTGCTGCTGACTTCAGAAGGGGACTCTTGAAGATTTACTCTTAGGAATTTCTGCAGAATAAAGCATTTTAAAAGTGGCCGATGTTATTGATTTTCAGATGGACTGTGGTTCCATTTTGCTTAATTAAAAAAGAGTGCAGGTTACTGTCCCTGTGGTTATCAATATGTATGTATGGCTTGTCAATCCAGAAATAAAAATGTCATTTTTTACATCAAGCCAGCTGTAACTCCTTTGAGAAAAAAAACACATATAGAAGTCTTCCCTATGTGTGAACCACTGAAGGTCCCTCTATCTTGCAAAACAAGAAATACAAAATACAAGATACAATTCCATAAAGGCTGGATTTGGTAATAGAGGTACATATACCCAAGTCAAGCATGGCTGGCTCTGTATAAAGACTCATTAATTCTTGCCTCACTGATACATAGTTTTGGAGACAGAGTAGTGGGCATTTTCATCCGTTTCTTCTTCTTGCTCCCCTATGTAAGCTATTTGCAATACTTCCTGAAAAAAAAAAAGAAAAAAACACCAAAATGAAAACTTCAAAAACAGTTTTTAATACTCTCCTACAAGCTTCTGCATCCACTCATAAAAAAAACAAAAAAAAAAAAAAAAAAAAAACAAACAGGAAATCTAATGACTCCAATGGTATGCAACATTAAAAACTAAGATGGTAAATAATGACACACTTAGAATTAGTTGCCCTCTGTTACCATGGATTTTTGCATCACAGATTCAAACCACCCACACATGAAAATATTTATTTAAAATTTCCAAAAAGCAAAAACCTAGATTTTCCACATTTTATATAAAAGGGATACTATAATTGCTAAACTAAATATATAATTTTTAGTATCCATGAAGTGTGTGGGGCGGGTTGTGTGTTTCCCTGGAACAAAGAAAAACTCCAAGCAGATAACATGGTTCACTGTACACAGTTCTGCAAAAATTTGTTCTAGTAAAAGATAGTACCATACACATTCCACAAACACAAAAGATAAGAAAATTTCTTGCATTTACACTGGATATGCATCAGAGCTGTAAAAATACATTAACCCCAGAAAAGCCAATGTTTCTTCCTACATTTTTCGATAAGAAGCAATTTAGGAGGTAAGGAAATCGCAAGGACTTTGGAGACAAATACCTTAAAAAGGGAACAAAAAAAAAAAAAAAATATAAGTTTTATTGAACTCTGTAAAACAAGCAAAGCTTTAGGATGTACATTGGAAAGGCAACCAAACACATTTTCTTGTTGTCATTCAGTGCAATGTAAGGCTAGATGCATAAATATGCAGCTTTACCATGGGTAGATGAAGAACATAAAACTAAAAAGATCTATATACATCTACATGAGAGTAATACCACTTACACGATGAATGACCCACATTAAATAGTTCAAGATATTTTTATCATAAAAAATCAGAAGGAGACTGCAGTCAAAAACAGAAAAATCAGAAAAATGCCCTTGGAAGGATAGCTAGAAGGACTAACAAAAATCGAAAAATATAAAGTTATTAAATCATTGTATTTCCATTTTTAGGTATGGTGGAAAAGTTTGAGACAGTGAAAGAAAGCTGATGACAATCAATTTGAAAATGTGGTACTGGAAGAAAGAAATTCAAAAAAAACAAGGAGAACCAGAAACTGCTAAAAAAAGACAAAATAAACAGGGATCTAGAGCAAAATCAAAGCTGTAAACTCCATAGAACCAAGAAAAAAAAAACGAAGAGACTGTTGTAACTTTGGGCATAATCGGAAATGAAAGAAATAGAAAACAAAATACTAGAAAAAAGACAATGGGCAATATCACACTAACATTGTTATACGCTAATTATTCCATTGTAAATTGCATGGCTGCTTCTGTGGCATTTTGGAGTTTGTAGTTTAAGTTCTCTGGCTAAGAATAGAACAAAAATTGCCCCAACAAACTACATATCCCGGAAAGGCAACAGGAGAAACAGCCACAGCAGTTTCAAGTGGAAAATAAACAGCATTTATAACAAGGTAAAAAAGGGATATGCCAAACAAAACTGCTGGTAAGGCAGAAGGCAAGTAGGAGAAACAAAGAAAAGAAGAGAAAAAAAAACAAATTCCTAGCATTCCAGTGGATAGATTTTATCAAGAAGCCAAAAGGCTCTAAAGTCTGCAAAGACTGAGCAGAGCTGTTGATGAAAGGGTGCCTTGGAGATCTCTCATTCATAGGGTTGTCATAGGTCAAAGTTGAAAGAACAAACAACAAAGACCAACTGAACTCAATGGGCCTTACTCTGAGTAAGCGGGGAGAGAAATACTGCAAGTCAAGTCTCCCTAAAATCTCTTCAAGCAACACTTTAGCACAGCTGGAAAAGAGTCCAGAAGGCTTTGCTTGTCGTTTAACCATCTAGTATACAATACAGTTCCAAGTCCTCTAATCTATGGCCTTAAACCAACCCATGAGTTGAAAAATTCCAGCAAAGATATAAAAATTTTAAAAATCAAACATTGAAGATTGCTATTCATATAAGCAAACACCTTCACTGTGCATTGTATTAAAGAGAACTTGAAGCAATCCATAGAGTTGGTTTCTAACAGGGGCCCTGGAACCAAAAATCCCAGTGGTTACCAAGGCCCAAAACCCCCCCCTGTAAAGTTTATAAATTCAGAATAACTCTAGATTAGTATCTTATCTAAAAGTTTAGTGGAAAAAGTAAAACAAAATTTATAAGACATAGTTTGTTTCAACGAAAACAGGTAGATAAAAAAACCATCAAGTTAGGGTTGCATCTAATGGACGAGACTCGGAAAGACCAGGGTCTGCTTCACAAAAAATAGAAAACACCACTGAGAAGACCTAAGGCAAGTCCTCTCTTTCCTCATCCTCAGGGGGGCAAAAAATGCAAATAAAAAAAGGCACTCTATCATCCTTGAACTAATCTTGCCCAAAAAAAACTAAAAACAAACAAAACAACCCCCCCACAAAAAAAAAAAAAAAACCCCTCATAGGATTCATAAATTGAAAAGGACTAAATCAAAAGAACACAAAACAACAAACAACAAGACAAGATATAAAATAAATAAATATAAAAAGTTACATTCAATGTAAATTGAAAAAAATGCTTCCTCTTAAAAAGAGAAACAGATAGCAAAGAAAAAGGCTGGCACCATGATGAAACCCAAAAAGCTTGCAACACAACACACAAAGTTACATGTAAATTAGGCACTATTCCAAAACCTAAGACAGGAATGAATTTTTGGGATTATTTACCAAGATAAATAAACACCAGTTCAAGCTAAAGAAAAGGGGGGCAGCCAATCTAATCTGTTTTTTAATAAATAGTGACAAATATCTCAGAAAAGTTTTTTTTTTACCACAGCTCCCAGAATTCTCAATGAGAAATTTCTGAAGTACTGAAGAGCAATGCAGCACTTTAAAGCATACTGAGAATTTATTGTACGAATAACGGTCCCACTAACCACACTCATGAGATGGTTACTAAATAGGTATTGTATATACTCTAATAAGTCCAAGAAAGTTTTTAGTCAATTTAACCTTAAAAACCTGGTTAACTTATCCATGGGTCCAATGCTGGTTTTATAGGGGTCAAGGCTGACCTGCCTAGATTCAGAGGAGAAGGAATGAGGAAAACCGAGGCCCCAAAAAAGCCCTGGAGTGTGCCTCAAGCTGGGAGAGTTTGCGAGATTGCTTTGTTTCAGTGATCCATGCCTTCGCAAGCAGCCCAAGCTGGGGTGATCACATTGGAATTTCCCTTCAGAACATCTAGATTAGGGCTATCTCCCCAGATCAGGCTGCAGGATGGAGCTCAAGGACAAATAAATTCAAAAGCACCCTAGCAAGTGCCCCCTCCAGTTTGAAGTGCACATTATCTGTTCTACATTTCAGAAGCACCCCAAGAACAATTACAATTGAGAGAAGCAGGAAGAATATGCCTCCACCACCACCACCCCCCCCACTCATCTTGCTTTGTATCTCAACCTTAAAGAGAAAGAGAAGAAAAAACAATGCCAGGGAACTTTAAAATTCCAGAATGTGTTAACAATTTGTTCATCTAAGTCTGGATGATGAGAAGGCACTAATGGTGCTGTAAAAGTATAATGGAGTAGGTGATCAGGTGTGGGACAACAGATTATGCCATTGCTATCGATGTGGGTATTTTTCCATGTGCAGGTCACAGTAGTCAGAGATGAAGCAAAGGAAATGGTGATCCTATCAGTAAGTTGATTCCAGTTAGCCTATTAATGCTGCAAGCCACTGGATGTCTCAACAAGCCTTTCAAGGATCAGCTGGTATAAGATGTGGGTAACAATGAATGTATTTTGGGAAGCAAGTTAACACAAAGGGAACCCAATGAAACCAGTTTTTTAATTTGGGAGCAAAATGGGTAAAGGATCCATAAAAATGGAAAGAGATCATTCTGTGAAAGGTGGCATTATGCATGCTATGAATGGCACAAGAAGACAACACCATCTACGAAGACAAAGATGAAATCAGCATAAAAGATAAATCAAGATATGATTTAATGGACTGCAAGCACTGCAGACGTTTATGCCAATAATATTATCGAAAAAACAGTTCATCACATCGATTATTCAGTTTTTTCCACAATGAGGAATCAGGATTGTGAAATGGGCATTTTCTGTAGTTTTGTAGTTTTTCTGGGTTAAAATCAGCAAAGTTATCCACATTAAAGGTAATAAGGCGCCAATCACTGCTACATAGTAACCATTTGCTTTGCCTTTGTCTTCATATCCTTTTTGGCACATGCACATTTTTTTAGCCCTGCCCATACCTGTCATCTCCCCCACATATCACACAGACACCATTTACCATGATTCCCTCCCGCTCCATCTAGCCAGCCTTTAGGAGTGAGCACAAAACAGTATGCCTGCTGGATATTTTATAAATCTTTTGGAATGAGAGGGCAAATAGTTTTACCGTGACTATCCAGGATGTCATATCACAACCGTAATTTTGGCCACAAAACCGGCCTTCATTATATACAGTATAAACTAGAAATGGTTAGTCAAAAATTGACCCAAAAAGCTAGTAGGTCCATCCACAGTCAATACAAAACCAAAACTTCAGACTCTATTAAAGAGGAACCATCCCCTGACATCTCATCAATCCAGGCTTTAGTATGAGTACAAAAAGTTTCCTGCCAGAACTTTGGTTAAGTTCTTTGACACAGCTTTACTTCACCTTTACTTCCTTTGGTACATGCCCCTAAGTCATACCTGCAACTTATCCGTGGGTCATCTCAAAAATCCGTAATTCTGGCCCAAAATCTGCCCTCAATTACACATGAGGTTTGAATTTACAGTGCGTCCTGGCCTTACGCGGGGGATCGTGTCTCCAGATCCCGCCGTGGTAGGCGAATCCCGCCTATATGCTCGAGCACCATTGGAAACAATGGGCTCGTGCGCGTGGCGCACGTTCGGCCCATTCAATGAATGGGACGCTACGCCCCTTCGCCTGCGCGCCCCCGCGGCTTGAGCACGTATGCTCAGGCCCGCGTATGGCGCGGGCGCACTGTGTGAGTATAAATATGTGTATAAGTGATATTGCAAGTATACAGGCTGAGTTGTTTTTTTAAGGCAAGGTGCAAAAGGAGAAGAAGCAGCAGTGTCACCAAACGCACCAAACGTGTTACTGTTACTACTAACTCTTCAATCTGAAACCAACCCATCAAGCTTTTAGCTCCAGAAACAGGTATCCATGCTAAATTCCAGACAAATGTAAGCAGTTTATATTGATTTTAACAGGAAACTGCCAATACTTTTTACTTCTTGGCAGAATTGGATTCACTTTGCAACTATAGTTGTCCTTTCTGAAGGGAACAAGCCTGACAGGTTTCAAATGAATTGGTGCAGAGGTTTGTGCATGAGTAGTGATTATAGTTTGAGTATTGTTTTTTAAATGCTGATCCCTCAAAATTTTTATGGATAACTGTCATGAAAACAACAGATATTTCAGTGGCAAACTATCAAAATCAGGGATGCTGCAAAACTATAATCAGACTAAGAAACCTCTCACTCAGCAGCTCATACATTATATAGTTATGCATCTTGGTAGCAACCAATACTGAAACCACTTTTAGGATTTGACTTACTTTTTAATGTCCCCAGAATTGCTTGATTTGTTTGTTGATGTTCTGCGGAGATCAGGAGATAGGCCAGGAGACAGATCCTTGAGCACATGCTCCTCAGTAAGGTTATTCTTTAATGTCAAAAACACAAATGAAATTGGCTAGATTATATTACATTCATTGTTAAATGTTACTGCCATGATAATGTGCGTAAGTATCAGCACCCAAACAACCCCACAAAGATCAACCTTTGAGTTTAATGCAAATGCCAATATAGCCAGGCACACTTACAGCTTCAAACCAGGAATGCATTCATAATAAACATCAGCTTCTTAGCTGGCAGAATAAAAACTACAACAAACCATCAAAAAATTAAGCCTTCTAAGTCATTTGCAAAGTAGTGGATAGTAATTTATTGCATCTGTAATAGGAATGTATATGTTATAGTAATTTCAAAAATTTAAAATCTCCCAAAACTTACGTACATTCTCAAATTAAGCTATACATTTTGACATGGTTTTCTATTACTCTATTTTAAATAAAATTCTAGCTTGTTCTGAAGCAGCAGAGCTTTCTAAGCTTAGAAAAATGCTACACAGAGACACCGTAAAAGCAGCAGACATAATTAAGTAGATGTTTTCATGTATAGAACTCAGCTTCTAAACCATAATAAAATGCATCCCATTATTTAAATTAGTTCTCAAGTGTTCTCCTTCAATTTTAACATTTAACAAAATACTTAATAAAACAGAGGATTTAAAACTCAGATGTAGGGGACAGAACTGTTCCTGAGGCCAATTATCCCCAGAGGCCAATCCAGAAGACAACATGATGTCAGGGGAAACACTTTCCTCTAAATCCCCACATCATCCCTTCCACTGTGGAGCTTTGTGCCGCTCTCTGCAAAGACAGAATGCCTACAGAGAACCCAAAGAGTGAGAACCCTTCCAGGTGCCAGATTATTTGTATACTGTTTCACTAATTCTGCTTTTTTTCCTAACTGAAAAAGGTGCAAGTGGACTGCAAGCAATCTTAGCTTTGGACTTAAGAAGCACTTGCCAAGGAACAGTCTGATCTGACTTCATTCCCCAATTCACCTACCTACTTTCACTACCACTCCTTTTTCAAACAGTGGTGCATTACACAACAAACTGAATCTAGACTGCAGGCCAGTTCCTCAGCCCTGATTTAACTGCACTAAGGTATTTAAACGCACTTCAAGAAACGACTTTTAAGTCTCACCTTGATCAACTTACCAAACTAAAACTGAGCTCACGTGCCAACATTTCATCTTGTAATAACTGTTCTTCCATCTGCTTTTTTCTTTCTTCTGCTAACCTCTGCTCTTTTTCCTCTTCTTCTAACAGTTTCTGAATATACTCTTCACTGGCTTTTCTCTCTTCTTGTTCGTGAGCTTGTCGTTCTGCTTCTGCCTAAATCAAACAGTTTCCCATTATTCCTAACTTGCTCTTGGACTTCACACATTTTACATTTTATAGATGTCTTCATTTTTTATTAATATTCATGGAGGAGTTCACATATTTTAGCTTGACATATTAGGCAGTGTTAAATGGCTGTCAATAACCCTTGCTTTCCTTGGAGCCAGGTGTGGGTGCAGGTATATGAGATCCTTTTTAAAACAACAAGTGGGCCCCATTCTGCTTTCCAGATTTACCTTGGTTATCTCAGCTTCATATTCCTGCCTTAATTCTCCAGGCTCACTTAAACAGCGAACTGGTAGAGGCAAGCAAGCTAAAGCGAAGAAAGAATAAGGGAGGAAAAGAAAATTGTTATTTTAAATCAATTATTTTGAGATTGCTATGTAGAAACAAGACGCAAATTAATCTAAATATTATATGAGAGAGTGCACTCAAGTTGTGTTGTGATATAATTAATCACTTGTAAATATTTATTGCCTCTTATCAGTTAAGTGGCTTCTTACTTCTTTTGCGCTAAAGGATTAAACTAAAAGTCCAATATGCCAAAGGACTTCAAATCTTTTTCAGAAGAAAATGGAACTTTTTGTTTAACCCTGTGAGCAGATTCTCACTTTTTGATGCAACACTGTCAGTAATAGACACATTCTTGGGACATGATCCAACCCCGCCATCACACAACTCCTTCTCTTAACCCCAAAGGCTTGCCTACTATTAAAATAGAAGCAAGGTTTAAAACAAACCAGTAGGACAGCCAACTGTGTAAAGAACATAAAGGATGCATTCACACAACACAACAACAGAATAGTCCTGCGGATCCCTGGCCATTTGTGCAAATATATACCTTCCAGTGGGCTGGCATACACTAAAACATCAGTGTCAACCCATATTTATATGCCTAATACTCAATATGCTGTTCCTCACCCTCTTCTACTACGTCCTGCCCACTAATCCTGCGCTGGCATTCCTCTGGGAAGTATTTCTGAATCTTTGCCCACAGTTCTGAATTAACCAGGGTGTTCTTGCGGGCGTTATACCGAGCCCAAGAAGACACTCTCCGGCGGCAGAAGGGGCAACACAAGCTGGCCTTCTCCACCGTGAACTGGAAGCAGGAATTGCAGAGAGTGTGGAGGCACGGCAATGTCACCGGTTCCAGGAAAATGTCCATGCAGATGTTACAATGGCAGTCGGAGAGAGAGAGGGGGGCCTCTGGTTCTTCTGACATCTTGAGTCCTGTAAAGAGAGGAAGCTTTAGAGCATCACCAGCATCTGCAAATAGGACACAGGTGTCACAAATCTCTCAGAAGGCTAACTCGTTGTCTGGCTGTTTGCTATGGAATTCTGGGAGTTGGAGTTTGTTGTGGGGCCGGGCCCCACAACAAACTCCAACTCCCAGAATTCCATAGCCATGAGCC
>NC_056524.1:221301260-221319362 GCF_019175285.1 Sceloporus undulatus
TCCAAACCCTAACTGACTCAACCCAACTGCCAAGTGGAATGTTTAAATTCCTCAGCCAGCACCTGATTGGCTAGTGGATCTCTGGCTTCTGATTGGCTGGTTTGTAAGTCAGTTCGTCACACTGTAGGTTTTCTATTAGGACTATTAGTTGGCCCAGACTGTAAGATTTCATTTTCAAAAGGTAAGGGCTGAAACAGATGGCCTTAAAGGGGTGGCTTAATGCTGCCCCTTTGAGCACCTGATTGAGTTCAGGCAACAATATGCTATGGTCCCGATCCAGCATTTTTCTGGGCCAAAAAGAAGTGTTAAATGCTGCTCCTTTTTGAGGTGGAAAAAATGTGCCCTTTCCACCACAGAGGTATTTTTTTCCGTGTTTCTGTGGTGCAGAGAAGTATCACAGAAATGCTATGACACTGCCCAATGTGTGGTCAGCAGGGCGGTGAGATGCCAGCTTGGGGGTAGCGTTGGGGCATGTGGTGTGTTTACACCACACCCCCACACCAACTTGAAGCAGGCATATTTTGGCCACAAGTCTCTAGCCTATCTGAGAAAGGACCCTCTTATCGTTGAAGAAAAGATCTTGCTTTTGCTATTTCAGCATCCTGGGGAAAAGTTGCCATAAGTTGTCATTTGGATAGTGTTAGGATGGTGAAACATTGTCTCTGGAAAGACCAAAGGTTATCGTGTTGTTTTTTTGTTTGTTTGCTTGCTTGCTTGTTTACAGAGCTATAAGCAGCTCACATTGCCAAGATATGGCAATTATTACAGGATTTCCAGAAGAATCTTAGTTCTGTTTTATTTTCCCCAAGCTTCTTGAGAGCTAAACTGGATGCTCCCTGATGGAAAGGAGATAGATGCACAGATAGATAAAACCGTATTGAGGAAAGGCAGATGTTTACTGTGGGTCTTAAAAAGAGTGTAGGACCAACAGTCTTTACTGTGGGTTCAAGAAAATTGAATTTCCACTGTCTGCATTTCCTTTATGGCCATTATTGTTATTTATTTCATTTCATGATTATTGAAAATACTTTTGTTGTAGAGAGGAGGGGGCTGTGAAAAATTTATCTGCGCCAGATGTCAAATTTACTAGGTATGCCACTAAGTAGGACAAGGTGGAGTTGCTTCTTCACTGTGCATCACTTTACACCTGCTGCATTATTTGCTATATTGTTGCTCATTCATCCAGTTCTGTGAAATCTTTTGGAAATAATTTGTGGTCTATCTGAGGAGAACAAATCATACACAGACCCACAAGCTAAATTTCAGGCAAAAGACATCTAATAAGGAAATACACCCATGCCAAGCCAATTGCCAGTGGAAGCCTGCAAAGTACAGAAACTTGACAAACATTCATTTATGATGCTGTCGTGTAAATACAACATAGGACAATAATAAAACTACACCAGAGGCATACAAGACATTCCGGGGAAACCCAATGATGTGAAAAGCCAGTATTTTGTGGTTTTCTTCCTCTTATTTTACCATTTCTCTCCATTGTTGGCTATTTTATATCCTGCAGTTTCTGTGGTGTTCACTTTTATGGGAGGCTCAAATAGAGTCAGGTTTGTTCTGAAAATACCAGTAAAACTAACACTACTGCAAGACACAAGGTGAGAAAAGTTTAGATGGGCAAGAGCTTCATTGACTCAACAGCTCACCAGTGTTTAGCTGACTGTTCCTTCTTTTAATCATCTTCTTTTGCATAATTGTAATCAGTACATGAAATTCCATATTTTCAGTTTCTATTCATCTCCAAATACAAACGTTTCCATCCTATTTAAAACAAAATAATTATTCCAAAATAAGATAAAAGGATGCCATTGCTAAGAATTACTAGTTTGCATAATGAAATAATTCCAACTGTGTATCATAGCTATTAATTTATTCATCTGAACAATTTCTAAAGCCTTACATAATTATCAGTAGAAGTTATTTAATTTTTCCTGTTGCTAGCTAGAACAACTTTACCTGCCATTAATGAGTTTACAATCTATTTTTTTTAAAAAAGATTAGGTTTCAATGAGCTGAGCTAATAATAAAGAAGAGCACATCTGGACATGTGTAGGCTACTTTGCCCCAGTGAGGAAATGCCACTCTGCCACATGTTTAATATTATAAAATAAGATTTCCAGGTAAGAAGTTACAGCTTGCAGGTCTGTAAAGTCCCAATATAATTAAGCATTGGTACAGCCTGAATGGGGCAAATTGTTTAGAGTAGGCTTTAAAGGGTTACTTTTTTTGTCTTGTTTACTATAGCTCCTTGATTTCTTCCATCCAGCATGGTGTTACCTTTTAGTTGTCCAGTGCTAGGAGGCAGTTGGAGTTGAACTCAAAATAATAATAATAATAATAATAATAATAATAATAATAATAATAATATCCAAGATTCCATCTGGACATAAAGACAATAACTCCAGACTATATTCCACAAGGGAATAATTCCATAGCCATACTCGTGTAGCATAATGACTACAGGTGATTTGGCAACCCTTCTGTTCCAAACTCATGGTAGCTAGCATCACACCAGCTGGCATTAGGGAAACCACTCTTTCCATAGTTTCCTATCAAAAAGGGGGGATATTAAATGGAGAGCCAGTATAGTTTGAGCCTTGAACTGACTCTGGAGACCAGGGTTCAAATCCCAGCTCAGCCATGTAAACTTGCTGGGTGACCCTGAGCACATCACACTCTCTCAGCAACATCTCCTCAGCTGAAAAAGTTCTTTCTCATTGAAGCTGTGTGAATGCATGCTGTCTTGCACACTGGGAACAAAGTGGTCTAGCATGTAAGATTCTTCTTCTTCCAGTGTGGTTATGAATGTGTGCATGGCAAGTCCTTCAGCAACTTGTGTCATGTTATTAGACTGATGGTTGTTCAAAGAGTCCTTAACTGACCTGGTACTATTGTAAAGATGACTAGGACAGTACTGGTGAAGACCTCTGACACTTGCAGGGAGTTACATATCTATACAGAATTATAATTCTTGGATTTCACTATGCCAAACAGTGCAGTCAGTGAAACCAAGCTGAATAAGAAATGTGAAGTTGAAGGCGTTCATTACCAGTATCCATCATTTTTTGTGGGTTTTTCAGGCTATGTGGCCATGTTCTGGAAGAATTTATTCCTGATGTTTCACCTACATCTGTGGCTGGCATCTTCAGAGAATGGTGGAATGGAGGTTGTGAGGTATATATATGGGTGGATGTTGTTCAGATGATTCAAATGCTCTCAGCGAAGGACAGGAGAGACACTCTTACGTCTGCAGGAATTTACCACATACCATGCAGCTCTGGACAAGGCTACAAAGGACCACCAAACACAGTGTTCAAACATGAATCAAGGAGCACAAGAGACACTGCAGACTACGTCAACCAGAAAAATCAGCAGTAGCAGAACACATTAGAAACCAAATTGGGCATAAAATGCTATTTAAAAACACTGAAATTCTGGACCATGCCAATAACTATCAGGTCAGAATTCACAGGAAAGCCATTGAAATCCACAATCACCCAGACAACTTCAACAGGAAAAAAGAAACCCTGAAAGTAAACAAAGTTTGGCTACCAGTCCTGAAAAACATCAAAATCAAGACTCAACACATGCAAATGAACATCACCCAGGGTCAGGGGGTTTCTCAGCAGACAACGGGATCACTAATTAAATAGACACAAATCCTCCTCACATATCCTCCTACTCTGAGGACTTGCCATTAACCAACAGACCAACACACAGATCAACATGTACATCACTTTCTCTCAACCAAGGGTCACACAGTATATATAACCCCCACACCTCCATGCCAGTATTCTCTGAAGATGCCAGCCACAGAGGCAGACAAAACGTCAGGAATAAATTCTTCCAGAACATAGCCACACAGCCCAAAAAACCCCCACAAAAAACTATGAATAAGAAATGTTTGTGCAGTCATGTTCTGCTTCTGTTGCACTCTACTGAAAGGAGATTTGCAGAAAGAGAAAACAGAGAGAAAGAGTAAAGCCATATTTAAAACAAAGAGTGCAGTACCTTTTTTAAATGAATACATAATTGTCCTCCCTGCTTTCAACCTTGTGCCATTCATTCCTGCTTTCAACCTTTCTTAAACTCATTCTTAAAGCATGAATTTGGGCAAAGAAACATTTAAAGCTATTTTATATACAAAGTCTCTGAAATCTTTTGTGTTTGGAAGATTTCCATGAATAATAAGGAAAAACACACAAAAAACTTGGCTGTTCTGCTTCTACCTGTAGGGTTAATTTCCCACTTTCCTAATGTTGTTCAGAGCCCCCAAACCTTCCAAACCCATATGCAGTCCTCATGTGGTTGCAATTGGCTTTTATTGGAACTGAAGCTATTAAATTCCTGTACAGCCCTTCTGAGAGTGCAGAAGGAAGTATTATAAACCAATAGGAGGACATTAAATCTAATGGGAGATATGTGGTTTGTCTAGCCAATGTTGCTTCAACAGTTAAACCATCCTCCAGTGGTATGGAGCTAAATTATTTTATGAGCATTGGCAGAGGGAGGGGGGAGGCTGAACTCTATAAGAAGAAAGAGAGCTCACAAGAGAAAATGGTGGGGGGGGGGGGGTCTAGTGCATCTCCCTTCTATGTCTCCTATGTTTGTTTCCCCTGCAAATGCTACACATTTCCCATGGCTGACAGGATTAAAAATGCCACCCACCTAGTGCTACCTTCTTTTCCCAAAACATGACATTTTCCTAACCTTATCAAAAAATTATTTTCTGGGTTTCCTCCACCCCCATATTCACTCACACACAAAACTGTGACACTAAAGAGTGTTAAAGGCAGCAACACCACAGTATTCTAATTTTCTTCTCTGAATAATGTTACCAGTCTTACAACCAGTGTGATGTAATGGTTTGCACACTGGACTGTGATTCTGGAGACAAGGGTTCAAATCTCTGCTCACCCATGGAAACTCATTGAGTGACCTTGGGCAAGTCACACTCTCTCAGCCTCAAAGGGAGGCAAAGACCAACCCCCTCTGAAGAAATCATGTCATGAAAACCTCATGATAGGTTCTCTTTAGGATTATCATAAATCAGAAATCACTGGAAAGCACACAACAACAATCACCAATTTTGTATCTTCGATTATTACTCAAATTTGATCTATTTACTTAGACAATAATATTTGTCCTGCCTTCCTGCTCGTAAAGACAGCCAATCTAGTGTATGCTAAATGTTCAGTTTTGCAGTAGAGCTTTAGTAGGTGAAACAAAGGATATATGGCTTATGCAGGCCTAGCTATATTGTGAGGCATCTGCCTCAAACAGTTGCTGGGTGTCATAAAATGGCAGCATAATGTTAGTTATTTAATTCATCATCATTGTATTTTTATGACTAGAGATAGGGAGGGAGGTATATGTGGGGATTTCCACTTCTTGTGCCCAAATCATTTACCTACTTTTGAATGCTGCATGCTTTGAATTAGTTGACTGGAGGATACCATATGCTATTATGCCTCAGGCAGTGCAATGTCTTTTCTGTCACAAGGCTTAAGTAAGACTATGGTTTTCCTATCTGTAGCCTCATGCCAGGAAGAAAGTCTCAGTGTAAGAGGCCATTGTCCTGTAGTATCTCACTCTGAACAATCCCTAAATCACTCAAGTTTCTTGCTTTAGATTATTTAGGATACAGAAAGAGTACCTTCAAAGGACGGTTGGTGAATCTTCTCCATAGTTTAGACTGAGCTTTAAAAGAGCTATCACTCACTGTTGTGTGCCTTCATATTGTTTCCAACTTATGGAGACCCTAATGTGACCCTATCATGGGGTCCCCCCTGTTCTGGCATCATCCTTTTCCACTGATGCATGGTCAAAACCACAGAACTCCGAGGTCATCCACTTAAGGTCAGCCTGTGGCTTGCCTTTAATCCCTGTTTACATTCTTTGGGGCCTCAACTTCAAATGCTTACACATGTGTACCTCTTATTACTTTTACTATATCTATATATGCATGCTAAATATTAATTTTTAAAATCCATCTACCTCAGCATCATCCTTTTCCATTGATGCATGGTCAAAACCACAGTTGTGGTGTGGGCAGTCCGGATGACATTCAGAATGGCCTGCAGCAGAGCTGGGGCATAAAAAGATTAAAATGAACTAATAAGACTTACCTGTTCCTCCAGATCTTTTAGGAAGATCCAGAGCCCTCTGCTTCTGTGCCATAGCCACTGTCTGCATGGGCATCCCTCTGCGCTGACCAGCACATCTGCTACTGCCCTGGGTAACTTATTATGAGGTGAGAACAAGGTGCCTGACATGTGATTGGATGACTCATTCTGACTTCAGAAGTGAGCGACCCACCAGCAAGCCCAATGGGACACCTGTACAGACAGCCATGGTGGCACGAGGGCAGAATGGGGAAGATGTGGGACCAAGATACTCCTGGGTACCCCTGGAGTATCCTGGCCAGTGCAGACAAGACCTAAGACTGAATTGAGTGGTTTGTTATATATGTAAGATGTTGCAGCTGTCTCTAGCAGTGTTTTCCTGACTCCTCTTTGGAGGTTAGGATTGTTCCTGAATTTGTTCCACTTAGGTTGTCACCGAGACCTGCCTTTTATCTTGATTCCAGTATACAAGATTTGGTAATTTTGGATCTTTTTGAAATACCTTTCCACATACATCTCTTTCCTGACAAATTGTGTGCCTTACGTGCTGGTGAAATACTACCCAGGCATCGTGACTTCTTGGAAACAGATGTTGGTTTGCTTCATTGACTTTTTACAATCCAAGGTTTCTATCATACAAAAAGGATTGCAGACCTTTTGAGTAGCACCACAAAAATACCAAGGATATGTACTGGGATTTCTGTCAGTGTCAGAAAAGCAGCTGTGGCTTCAGGAAATAGGTTGCATGTGTCCCAAGCTCACTTTTTACCATTCCTTCCTCCACAAAAACGTTATATCATTGAATAGGCATAAGGCCCCATGTTTGAGAGTGGCATTTACCCAATTGAAGATACTCCAAAACATATTCCTCACAAAAAGGATATTCCCCAGGAAAGCTGAATGCATGATATGGGGTGAATTTCTGGAAAGTACAAAACCTGGTTTATTCTTGGGCTTTAATACACTGGGTACAAATGACATGGCAGTTCCATAATCACAAAAAGTCAACATGAGTTTCAGAGAAACAAGTCATGCCAGACAAATCTAATCTCTTCTTTGGATAACATTACCAGCTTGGTAGATGAAGGGAATGCTGTGGATATAGTATATCTTGATTTCATTAAGGCCTTTGACAGGGTTCCCCATGACATTCTTGCAAACAAACTAGTAAAATGTGAGCTTGACAAAGTAACTGTTACATGGATTTGTAATTGGTTAACCGGCTGAACCCAAAGCTCAACAATGGCTCCTTTTCATCCTGGAAAGAAGTGACCAGCGGGGTGCCAAAGGGTTCTGTCCTGGGTCCAGTGCTATTCAACATCTTTATCAATGACTTGGATGACAGAATTGGGGTCATACTTATCAAATTTGCAAATGACACCAAACTAGGAAGAGTAGCTAATACCCCAGAGGATATGATCAAAATTAAAAATTACCTTAATAGATTAGAAAGCTGGGCCAAAGCTAACAAAATGAATTTCAACAGAGAGAAATGTATGGTACTGCACTTAGGGCAGAAAAATGAAATGCACAGATATAGGATGGGGGACACCTGTCTGAATGAAAGTACATGTGAAAGGGATCTAGGAGTCCAAGTAGACCACAAGTTGAACATGAGTCAATAGTGCAATGTGGCAGCTAACAAGGCCAATGCCATTTTAGGCTGCATCAATAGAGGTATAGTATCTAGATCAAGGGAAGTAATAGTGCCACTCTATTCTGCTCTGCTTAGGCCTCACTTGGAATATTGTGTCCAGTTCTGGGCACGACAATTTAAAAAGGACATTGGGAAACTGGAGTGTGTCCAAACGACGGCGACTAAAATGGTGAAGGGTCTGGAAAGCATGCCTTATGAGGAATGACTTAGGGAGCTGGGGTTGTTTAGCCTGGAGAAGAGAAGGTTAAGAGGTGATAGGATAGCCCTGCTTAAATACTTGAAAGGATGTCATATTGAGGAGGGAGGAAGCTTGTTTTCTGCTGCTCTAGAGACTAGAACGCGGAGCAACGGATGCAAGCTACAGGAAAAGAGATTTCACCTCAACATTAGGAGGAACTTCCTGACAGTAATGGCTGTTTGACAGTGGAATACACTCCCTCGGAGGGTGATAGAGTCTCCTTCCTTGGAGGTCTTTAAATAGAGGCTGGATGGCCATCTGTCAGGGCTGTTTTGATTGAGATTTCCTGCATGGCAGGTGGTTGAACTGGATGGCCCTTGTGGTCTCTTCCAACTCGATGGTTCTATGGTTCTATGATTCTAAGTGGTTAAACTGGATTACTTCTACCATGCAGATGCAGCCTATGTCCCAGTCCATTAGTTCCCCCTTGTTAAACCTTCCCAACTTCCCATGTGACAAAATTCAGTATCTTCAAATCTAGGAAATATATTTAAGGGTAGCCATTGAAAGAGTATCTGTACAATCCGCCTTCAGTATCTGCAGACTTGCTATCTGTGGATTTGACCATCTACAGATGGCAAGGCCACATTGAGGCTATGTCAGCAGCAGAGGAAGAGGAGGAAGAGGAGGGAGGAGGTAGAGGAGGAGAAGGAGGAAGAAGCAGAGGCAGCAGTGGTGGTTCCATACTGCAGGTCGTCTGCTCACCCCTGGTGAGAGGAAAGAAGGAGGGAGGGGAAAAGACAGGAGGAAAGGCAGAGGAGGAGAAAGGTGGTGACAGCCCCATGCCTCCAGCCACCTACCTGCCTCCAGTAAGAGGAGGGAGGGAGTGGAGGCAGGAGGAACAGGAGGAGGAGAACACAGAAGAGGAAGAGGAAACTGTGGCAGCAGTGGCAGTCCCATGAAGCCAGCTGCCTGCCTGCCAGTGAGAGAACAGAAGGAGGGAGGGAGGGAGAAGAACAAGAGGAGGAGGAAGTAGCAGCAGCAGCCCTGTGCCTTCATCTACCCTCCTGTTGCCAGTGAGCAGAGGGAGGGAGGAAGAGGAGAAGGAGGAAGTGGTGGTGGCCCCCTGCCACCCACCCCCTGCAGGTGAAGGAGGAGGGAAGGCATCCCCGCATGAGGGCTGGCAAAGTTTCATTGTCCCCAATGGTGGTGCAGCTGCATGGCTGCACTACCATTGAAGACAATGGAACTTGAGCATCTGCGGATTTTGGTATCCGCGGGGGCACGGGGTGGAACGGATCCCCTGTGGATACCAAAGGCCAGCTGTATAATTTCTTTTGACTGGTAACACTAGAAACCACTCGTTCAAAAGCACCTGAAGAAAGTGAAGAGCATTTCCCAAGTGAAATAAATTAACACTGTGATACTGATTTACACCAGCATAGACTTCAGCCCTAATAATTTTCTTTCAGGAACAAAGGACTAAAACAGGAAACACCTCTGACCTCAAAAGCCCTGAAAAGAGGGAGAAAAGAAATGGAAAGGCAAGGATGCAATACATCTGACAGGCACTGCTCTATGATTCATTCAGAAAATCTACAGTGGCAACCCAGTGTTTAACATAAACAGAGGGAGAGAGGAAGCAAGGAGAGAAACAGCAATTAACAATTAACTTTCCTTATGAATTAATTGCCCATTTTATTTGGAGAAAAAGATGATAGAAAATTCACAACTGTTTGGTTTGGAGCAGGGAACTGGCACTTTATTCCAATGCCCCCTCCTCTCTCCTTGCCTGCAAGCTGCGATAATTGTTACATGATGTGAGGGAAGAGTCCTGGGCATGCCATAAAAAAGGGAAATATATTTCCCTTTGCTTCTTTTCCTCCCCGCAGAGGCACATGAAATGTTGAGGGTAATCATAAATGGTTCTTGGCAGAAAGAAGGTCTATTGTTGTCACATGCAGAAAATGAATTCCATCCATCGGGCCCGGATGCTTCACTCACCACCAACTCCATTGTGGCAGGGTGGCCTCTAAAGATCCAGCTTCACAATATCCCCCTTGGCAAGAGATGCATTATCACCCTGGACCAACAGTTGTGCCAAATTCAGTCAAAGTGTGAAAAATTACTTTTGGGGTGACAATTCCTAGAGTCCTCCACCCAGCCCCTCAATGGCCATTCTGGCTGGGGAATTCTTGGAAATTTATTCCAAATATTAACTGTTCCAAGCTCTGGAATCAATAAACTGCTTTCTGGCCTCAGGCTGATATTTTGTATTAAATTTGGACCACCATCAGCATTTAAACTACAAGGGACTCTAGTATACTAGTTTTGCTTTTTAAAGAACCTTCTCATTTTAAAAACCAAACCACACCCAGTAGGTGTATTCTTGCTTGTTAATAACCATGAAAACACATTAATTTTATAACCTTTCTATACAACAATTCCTGTTGTCAACCAAAAGGTGAAAGAGTTTACATTTCATTCATTTCATAAAGCATCTATATAGCTCAATGCACTTTTAAGCATATCCTTCATTTCTGCATGCTTTGGATATGAACAGAAATATATTTTTACCTTATTAAATCATTTAACCTGCAATGTAGGCCAAGCTCCATCTGGTTTGCCATGATATTCAATTAAGAAACACCATTAAACCTGGCATTTTCAAATCGTTATTTGTTAAATAAAAGCACCTGCAAAGTACTATGTACCCAAGATAAAGCAGTAGAAGTCTGCACATTTTACGTTAAACAGAGATCAAAGGTGAATAACATAAAAGCTTTCCTGAAAAATCAAAATGAAAAGTCCTGACTTTGGGGGGAGGGGGGACAGGTAGAAATTGCAGTGTATGCTTCAGTGTAGAGATGAAAAATAGATAGTAACTAGATACTGAAGAAGGAGACAACAGTACATGATGAGCATGTGTACAGCAGAAGTTTTATCTAGAAATCAACAATTTCACACCTCCATATTCTATTACAAATGGATTTCTTTCTGTCATTATTTTTCTTCCTCCTGGATTTTCATCCCCCCGTCATCTCTTTTTATATTCAAGGATTCTATTCCATAATCTATAGAGTTCAGTGATAGAGCTAAGACATATTCTGTGGAGGGGGGTAGTAATTTGATATAGAGTCCATTTTTGATTCTGGTCCATTTTCCCTACAAATCTATAAACTCTGAACTTTAAACTAATATAGTCATGAAATGTACTAGAGTTTAGAACTTTGAGTGTTGCACAGATTAGTCATCTTGAATATTTTCTGTCTGTCATCTTCAACATATTTATTAGGTGGTAAATCCAATTGAGCTCTGTGGGATTTTTTAAATTTTTATTTATTTATTTATTTATTCATTTGAGTAAACAAGCTTAGAATTGCACCATGAGATTTGAATATCTGAAGCACCACCACAGAAAGAACTTAGGCATCATCAGATATCATCTCCTTTCTTCCCCTCCTGCATTGTTGGAGGGGAGGAAAAGTCTGCACAATCAGGTATGAGTTGGGAGTAGAGTTCAAAGACATATCCTGGAATACAATATGCAAAGTGTTCTTGTAGCACCTCTGAGACTAACTTTGTGAAAGTTGTTGTAGCATAAGCTTTCACAAACTTCTTCAGATGCATGGAGTCAACTAGTGCCTAGGAACAAGCTTTATCAACTAACTGTATGAATAGCCATAGAAATACAAAACTTGTGGGTATGGTGATGAAGTGACAGTTTTAACTATGACCATTAAAGGACAAAGACAGGAGGAAAGATATTGCCTAATGCCAGGGTGGATGGATGATCATATGAACAGTGGAGGAAGTTTTGGAATGTAGTGTTATGCTGGCTGGAAACCAGAAAAGAGATGCAATAAACTGGCCAACAGCACACTCCTGAGGCTGGGGTGTTAACTATTGTTTTAATATGGGTAGTGTGCCAGGAAGCTATTCCTCTATTCAATACACTATTGATGGGCTGGAATTTGTGGATATATTTCAATTCAGCTGGCTCTCTTTCCAATCTTTCTTTGTAGATTTTTTTTTGTTCAAGGATATGAGTTGTTAAGGGCTGGTGGTATCCATACTGTATGTAGACCACTTGATTTCTTTATACTCAGTTATGCACTCTTGTTCACTGACATTTGAATGTCTAAAATTTTCTCCTATTGCAAAGTGATATATCTGAAGTAATGGAAGAGTAGAACACCTGGGTAGCCAATGCACACAATAATTTTATGACTGAAATAAACAATAATCAAGTGAAGACATGTGTGAACAAACCTTTGAGGACTGGATGATTAAAGATAAGGATGGTCCTAAATCCAAATAATCCCAACTACAGTTCAAACAGTTGAATCAATAGGATTCTAATATATCAATATTTAGGCAAACATACTAGGTAGCCTCTAGTATTCCATTATTTCAATGGGCCTACTGTAATTAAAATTAATAATTGGTTTTAGGCCATAGTATTTAAGGAGGTAAAATTATATGAATAACCTATTATCTTGAATGAATGATACCTTTCCCCATCCAATGAATATGCATTAAGTCAGTGATTCTCAACCTTCCTAATGCTGTGACCCTTTAATACAGTTCTTCATGTTGTGGTGACTCCCAAATGATGGTCTTAGTTCCTAGGACCATTGGAAATATGTGTTTTCCAGTGGTCTTAGGTGACCCCTGTGAAAGGGTTGTTCGGCCCCCAAAGGGGTTGCGGCCCACAGGTTGAGAACTGCTGCATTAACTGGAGCAAGGGCGCACATGCCCTTCTGTCTATCATACCTGCCAGATCTCTAACATCCCTGGATGTCCACATGTGGTTGCAAAGTAAATATATGGCCTGTGTAAATAATAGCCAATGCTTATAAACTGAGATTTCAGGAATGATTATTCCATTTTATCCAGTAATAAGATCGCATAAAATGGATCCAGGCAAGTCAGTTTTTACATGTGTAGGGCATACCTGAGGGTAGGATGAACAGTTAAATATTCACTCTACTCTATACAGATGGGTCATATGGCAAAGTTCTGTCTATAATGGTTCTTTCGTCACTTGCTATTGCAATAAAATGATAATTGTAGCTGTATAAATTCAGTCCAAATATGCATGACATGCTGAATGCCGTTATCCTCAATCCAGTGCAAAGTTGGTTTCAGGAGATTATCGCACCCAGAAATCCAGCCAGGATAGATGGGGGATTTAAAAGTCAAAAACAGATGTTATTGCACTTACTCGTTCTCAGACTGTATGCAGCCCATACCCATTCTGGGCAGCTCATCTGCAACCCAGATCTTTTTCAGGAATGGGGAAATCCCAACTGCAGCAAAAATCTGGGTTGCAGACAGGCTGCCCAGGATGGGTATGGGCTGCATACAGTCTGGGAACAGGTAAGTGTGATAACACCCATTTTTTACTTTTAAATCCTGCATCTATCCTAGCGGGATTTCTGGGTGCAATAATCTCCTCACTGAAGCCCACTGAAATGCTAGGTGAAGTCTATGTTGGAATGTTTTTATAGTACAAATTACCTGCAAAGTGTGATCTGGCCAATTAAGTATAAGATATTATAATGAATATCTTGAGAAACAATACAATATTGATTTAAAGCTAAGATATTTCACATTTGGGTGTTTCCACCCTGAAGCTGACTTCTGGATGCAGAATTTTCAGCACTTATTGATCTTGTGTTTTGAGCTAATGAAATGTAGAAACAAGTTATTAAGGGTGTTCACTAGATTTAGAAAAATCTCAAATTGAATTGGACTGATTAAGATAAATTTAGGATTGATGAAAAGCAAAGGTCCTTTGAATCACCCTGAAATTTATCTGAGTTATCCCAGACTATGTGTCTTGAAAAAGTGAAGCATTTGCCTGAAGCTTTTCATGTAAGGACAATGCCTGCACCTATTCTTTTAATTTTGTATGATACTTACATAAGAGTATACCTACAGTGCAAGCATACTATTCACCCACAAAAGCAATGGTGTGGTAGACAGTGAATTCCATTTTAGTCCTCTTCCCCAAATGATCTTTAAAAGTACCTAAATATGCAAATGCACAAAATCACTGAATTTGTCCTCCTGAACTTTTACTGGGGTCTTTTTAATGGTCTTCTCTCGCTCTTTCTCTGTCTTGAAAACCTGCTTTTATATAAACTATATGCATCTATCTGTTGGAAGGATGGCAGGATTTATTCCTTCTCAAAAGGGGGCAACATCTGAAAATTTATAAGAAATTCTTCAAGGGGCTACCTAGTATGTTTTTTCCCTCGTTGCACAATGGCATTTGGATGGCTGTTGTGTGCAGCTCTACACTCCTGATCTAGATGGCCAGTTCTTTAATGGAGGGAGGGAATACCAGGAAAGCATCCCACCTGGATAACAACTGCCACCCTTCAAATCCCCCATGTAAGTACATTGCCTGTAAGAACTTTACACTCTGCCATCATTGAAGAAGATTTTGGCCTATGATTCTTCCTGTTTCCCACGATTTGCCTGATGAAGAGATGTGAACATCTCAAATGCTCTCACATTTTTTGTGTCATTCTAGTTGGTTTAATAAAGGTATTACCACAATACAGGACTTGCAAGGTTTCTTTTCTTATAGCCAAGATGGCTATTTCTGCTTCTAATGTGATGTAGCCAAGTGGCACCCAAACCTTCATCTCTCATAAAAGAGAGAGAAACACAGAGGCATAATATGTGACTGTGACCGATTACTTTGCCCTTATTATTACTCCTTAAATTTTCCTTTTTTATATTCCTTTAAATTTTCCTTTTAAAAAGCAGTCTCATTCCAGACATAGTACATCACTTCATCACTTCAATATTCTCATCCCACCCCCTGCAATATCCCTCCCCCTTGTCCCATCTTCTTTGGCTGCTTGGAACAGGAGGCTGAAGCAAATGAACAGCTTCAGAGATACCAGGTCCAATATGCAGCAAGTGTTCATTTAAAAAAAAAAAACCTGTGCAGCATGTGTTGGATAAATTAATGTTGCCTCCAGAGCCTTGATTTGCTTAGTCCCAGAAGAGTTATAATGAGATGTGACTTGGAAAGGGAAGGTACACAGTGAAGTAGGGCTTGGGCTCAGGTTAATATATGCAAATTAACTGGCATGTAAATTACCACAAATTTAAAAATAAATGATTGCATAAGGAAAAAGTCCTGTAATAAAAAGAGCTGTTCATTCATGAAGCTCCATCTTTTGACCTCTTGGTGGCGGTGGGTGCCCCCCCCCCCAACTTAAGATTTTGTTTTTCAGAAACTTCACAAACTCTGTATTTCTTACACATTGTTATCACTGATATGGAAATTGTCTGGAAATGTAGGCTGACACATTCTACTCTGTCTTTCCTTTAGAGAGAGAGAGAAGGAGAGGGAGAGAAAGAACTTTTATCTTTGCTTTCCTTCCTTTCTTAAACAGGTAGGAAGAGGTTATCTACCTTGCTGCCACATCCAGCATTAAATTAAAATTCTCACACAACGAGGAAAGCTATTCTGAAATCATGAAACGTTCAAAGCAGAAATCCAATAAGGGTGATTTTTAAAAATCATTGTTCTGTGCCATTCTGACTTTTTCCAACTTGTGATAGTAGTGGGGCATGCTGCAACAAGCAGCTGCAGCAAAATCCCACAGAGGTCCATGCTGCTGCCAGTCTCTACATGGCTCACTACTAGAAGAGGACTAGATGCATCATCTGCCAGAGCCCCACTCTCTAGTGCTTTGGAAATCCTTCAGAGGGGGCTGCCTGGCTTCAAAAGTAGGTTTAGGGAAACATTTTCAGTTGTTGCAATTGTGCAATGACTGTAAATGTGAATCCCAATAGCTACAATATTGTGAGCCCTGTTTATAACATCATAAATACTGAACTGGATGCCAGCCATATATTTTAAAGAACACATTTCACATACCTCCAAATTTTAATAAAGGAAATTTAAGTTTACTTTATTGCAGAGTTGGGATACAGATGCCTGTGGTGATAACAGATGACATTGGACTGTACTGTTATAATTCCTGACCACTGGTTATGCTGGCTAAAGCTAGTGTGAAATAAAGTGCAACAACATCTATGAGTCCACAAGTTTCCTACCCCTGCTTCAACATGACAGCTCTCTTGGCTAACCAGAACAATAAATTATATTTTGTGGTAGGTTGCAAATTTGTTATGTTACCTTAATTGCCAGACCATAGTCACTGCCAACGCTCTCACTCTGGAATCCACCACACTCCGCACAGGGCAGTGGCACCAGTTTGCCAGACTCTTTGAAAGCCTAAACCATGCTTTCAGTTGTAAACTATGCTATCACAAAGCATAATTTGGTATAGTGAATCATAACAGTTGAGTCCTTTAAGAAATGATCAGGAAATGATCTTTATCACATTTCTCCTCTGCAAATGACATACTTGAAGGTATTTTCCTTAAGCAAAGCTCTACTTAACTATGGCATTGGCCAGATGGCATTTCTGAAAGTGCCGCTGTGTTGACAATCAGCAAACTCCTGGTTTTCTTTTTTCTTTTTATTTGATAGCTAAAATGCTTGTGATTCAAACACTTCTTGGAATGACTAAGGGGCAAAACAGATGGCCCTGAAAGTCCGCCTCTATGCCGCCCCTTTGAGAGCTGGATTGGGGCCACGGCAACCACATGCTGCGGCCCCAATCCGACATTATTCCAGCCCAAAAAGAAGCAGCAAAATACCATTCCTTTTTGGGCAGAAAATCAGGCACCCTTTCCCCCATAGCAGTGGCTTTTCAGTGTTTTTGCAGCATGGTGCTTGTAAACACCATGCCACAAAAATGCTGTGATGCCACCTACTGTGTGGTTACTGGGGCAGCATGATACTGGCTTGGGGGTGGCGTTGGGGCATGCACCATCCATACGCTATGCCCCCATGCTATCCCAAAGCTGACTTTTTTTGCTAGACTATTTTGGCCCTGAAAGTGTATGTGTATAAGAAATCGTGTGCACTTGAGATTAAGTTGTGATTTTTTTCCTGCTTGATGAAATTCAGCATTGCCTATCTCTTGAACATTTTTATAAACCAACTTCACTCAAAGGATTCCAGGACAGAATATAACATTTGAATAAAACTCAAAAGACATATATCTTATACCAAAACAAATTTATCCAAATAAGATACGTGCTCACATAATTTGTGTCTATCTGAAATTTTAAAGGAGAACAAATCAGCTATAATTTGAGAATTCTCTTATTTGAAAATACACCACCATCTACCAGCCATATGGTGACAGAGGTGCTATGTTAGCAAATTCCTGCCTCACCTGCTAATAAGCGAGGGATTTTATTGAGATACATGTTAATTCCATATCTCTTGGGAAAGCCTTTCTTCTGGCCTGTGTGTGATAAGAGCTGTAAAATTCATATGGAGACTAAAGAAGTCTAATTATAGCAATTAGCATTACTAATTTTATTTCAACTATAACCCTAAATCAGTCCACAAAGAGAAATTTTATCTAGCAAACATCGAGTTCCCAATTTACAAGGGAGGAAATGGGTGAAATTTTGAATTCAGTGTGCACTGTTTAAATTGGCTTCATAATATACAGGTAGAATAAGACCAATTTAAACACTATTAAATTGATAAATCTTTCTCCCTCTCCATTTATCAAGACCTTCCCTCCAACATGTACAATGATAATAGGCATACATGTTCCAAATTAACTTGCATGGACATAGCCCATTAAGGAATTACAGAAATATTACCTTTAAAAGGTTGTTTTAAAACATAGTAGGAAGGAGAGACAAGATAGTTTCAGATGTTTTCAAATATCTGAAAGGCTGCCATGAAGAGGATGGAGCAGTTTTCCTCTCTGCTCTTCCAGAGGATCGGATTAAAACCACTGGGTAGAAATGGCTGGGAAATGTTTTTCAGTTTAACACTTGGAGACACATCCTTGCTCTATATGCTGTCCTTTGATGGTAGAATAGACTTTTGTTACAGGTATTTAAAGAAGAAACTAGTTGGCAGTTTGCCAGGGATGCAAAGTCCCTTCTGTCTCTATAATTCTATGATCCATGTACCATCTAATACAGTAGGCCATACATTTTATTTGGGTGGTCTGCAGAAAGACTGCACAGTAGTCTAAAATAAATGTTCTTGACCTTACACT
>NC_056524.1:221319372-221415074 GCF_019175285.1 Sceloporus undulatus
TGATGATGATGATGATGATGATGATGATGATGATGATGATGATGATGATGATTTTGTGATAATGGGAGATTTCAGTCCATTTTTATAAGGACTGAATTATCAGACAGGCTAACAAGTCCCCAGCTGAGGGCTTGCAATTTTCATAATACAGTCCTGCTGCAATATCTACATTTTCTACTAAGTGAAGGGGTCTTCTCGGCACTTTAATGTAAGATCTGGGATTTCAATAAGATCTAATGGATGGATGATGATATAGCACCAGTTTTGATTATGATGCCTGTACAGAAGAGGGGGAAAATGCTGAAATATGAGTTGAATGCACATGTGTTATGTTTGTGTTTTTAGGACAAAAAAAATACTAATTGGCCCACTGAGACTCATACAATTTTAAAGCGGTCCATGAAAAAAATTTCATACTGCTGATTTATTGCTATAATTTTCTTGGAATTCAAATTGTAGTATAGTGCTCACAGTCCCCCGAATCTGAGGAAATTCAAACTTACCCTCAAAAGGAAAAGGAAATACTAGAGACCAGGGCCATCCACACTGCACATTTATAGCATTATGTTACACTTTAAGGCCATAGCAACATCCCATGGATTCATGGGATTTGCAGTTTAGGAAATATATTTGGAAATCCCAGCCTAAGCTCTCTAGTCCATCACCAAACCTCAGGACTCCACATGATGTTGCCATTGCAATTAATATGGAATATAGGGCTTTAACTGTGTGGAGTAGATGAGCCCCTAAACTGTCTTTGTATTTGTTTCATTTACAAATATACAGTTTGAGTGGACATTACCCAGTGCAAAAGCAATCACATAGGAGAAGACTGCAAATCATAAAAATGGATTCCATCCCATTATTAAGAATCTAAATCACCTGTGAACCATTGCATTCCAAACTGCTACTGCTGCTAAGTTCTCTGTTAGGCTGAACAGATGTTCCTCTCCCTTTAACAGTCACATAGAAGGAAAAATTTGGCCGGCCCCACTATTCTCTCCCTGCATGACAACCAGCATGTGCCAAAATGCCTTTGTCATCTATTAAAAGTACAAGCATCTTATCCTCCCTTACATCTGGTCACTTATCCCTTACTATCTGATGTTCTGTTGTTGGCTGTTTATCGATCCATTTCCTGTATTGCTATGTACTGTATATGTATTATCCTACTTGTGATTATGTATTTTCTCTGGATAATGATTAACCATCCATTATGAAGCCTTGCCCTCCCTCCAGTCCATCTGCCTTGGTCCAGACCTCGGAGGTTGAGAGGAACTGCTGGACCTCTTACCCTTTCCCTCCACCACTCCCTTCTCCTTCTGTGTCATGTCTTTTTAGATTGTAAGCCTGAGGGCAGGGAACCGTCTAACTAAAAAGATTGCATGTACAGCGCTGTGTAAATTTACAGCGCTTCATAAATAAAGGTTAATAATAATAATAATAATAATAATAATTATCCCTGCACAGGGATTTCAGAGCAAGGAAATACTTTTTTTCACTGGCAAATGAATATGACTCATGTTTTAGAGCATGTGTAGGCATATGTGGCACTCTAGTTGCTGTGGACTGGCCTACAGTCCCTCACTATTGACCATACTGGCTTGGGCTGATGATAATTACCATCTGACAATATCTAAAGGGACATAGTTGCACTCCCTTTTTCTAAATATTTGGAAGATCTATTTGTCTAATGTTCTCTTATTAAAAATTAAAAATTATTGTCAATAACCAGGGCATCCAAGATCAAAGAGGGAAAAAAACACATGGTATGACACTGACTCTGATGTTCACAAAGTTGGTAGTTTGGCAGTTTGAGGTCCAAGCGCTGTGAGACGGAGTGAGCTCCCATCACTATTACCAGCTTCTGCCAACCTAGCAGTTTGAAAGCATGTTAAAGTGCACATAGATAAACAGCAATAGCAAGCAACAGCAAGTACATTTCTATACCATTTATCAGTGCACTTAAGCACTCCCTAAGCAGTTATCAATGCGTAAGCTAATTGCCTCCAACAAGCTAGGTGCTCAGTTTAGCGACCTATAGAAGGACGGAAGGCTGAGTGGACCCTGGAGCAGTGCCTGGGATCAAACTCACAACCTTGTGGCTGGGAATAGCTGCAGTACCAGCATTTAATCACTGAGCCACTAGGGCTTCTTATACAGTAGGTACTACTTCGGTGGGAAGGCAACAGCATTCCATTTAGTTATGCTGGCCACATGACCATGGAATCATCTTTGACAATGCTGGCCCCCTCATCTTACTAACAGCGATGAGCACTGCCCCCTACTGTCAGACATGACTTGACACAAAGGGGAAACTTTTACCTTTCTATGAGAGCTGTAGCTAAGTCCAGTGGAAGTACCAAGAAGGGGCTATCTTGCAATTGATTATTGAAACAATAACTAACCACACATTACACAAGGCTGTAAGTAGGCAAATAGTTTTTAAAATGTAGAGGTTCCAAGTAAGGATGCTCTGACTGGAGGCTTTCTTCTTCTTGGTGATCAAATGATATTGCCCAAATTTTGTTCCTGCTCTCCAGCCCATCAGAATATATTTGCCAGTTGAACAATTTGCAGATACTCCAAAACAAACAGAGAAAATGGGAGCTTCTCATCATCATTGTCATTCAGGAGGTAAAGCTGCCTTCCCTTTGACAAATTCAGCACTCTGCTCTTACAAGCATATGAGATGCCATGTGGGAAATAGTGAGAGCTTGGCAGCTTAGCCAAGATGAGAGAGGATGCTAAGTGAAATATAGACTCCAGCACTCAGCATTAGGTTTAGTAATCTATGGCATGACAGGTGGCTATTTTCATAAACTGGAGCATACCCCCAGGACCACATAGGAGGCTCTGGAATCAGGAGCCTTCACAGCTCAGAGCACAAAGTTGTGTCATGTGCATTTCTCATTTTACAAGGCTGCAGCAGCCAGCAAGGCTGTGAGGCAGCTGCTAGAGAGTTCCAGTCACCTCTCTGTCTGCTCTTAACTGAATGGCTGGCATTATTGTTAACTCTGGCATGCTTTCCTTCTTTTGGCTGTGCACAAGGGGCTACTAATTTATGCTAATACAAGGGTTCTAAGGAAGCATGGAAGAGGTGTGCCATATAGCCCGCAATTCTGCTTTTGCATCCTTAGGCCTGAATGTAACAACCAGGAAACAGAATCTTCTGTGGACAGTCTCTCCCAAGAGCCAACTAAATCTCAGCTAAGACTCAGATGTTCACCCATACTGCTATAGGAAACAAAACAAAACAAACATGCCAGGAATTGAGAAAGGCTAAACATCATGAAGGCAGCAATTTTTCAATTCCAATTTGATTCTATAATTTTCCCAGCTCCTTTGGTTATTAGGATGGCTGCCATCCTAGGTGACACATCAAGACTTGAGATGGATGTCACTTGAGCTGACAAACATGAATCTATCTCTTTGTCCTTTGTTTTTGCTTCCCCTTCCAAAGAGCCCCCATAGCAAACTTTGAACATACGTTTGGAAGAAAAAGCATAAATAAACAGAGGTGTTGGAGTATTAGCATCAATGCTTTTTTTGGAGATCTATGTTACCCTTGAGAAGGGGGTTGTTCTTGTGGTGCACAGAACACCCAGCTGACCAATCAGAAGGCAGCTGAAGACCAGTCAATAGGATGTGGGCTAGGACTTTTGAAAATTCTGAGCTGTTAGAAAAGATAGACAGTTGGGATTTGAGGGAATAGGTGAGTCCAAGAGAGGACTGGGTTCCATGAGTTCCTGAGGGAATAGTCAGTTAGGGCTTGGGATCCTGAGAGTGAGGGTTCCAGGGATAGAGAAGGACGGTTGGGGTAGAGTCTGAGTGGTAAAGGGCTCCCTATCGTTATCCTTCCAGGACTCTAGAAAAGGGAGTGGCTGGAGTGTGATATCCTGTGGGCTATTGTTAACTTTGGTGACTGTTAGGTCTAATTTTAAGAGAGGAATTTAATAGAAAGATTGAGTGAATCTTAGTTATAAGAAACTGGTGATTTAGCTAAAGACTTATAAAGCCAACTGTAACTATAACAAAGTAGAAAGTGACAATTATATAAGATATCATATTAAAACCAACACTGTTAAACCTTCTTGTAAATAAAGTTTTATTTGTTTGATTCAAGAAGGACATGCCTGGACTTGAGTTAATACCACGCTACTCACATTACAAAACTCAGGTGGCAGCCGTGGGATAAAAACTCCCAGGTGCCTGCCATCATAAAAAAAGGATTGTGGTTTGAATGTGTATCACATAATTTGATGGCAGTGTTAGAGTGAAGGTTGACTAGATGGGGCCTTCACATAGTTGGGTGGCACAATAGGAAAGCTTCGTTACATAATTTGGTGGCAGCGGTGGGATAACAAAAGTCCCAAGCGCCTGCCACAATAGAAAGGTTATTCGTTACAATCCTCTATGCAGAAACACTGATGTATATCTCTGGTAATTTGGTCAGTGTGACTGTGAAGAGGTTACTTCACATACCCCTCCCTTTCTGGGGGGTCAATAAATGTTATTACCTATTGTTCAGTCTCTTCCTCTCTCTGCTCTTACCAAGCATGGACTCAAAAACCAGGCTGTGCTACTAAAGATGTTTTTTCTTCTTACATGAAAGTCAGCTCTAGGGAAACCTCTATCAAGTATAGTTTTCTCTACTGATTAGTTATTTTTATAGAACCTAGATGTAACAATAAGCCTGTTTTTGCTTCCGAGGGAGCCCGCAGCAGCTAAACCATGTGGGCTCCCTCCACACCGAAAAGAACCCACTAAAAGTGGAGGGTTTGGCATGTGTTGGTGCTTCCATCAGTGCGCCATTAGCACACTGTGGCACATCAATGATGCAAGCGTGGCACCCCGATGTGTGGACGTAGCACCATGCTTGCATCATCATGGTGTCCCCTTGGGGACGGGAGGCCGCTATTATGGCGGTGTTCATATGGACTAGGGTTTGGGAACTTGCGGTTGGTGCGCGCTCCCAAACCCTAGAATCAACACCGGCACACCGCTTCCTGCCCATTTGTCTTGGACCTAAGTTTCTTTTTACCCACTTATATATCCTATTTATTTACCAAAAGCTCAGATCTAGTTGTTTTTATGAAATACTTGTGGAGTACACACTTATTGCTGTGTTGCTGCTGCTAAACCTCTTAACCACAAATAACCAAACAATAACATAATCCTAACAAGAGGTAGCCTTGCCCTCCATGAGCTATGCAGGTTCTAAGCCAATCTCTGCACAGAGACTATGTAATCCAAGTGGCAGATCAGATGCTTCCACAACCAGCAATAATTGAAATCTCTTGCTTTGTGGTACTTCCCTCTCCCCTGGACTTCCAGTTTAATGCCACAGTATTAAAGTAGTCATTTGGGTGCCTAGCATACCTCGAACTCTTCAAATGTACTCAAAAGGAAGATTGGTTTTTGTGGAGCTTCTGTACCTGCAGAGATTATGTGAAATATATCACACTTTTGATGCCATACTTTTGCATTTTAGGAGTACAGTCAGCCCTCTGTATCCATGGGGTGGGTCCTAGAACCAAACCCTAGTGAATACAGAGGGCCCATAGTACCATATCCTCCATATCTGCACTTCCACCCCAGCTCTATAAACTGGGCGTATGACTGGCACAAATGGTATGATGTTAGGCTTTCATTTTACAGTGCTCCCTCGGGTTACGAAATTAATTCGTTCCGCGGCTAATTTCGTAACCCGAAAAACCTTCGTAAGCCGAATTGCCATAGGCGCTAATGGGAAAAAAAGCCGCGGCTCCGCCGCGGCTCCATTTAAAACAGCGCCGGCGTTTTTTCGTAACCCGAAAAAACGTTCGTAACCCGAAACAATAAATCCCTATGGGATTTATTCGTATCCCGAAAAATTCGTAAGCTGGGTAATTCGTATCCCGAGGTACCACTGTATATTATTATTATTATTATTATTATTATTATTATTATTATTAACCTTTATCCATTTATATACATATTACCACATTTGAAATGACATCTCAAAGTGGTATACAAAAATTGCTGCTGCTGCTGTTGTTGTTCTGTGCCTTCAAGTCATTTCTGATTTATGGCAATCCTAAGGTGAATCTATCATGGGTTTTTGTTTGTTTGTTTGTTTGTTTGTTTGTTTGTTTTTTCCAAGATTTGTTCAGAGTAGGTTTGCCAATGCCTTACCTTGAGGCAGAGAGCATATGACTTGCCCAAAGTAACCCAGTGGGTTTCACGGCCAAGGTGGGAATCAAACCCTGGTCGCCAGAGTCATAGTCTAGCACTCAAACCACTATGCTACACTGGCTCTCATACAAAAATATTTCCTTCGTAAGTCATTTGTATGTACCCCTTTGAGATGTCATTCCATATATGACAATCCATTGGTTGATGACCAGCAAGGTTTCATCTGAAGATGATAGTGATTCCACGTGTTTATTTCTAGGAAGCCATGTCCCAGATGTTCTAGAATTTGTAAGCCAGCAACAAAAATTTGAAGTGTGCTGGCATATCTTCAAGACTTCTGGGAAGTGCATAATTTTGCCCCCATATCTCCTCTTTCCCCTGCTGAATAAATTGTGTACAAAGCACTTTTACACTTTGAATTCAGTTTATAGCAATTAAAGTAAGCTGAGGACAAAGGGGAAAATGTGAAGTGGAGAGATAAACTGGGACATTTTTAAAGCAGCTGAAAAAGTGAGTCAGCAGAGGATTAATTGGGACAGTCCCTGTCAGATTGGGATAGTTGGAGGGTATGGTCTTGGTAGCTAACAAACACCAAATATAGTTGCTTCAACATGTACATAGCTCAGTATAGTAGTCAACTCCCTAGCCACTGAATTTTGTACAAGCTGCATTTCATAGATCACATGCAGATATAGACAAACATGAGGCACATTATTGTAATCTATACTGCAATGACTATAATGAGCAGACTGTTGGAATCAAGGAAAGTTTTTAGGTACCATAAACTGAAACCTTCCCAGAAAAGTCACTTCAGTTGTAACAAACATAATGAATCCAAGAATATCCCCAAACTCTGTACTTCTTCTCAGAGAATGTAATCCAATCTGGAACAGGAGCATTTCCCAATTTCTGTACCCAAGCAATGCTTATGAATAGTGTCTCCAGCTTGTCAGGATACAGACTCAGGTTGCTGGGCCTCAATAAGACAACAATTGCATCTAGCTACTGGGTCAGCACAGGGTCAAAATATGTGCAGCCTATCCTGACATCTCATTCCAAACTGTCCTTGTGAAAACATTTAGAGGCTCTTGACTAGGGATGTGAAGATCTGTCAGACTTATTTGCTTTGTGTTTCTCAGAATCCCTCTGGCATTCTCATCCAGTGTAAGTTCTTAATAGCTGCAATACTTTCTTCTCCATGGACATTCATGAGTATTTGTGTGTTTTTTAAAATGCATATAAGGTTGATGCATTTTTGCTATTGTTTATATTTTTACACATTTTTCATAATAACAAAGCATATCTTGCTGTGTTTTTCAAATGCATATTTAGTCATGGACATTTTTCAAATGTATGCATCCCTTATATGCATTTTTCTTCCTTGAAATGTGCTGAAAACCTTAGAAAAATATAACTGTATGGAAAGTGAAAGATGTACTTTCCCCATTGCTGCTTTTGAGAGGTGTGAAATTGATATTTTCATAGGGAAATAGAAACCCACTGAATTTATTTTCCATTCCTCCTTTTGATTTTCTCCTTTTGTGATCCAGTAACCATATAAAAAAACCATCAAAGTGGATTTCATGTTACATCTTCTCCCCTCAATCGCCTAAAGAAACACGAAAACAAAAGAAATAAGAGGCAGTCCAGCTTATGCAAAGAAATTTAAATATAACTTTCTATGGCACTGTATTGCCCATGGATTGCATTACCCCAAGAAGTCAATGAGACCTGAACTGGGTCAACAAAGTTTAAAGGTTTGGGTAAAGTTCATGAACATTAATAACATTTGCAACTATGCAAGCTTATAATAATAAATAAAAATAAATAAAATCTTTATTTATATCCCGCCCTTCCAAAAAGATCAGGGCGGCTTACAATGATGCAACAGGTGCAATTGAATACAAAGTTAAAAACATATAACAATCAAAACAATACATAGTCTAAAAAACAATAAAAGCCCCGTTAGCCCATCCTCATGGCCACGGAAGAGGAGGGAGGCCCGCAGGATATTTAATCGGGGAATGCCTGCTTGAATAGGAAGGTTTTGAGGTCCTTCCTAAATTGGGCCAGGGTGGTAGATGAGCGGAGCTCTGTGGGCAGCGTATTCCAAAGGGCTGGGGCAGCTGTGGAAAAGGCCCTTCTAGAGGTAGAAGCTAACCTGGCCCCAGGCACCTTCAGCAATTGCTGCCCTGATGTTCTGAGGGTGCGAGGCGGATTGTGCGGGGAGAGGCGGTCCTTTAGGTACCCTGGGCCCAAGCCATTTAGGGCTTTATAGGTGATAACCAACGCCTTATATTGAGCTCGGAAGCGAATGGGCAGCCAGTGAAGATCTTTAAGCACAGGTGTTATGTGGCTGGTCCTGGATACACCAGTGACCAGCCGGGCTGCCATATTCTGAGCCATTTGGAGCTTCCGAGTTTGGTATAAGGGTTGCCCCATGTAGAGTACATTGCAGAAGTCCAATCTTGAAGTTACCAGAGCATGTACAACAGTTTCTAGGTCCCTCCGGTCCAGGTATGGGCACAGCTGGCGAATCAGCCGGAGCTGGTAACAAGTGTTCTTGACCGTCGCATTCACCTGAGCAGTCAGATGAAGCGACGAGTCAAGAAGCACTCCCAGACTGCGCACAGAGTCCTTCACAGGGAGCGTGACCCCGTTCAGGACAGGTGGAACCACCGCCATTCCTGGACCGGGGGAACCTATCACTAGTACCTCCATTTTCTCTGGATTTAGTTTGAGTCGGTTTTTCCTCATCCAGCCCATTACTGACTCCAGACAGGCCACAAGAGGAGAGACGCCATCCCCAGTCACTGCATCAGTCGGAGACATAGAGAAAATGATTTGGGTGTCATCAGCGTACTGATAACCCCGCGCCCCATGTCTCCGGATGATCTCTCCCAGCGGTTTCATGTAAATGTTAAATAGCATGGGAGACAGAATGGCTCCTTGAGGGACCCCAGTTTTAAGGGCCCGCTCGCTGGAGCACACGTCTCCCAGCTGCACCATCTGGGACCTCCCAGAGAGGTAGGAACGGAACCACTGGAGCGCAGTGCCCCCGATTCCCACCTCAGCCAGGCGCCCCAGAAGGATACCATGGTCTATGGTATCGAAAGCTGCTGAGATGTCCAAGAGCACCAACAGGGACACGCTTCCCCTGTCGATGCCCAGACGGAGATCATCGACCAAGGCGACCATGGCCGTCTCAACCCCGTGACCCGCCCGGAAGCCAGTTTGAAATGGGTCCAGATAATCCGTTTCATCCAAGACCGTCTGAAGCTGGATCGCAACCGCCCTCTCGATCACCTTTCCCAAGAATGGTAGCAGCGAAACAGGCCGATAATTATTATGTACCAGCAGGTCGAGGGAGGGCTTCTTTAGGATCGGTTTTACAATGGCCAATTTAAGATCCGATGGAAATCGCCCATCCCTCAAGGAGGTGTTAATTATCCGGTGTAACAATGACGTTACCACCGGTCCCCCCCTGGGCCGCTAACCACGAGGGGCAGGGATCAAGAGAGCAGGTTGTTTTCCGAACACTTCCAAGGATCTTGTCCACATCCTCGGTACTCACCAACTCCAACTGATCCAGTATAACATAGTCCGCGGAGGCTCTGGACACTTCTACCCTAGGCTCTGCCATAATATCGGCGTTCAGACCTTCGCTTATGCGAGAAGTTTTATCCACAAAAAAGTCATTAAACAGGTCACAGCAGGCCTTAGAAGGTTCAAGGATCTGGTTCAGGGCAGGAGGGAGCTGAGTTAGCTCCCTGACCACCCTGAACAACTCTGCCGGACGTGACTCCGCGGACGCAATACGAGCACCATAGAACGAGTTCTTTGTTGCTCGTATTGCCTCTCCGTAGTCCTTTAACAGTCGGTCTAGGAGAGTCTTGTCATCTAAGCAAAGGTGTTTCCGCCAACGGTACTCTAATCGTCGCAGGACCCGCTTCCTCGCCCGGAGATCTTCCGTATACCAGGGCTTACGGTTGGAAGCGGGCCTGAGAGGACGCTTGGGAGCGATTCTGTGTATAGCCCCAGAAAGACCGGTATTCTAAATACCGGTGAGGGCGTCAACAGAGTCGCCGTCATCTCCAACCGTGAGCCCCTCTAGGGCTTCCTGGAACCTCTCAGGTTCCATCAGCCTTCGAGGGTGGACCATCCTAACCGGTCCACCACCCCCGGGGGGGGGATCTGGGTAGAAGCCTTGATTCTCACCTCTACCAGGAAATGTTACAATCCTAATCAAATGTCATGCTTCAGTGTGTAAGTTGATCACCTGGGGAGGGATTTCCTCTTTGCACACCTGGCTAGAAACACTGAGGTGGTTTATTGTTGTGACTGTTCCTACAAAATCATAACTTTTCCTTCCTGTAGATATGGCTGGAAACTTTCAGTATTACCAACCCTTTTGTCATTTCTTTCATTGGTGGATAGAATCAAGCTCAGATGCAGGTTTATGTGGGGAACAGCTCATATGAGTTCTTTCCAAATGGCATGGAAATTTCCTTCTAGCTTCCATGGCATTAGGCAAGTTTCCATGTTATGTATTCAATTATCTCATGAGATTGTAAAGTTCAGTTACACCACATTGTAAACTTCAGTTATTAATGTTCATAAGCTACTGGCTTCTCTAAAATCACTGAAAATAGGTACTAATTTTTTTATTTTACTTTCATTACATTCCCCTACACACTAAAGGATCAAAATAGCTTTTCTTGCATTTAAGATAGTTAGTCATTTTGCCTTCTAAATAACAGTTGTATTTGGACCACAGTGCATACAGAAGTTACGGTTATGCCTACCTTGTGATGGTGAAGTATTGTTAATGACCTAAGGAGAAAAAACATCAAATCTTTATTATGTCTTATGCTTTTATTACAAGTTATGGTGAAGGTGGAGAAAAGTACAACAATATTTGCATTAAGGACCATGTGTTAACAGTGGGCAATGGTGGTGACAAAAGATATCCCTTCTCCCCTGCTCCCCTGTTTATCTTGTCTAATCTGTCTTGTCTTCACATTGACTGATACCCTCAGTGTAATTTTATTTCATTCCTCCTTAGTCCCATCTTCTCTCACCCCTCCAAACACTAGCACCCAAATTTATCCTGTTGACTTTAAATAAAGCTCTGGAGGAAAAGTTTGTCAAGTTTGGGTCCATGAATGCAGCAGCAATTACAGTGAGGGAGCAAGAAAGAGGAGGAAGAGAAAGGGCATGGATGCAGCAGCAGTGAAGGGGGCAAGGAAGAGGAGGAAGGAGGAAGATGAGGGATGCAGCAGTGACAATGAGTAGGAAGGAAGAAGATGAGGAATGTGGTAACAGCAGAAGCAGTGAGGGGTGAGGAATAGGAGGAAGGAGAAAGAGGGGGGATGTGGCTGCAGCAGTGAGGGGGCAAGGAAGAGAGGAAAAGAATAAGAGGAGGAGCCAGAAAGAGGAGGAATGAAGAAGAAGCAGTGGTGCAGCAGCAGCGTAGGGGGGAGAGGAGGAGGAAGGAAAAGTCTGCTGAGTGGCAGCAGCCACACTCTCTCAGCCTTAGAGAATGGCCATAGCAAACTTACTCTGAAGATATTTGCCAAGAAAAGTGGGAAGAGAAGGAAGACGAGGGAAGAAGGGGGTGACAGTGCATTTGTGGTGGTGGTTGGTGGGAAGATGGGGAGAAAGAAGGAAGATGCAGCAGCACAGATCCAGAGTAGTAGTTTCCACTACCAAAGGTATGGATCCTTGCAGAGTAGTGAAAAATACTCACTAGATGACCCGGTGCCAAAAGCACAAGGTCATCTGTTTTTTTTTGGGCCCCCCCCCCCCCCCAAAAAAAGAACTGCACCAAGTGCAGTTGTGGCACAATGTGAATATCTATGAAATAACCCAGGTTCCACACCGGGTTATTTCATACTGCGAATGGGGCCCCAGTTGTTTGGATGTATCTCCCACACTTAATCTTAACTTCCACATGAGAAAGGTCTTTCTCTAACATTAAAGAAGCTGCAAAAAATGTGAGAAATAAATTGAGATGTGGAAGAAGACAGACCAAATAGTGATTTGGAAAGAGAGAAGTGGAATGACAGGAGTGGGAGGAAAGCAGTAGAATTATCGGGTTTTTTCTTTTCTTTTCTTCAAAAGGGTTACATTGCTAGAAAATAGAAACATTCCTTTTTGGAAAATATTCCATAATTATGCATCATAAAAATAATTAGGTTATGGTGAATTAGTACAAATGTTTACAACAAAATTGCCATGCTAAACATTATGGGTAATAATATGCTAATTGCTGCAGAAGCAAAAGATGATTATGTTTCAGCAATATCAGAAATTGCCAACTCTGCGCTTCTAACCAAGGCTCAGTACTTTCTACAGCATCTGGGAGGCAAACAAAGCAGGCAGCCAACTAACTGACCCAGGTGGCATCCTGGCATGACATGTTGCTGCCATGAAATGTACATCTATTGAACAAAAAATGGTGGCTTCCTACATCTGCTTGCAGTTTATTTAATTTTTTAAATAATCTTTATTAATAATTAACACAAGCACAAATACACATACTCAAGCACATACACACCTACCACACTAAACTACTACATTTAACAATTATAAATAAAAACAAACTTCCAAGTCATCTAATCACAATTGATATCCATACAATTTGACTTCCAGCATGTCTTGATGTTTACCTTTATATAGATATAATTTCCTATATTTAACTCAACCCACAATTTTTTTTTCACAAACACTTTTTCCAACTATATTTGTACCCTTGTAGTAACTATTCAATATTTCTTATATCCTATTATATCCTAATATATTTCCATTATTTGTCTTATTCTATATTAGTTTTGTCACTTTGTACCTTCATACTTCCATTACTCTGTAATTGTTTATCTTGCACTATATTCACCACTATTGACCAGTCTTCATTGAACTTGTCAACTGATTTATTTCTGAGTAAACTTGTCAATATATTAATTGCTGTATAAGCCAGTATTTTTTCATACCACTCTGATACTGGGAGTATCCTATTATTTTTCCACATAGAGGCATATATTATTCTAGCCCCTACCAACAAATTAAACATTTTCTTTCCATTTAATTTTTCCATCACTTTATCTATTATTTCCAGGAGAAATATTTTAGGATCTTTCTTTAAATTTATTTGTAAGATCTCCTGTAGTTCTTTATGTATTTGGGACCCAAAACTTTTTTCAATGGGACAAGTCCACCACATGTGGAAGAATGTTTACGTTTCCTCTTTACACTTCTAGAATTGATTATCATTACTTTTTTTTCCCATTTGAGCCAATTTATCAGGAGTAAGGTACCATCTGTACTGAATGTTATAAAAGGCGCGTTCCAGACACGCGCAAAGTACGTACGGAGCTCCTTCCAGCTTTGCATCGCTGGGCGCAGCCTTTAGATGGCTGCGCCAGCGACACAAAGCAGAAAGGGGCCAAGCGGCTCCTTTCTTTTTGTCCCCACCGCTGTCGGGTGTCCTTGTTAAAATTGATTCTTTGTGGTAAAACCAATACATTTGGGATTAAATTTACACCTCAAATAGTATATTTCATAAAAGAGAGTGCTTTCCCTATATTGACCAAGTAGTTTTAAAAATTTAATAACTATGACTGAGTAGTATCCATTAAATAAAGTTACAGTGGGCCTTTCCCTTACATGGGAGATCCGTTCCGGAGCCCCCTCCCCCTCATAAGGCAAAAAGTGTATGATTGAGCCCCATTGAAAACAGTGGGGCTTGTGCATGCAGCATGGTGCAGTACGCGTACCAAGGCTCGCACACCATTTTTTTATTACAATGCAGCTTCAGCATAAGCTGAAAGCTGTGTATGGCACACCCGTGTATGGCATGTGCACTGTATTTGATTGTGGTATACACCATCACCATGCATTTCCTTGGAGAAGATGCAACTTCTATCTGTTGGTGGTGGGTTTGATCTCCTAGACCTTAGTCTATATCACTGAGACTGTTTATTCTCTAAGTTAGGGTTTTTCAGCCAGGGCTCCCAGGAACCCTATGGTTCCATGAGAGGTTATTAGTAATTTCATGAGATATTGTGACTGGGGGGAAAAGACACATTTTTGAGCTATAAATATAACAGTTTTTATGCAGGAATTTTCTGAGACCTGAAAAATCATTGCAAGGGGTTTTCTAAAGTAAAAAGGTTAAGAAAAGCTGCCTTAGGCACTCTTCTTACACAGCATTTTTTATCCATACTGACTCTTTTATCTTGGACTATGCTGGAATCTTCTTGTCTGCCTTCAGAGTACTAACCAAGGAGATCTATCAAAGTCAGAAACTTCCCCCTCCCCACCACCACCACCACCATTCTTGCAGTTATGGAACTTTGGCATGGAATGTTCTACCATCTTTATTTTTATCCATTTTCCCATGCTAAATTAATTTTATGGGATAATCCAGATTGGAAAATTGAGAAGAAGCCTTTATGTAAAAAATATGGTAAAGCAATTGCTGATTGAGTAAGTCACACTCTGAACCAAGTGACTGGTTCTGATTATGAGTTTTTCTCATTTGTAGGATTAAGGACTAGATGTGATCTGTTATCTTCTACAGAATGATAGTTTCTTCAGTTCCAGCAGGGATGGGAAGAATGCATCTCTCCAGATGTTGATAGACTGCAGTTTTCAGCATTCCTCATCAATACTAGTTAGGTCTTACAGTCCAATAAAACCTGGTGGACCATGTTTCCCATCCTTTTATTGTAACATATGTTAGTATCTAGGTATATCCCTGAAGCTTTGAGTGCCTTCTTTCATGGAAATATTAACTAAATCAAAAAAAAAAAAAAAAAAAAGGAAACCTGTAATTTCTTTATTAACACTTACTATACCTTCAGTAAATAACTAATATAAGTAAATCAAAAACAGGAGTTTATCACATGGGAGGGAAGTGTCCAAAATCCCATGCATAAATGGGGTTTAAACCCAGGAAAATCCTGCAAGAGCAGGATTGTTTTCACACAATGGTTGCTCAAATTAAGCATTCATGCAACATTAACCCGTGCAAAAAGCAGCAATATCATGCTGCTTTTTAACTTTGGGATTTTCCTGTAGTTAAAAAGTGGAGCAATTTTGCCACTTTTTCTATGGGTTAATATCGTGTTAATGCTTAATTTGCGTGACATGTCTGAAAAGAATCCCGCTCTTGCAGTATTTTCCCAGGATTTAAACCCCATTTATCCATGGGATTTTGGGTACTTTGCCTCCCATGTGATAAACTCCACAGTCATTCTGGGGTCTAGGAATAAATGGAAATATGAATTAGACATCTCTATTTTGACTAACCTATAGGTCATGGACTTCCATAATACCAGCTCCATGTATACTGGATTATTTAGTAAATAATATAATAATAATAAAGATTTATTTATAGCCTGCCCAATCACGAAGAATCCGGGCAGGTTACAACAATAAAATACATCAATTACAATAGAGTTAAAAATAAAACCCTAGACCTACCGCCCCCCCCATACCCAGTACTAAAACAGAATTAAACAATAATAGTATAAAAACATTAAAAACATTAAAAGCATTTTTTAAAAAAGGCAGAAACATAGGTGGGGAAGAATAGACAAATGAGGGGACAATATCTCTATATCTGGGGAAGGTAACTAAGTTGGAAAGGCCTGCTGGAAGAGATCCGTCCTGACTGCTTTCTTAAAAGCTGTCAGAGTGGAAATGTGATGGATCTCCTCCGACAGGTCGTTCCATAGTTTAGGAGCAGTGGTAGAGAAGGCCCTCTGGGAAACTGATGTTAACCTAGATTTTTTTGGCTGTAGTAGATTTCTTTCAGAGGACCTTAGTGTGCGGGGCGGACAATAGGGAAAAAGGCATTCCTTCAAGTACTCTGGGCCCAAGCCATGTAGGGCTTTAAAGGTGATCACCAACACCTTGTATTTTGCCCAGAAACTAATAGGCAGCCAGTGCAGGGACTTCAAGACCGGTGTTATATGGTAATTCCTAGAAGTTCCCATGATCAATCTGGCTGCCATATTTTGTACCAACTGAAGTTTCCGAACTTGGCACAAGGGTATCCCCAAGTAGAGTGCATTACAGAAGTCCAATCGAGAGGTTACCAGTGCATGTACTACTGTTTCCAGGTCCCTCGGCTCCAGGAAGGGGCGCTGTTGGAGTATCAGCCGAAGCTGATAGCAGGCGCTCTTGACTGTCGCATCCACCTGAGCTGTCAGTTGGAGCGACGAGTCAAGGAGCACCCCCAAGCTGTGAACAGAATCCTTCGGGGAAGTGTGACCCCATCCAGAACTGGCTGACACAACTCCATTCCTGGATTCGGGGTTCCTATAGCGAGTACCTCCGTCTTACCTGGATTCAGCTTGAGTCGGGTTTCCCTCATCCGGTCCATTACCGCCCCAAGACAGGCATTCAGAGGAGAGATGCCATCCTTAGTCACTGCTTCAGTCCGAGACATAGAGAAATATATTTGGGTGTCATCAGCGTACTGATAACACCCCACCCCATGTCTCCGGATGATCTCCGGATGATCTCATCCAGCAGCTTCATGTAAATGTTAAACAGCATTGGGGACAGAATCACGCCTTGAGGGACACCCGATTTGAGCTCCCTCTTGGCAGAACAACTGTCCCCAAGCGACACCATCTGGAACCTCCCTGAGAGGTAGGACCGGAACCATTGCAATGCAGTGCCTCCAATACCCAACTCTCTCAGGCGTTCCAGAAGGATACCGTGGTCAATGGTATCAAAGGCTGCTGAGAGGTCCAAGAGCACCAACAGGGTCACACTTCCCCTGTCGATGCCCAGACGGAGATCATCGACTAAGGCGACCATGGCAGTCTCAACTCCGTATCCTGGTCTGAATCCAGTTTGAAATGGATCCAGAAAATCCATTTCATCCAAGACTGCTTGTAGTTGATTGGCGAATGCTCTCTTGATCACCTTGCTCAAAAATGGTAGTAATGAGACTGGTCAGTAAAGGTTTTATTATCATACTTGACAACTGGCGTTGTAATGTTCCTCATGCATCTCTTTAACATTAGCTTTGTTTGTGTCCAGTGGTAATTTCTTTTTGAGTAAAGATTGTAGGTCAGATTTTGTTTTGGAGCACTCATTTTATTTCATAGGTTTGCATGCACTCAAAAATTGTTAGCCCACATGTTGGGGAAAAAAAATCTTTTGGTCTACAAAAATGGATTCTCCATGTCCTTTTCATATCTAAAAGACTTATATAGTAGCAGTGAAAAGATAAATGTCCACCCTCTATTATTCAATAGCCTGAAGACATCATATCCCTTTCAGGCTACTACTGTAAAGTTTAAAGATATCAACTTTACCTGGACACTTGTTTGGCTAATTTAATACCTTTTCTAATGTTTATGCATAGATGGTGCCCTATTTCCAGTCTACTATCTCCCTTTTAATTTCCTTTTCCTTCTTTCACACTTCAGGATGATTTTACACACACACACACACACACACACACACACACACACACAAATAAAAGATAAATGGTGGGAAATACCAGGGTTTTTCAAAATAGATATCCACCTGAACAAACTATCCCACATTTAAAAAAAAATATGAAAGCAACAAATACAAAAAATATTTTGCACCTTCCTTACATCCTTTATCAGTAGCACTTTCTCCACAGGAACCAGTAGCTCTTATGTACTGTACTGTGTAACAGTAATTCATTTAGGACTCTGCCTTAGTTGATTAACAGGAAAATCCAGTGGCTCAGGCAGCAACATAAATCCTAACCCAGTGACACTTTCACCAGTGCAAGAGCCAATCCTTCGGCCTCATCAAATTTGTCCTTCCAGAATTGGTAGCTCTCCAAAACTGGGCTTCTCCTGTTTACATCCAGATTGTGCGATAAATGCTCTCATTTAAGAGTTTAATCAACTTTTTATACATCTATTTTTGTTCCCATTTTTGAACTGCACATTATCACTTTTCATACAGCACATTTTTCCATTTGCATATTTTGCATGCAAATTTACTCCCCCCCCCCATCAAAGAACCCTAACTACTCTGTAAGGAGGAAGGGAAAATGAATGACACAACTTGTCATCATCACCATCTCTTCTTATTGTTTCTGCATATCAGATAGGTTCCTTCCATTCTCTTTCAGAGTAGACTATTTAAGAACTAATTGAAGTTTTTTATTATTTTTTACAACGTAGAACTGGAGAGAGATTTTTAAATTGATTTTAATTATTTTTCCTATTTATTTGTTCATTTGTTTATTCATTTATTTGTTCATTTATTTTTAATTTGTGTATTTGTAGTCTCCCAGTAGGAAGAGGGTGTTGAGCAGAGGTAGAATAAAATTTGTGCTGTAAGTTTTATTTTACATTTTGGGTAAGGCAGATCAATGGGAATTATTAAGGAGTAGGCAGAATTTATCATTTACACTTTGCTTGGTTTCATTTCCTCAGGTCATCCCAAATGGAATACTTAGATTATGAGTCCTTTGAAAACAGAGGTGGATACCAATGAAATTGCTGTAAGCCATGGTAAACCCATGAAGCAGAGATAAGGATAAATATAATATGATCTCTTTTTTTAGCCATTTTGAATATGATTTCATGGAAACTTAGGATAAAAAATATATTGCATGTTATGTATGTATGTACCTGGAAAAGTGAATTATTAAAAGCATTACACCTACAAGGAAATAAACCTAGCAGTGTGAAGGGAAATGGCTTCTCAAAAGTAGCATGACCAGAACGTGGAACGTTATTCTAAAAATTATTTAGAATAGATGACAAGAACATGAGATGCTATTCTAAAAAATATTTTCTTCAGTGTTGTTGCTTTTTTAACACATTACTTCCCTAACCCCCAAACCACCCTCTTCAATCAACATTTGATGGCAAAAAGAGTCAGTATTCCTTGTTACTTCACAGCAGGTTTTGTAGCCATCCCCCAATTTTTTTTCATGTGTTATCTTCAAACTCTAAATATTATGTGAAAACCTAAAAACAAGCTACAGAATGACTTTAGTGTTACAGCACCCATTGCAGAAATGGCTTCCTATGGTGGAAGTAGAAGACACACAGAGCATCTTTCCTCCCAGCCCTTCGGGTCAACATGTCTGTTGGCTAGTGGCCATGCTCATGAAGCTGGTCTAATTTGAAACAATGTATAATGTTGAATCAAATGAATATGCACATTCTCTGACCTATTTTACTGTGAACCTAGGAGTGATCAAGTCCCAATGTTCAGAAAAAAGAATGCAAAAAAGAACCCATATTCATCAGCTTTATCTCTAACACATTTTACTGAGAGCTCTCTGTATTCCTAAAATTCAGTAACATTCCTTAAGATTTTAAGTTATTTAGGGCCTTATCAAGAAAAATGAGAGGCTGTGAGATAGTGCTTACCTTACTGTATGCCTATAAGGACTTCTACTCTACTGCTTATGGAGATGATCCTAAATGTATGGCTTTTATCCTGTTGGAAAAATCTGTTTGGCAAAAGCCACACATTTATGACCAGCTCCATCTGGAGGGAGAACGGAAGTACTATGATAGTGGGCAGGAAGGTACATCAGAAGCTGTTTCTGTTTCACTGGCATTCATCATTTTTCTGAAATGTGATAAAGCCCTTAGTACACAGTAAGAAAACCCTATGAAATTCATAGGGCTGCTATAAGTAGGTAGATGACATAAGGAAAAGGGTTTCTTATATCAAGCATATTCACTGACATGTTTACTTTGATCAGATAAAAGTAGTAGTGAAACAGATGAAAAGTGGGAGTTTCAGTTAGGAATTAGGTACTAATAAAGACTAAGAGGATGCAACACCGTCTTAGTCTTCTGAAGCATCTCTCCAAATCTTCAGGTCTCTCACCTGTAAGATAAAAACATTCACATTTTCCCCTCTCAAACAATAAATATTTTCAGTTAAAAATGTGATTATAACAACTCCCATCGCACATATATTGGCTGAGGGAGCACACCAGGGCATGTGAAGTATGATGGCATAACACTTCATGTTTTATCATAGGACAAGGGGGAAGCATGTGCTGGTTTGTAATCTATGCAGAAGCTTGCCATCCAAATGCTCATAATTAATGAAAATATTAATTCTGCCATTAACTTCCCTGTGGCATACATTTAAGTGTTTGGCAAAGCAAACAGGAAATCTTTCTCAGATTTTAGAATTTTTCCCATGAACAAATATATAGTGTTTTAACTTGGACTGTTTTAGATTTGTAAGCAGCCTTGAGCCCCTGTACTGAGAGGAAGGTGGGAGATTAAAAAAAAACATAAATCATAATCATAATCATAATCATAATAATCAATTTTGATATTGTCATGCACCATTTTATGTGAGAAGGGGAACAGAATATTAGGGTTGACCAAAACAAACCAACCAACAAACAAACAAACCATTATTACCAGCCAGCTCTGGTCTCTCAATCAGTTGTAGGAAGATGATATTGTCTTGCTGTACCTCCAGAAGCCTCTCAGGACCTCCTGGAAGATGCCTTTTTCTTCTTGTAGATGGCTGTCCAGCTGCCTCTCGTCCTTTCCTGATTCTCCCTTGGGCACACAATGGCTATGAATAGAAACACCCATCCAGAAAACATGTAGGTGGCTTAGCAATGGAAACATAGTAGCTGGGAGTGCTGAAATCCTCCATCCAGCACAATAAAATAAAGAACACATGCTGGCATAAGTTGGAGTTATGTTTGTGCTCAATATCAAGGGTGGATAGATGGCTTTGAGACAATTCCCACCATCCACAGCCAGCATAACCATTGGTCATTTTGGCTAGGGATGATGTAAGAAGTAGCCCAGCACTTTTGGAGGGTGCCAGGTTATGAAAAGTTGGCATTGTTCATTTCCTTTGTTTGCTGTTTGTTGCCTGTAGGCTTTGTAGCAATCTTAGCTAAAGCTAAGGGTGGTGGTGAACTCTTAGCCATTCAGATCTGGGGCTTCAAGTCCCAGAAGTCCCAGAAGACATAGTTAATGGTAAGGACTGTGAGAGCTGTACACTAAAACATCTATAAACATCTGGTTTTTCCCCATCCCTGTGCTGAAGTGTTTGGAGATTATTTTCACTTAGCAAAAGACCTGCTAAAAGGAAGGATGTGCTGGAGGTTGATAAAATGAAGCATGATGTAGAGTAAATAAAGAGAGAGACTCTCTCTCCCTGTCTCGTAACATTAGAGTTAGGGGTCAATAACCCAATGGGATTAACTGGCATTACATTGTGGACAAATAAAATAAATTACTTATTCACCCAACATATAATTAATTTATGGAGTTTATTGCCACATACACCTTCCTGTAAAATACTGAATAACTAGTGTATATATTATAAAGAAGTATCTCAGAAACAATGCAGTTTCAAGGCTAGTTAGCACAGAAAGTGTTACAGACATGGGAAGGGTGAGTGGAAAAAATTGGATAGATCAGATCGTTACCTAAAATTTGTGTTGTGTGTCTTCAAGTCATTTCCAACTAATAACAACTCAAAGGTGAATGTAACATGAAGTTTTCTTGGCAACATTTGTTAAGAAGGGTTTGTGCTTGCTTTCCTCTGCAGTTGAGATAGTGCACTCAGTGAGTTTCCATGACCAAGCAGGGATTTGAACTCTGGTCTCTGGAGTTGTAGTCAAGAACTCAAACCACTACACCACTCTGGCTCTCATGATGTTTCTCTAGGTTTGAAAAGTGTCTAAGCCTACTCCTGCTGGCATAGATAAGCCTATGGGGCCAGGACACTCAAAGTTCACAGCATCCAAAGAAAGAAAGCATAATGTTTAGGTTGTGCTGCACCTATCCAAGTAGAGGGCTTTGCATGCTTATCTGACTTGGGGTCAGATAAAATTTGGGCTCTCATCTCATTTTCCCTGGCAGGCTCCTCATCACCAAACTCTGTCCTGGGAATAGTAGTCCAATTAAATCTGGTCAGCACAGATAATTTAAAATAGCATTTGATTCATTTATTAAATTAGAACTTAAAATTTTACAAATTTCATCACAAGCAGGATGGAAAGAATCTATGGATATAGGAAGAGAAACTGACAGGTTCATCTGTCTTTTTGCTTGCTATGATTCTTGCTTGCCTATGAGAGCACAGCAAGGATTGCTGAGAAGCGTCTAATGGTTTACAGGCGGGTTCGTAAATGGATGCTTGTTTTCCACTGGAAAATGAGAAAGCTGCCAAGTATAGATGTGAGATGAGAAAGTAGCAGCTGGCTTCACTGCCTTCAGCAACAGAGAAGTGAAGCTCATGGTAGGGAAGATAAGAAATATGCTGGCAACATCTGTCTCTATTTTCCCCAAGCATGCACATAACCTAGAACCCTCCAGTTTTCCCTAATGTAGCATGCCCCATATGTGTTTGACTATAACTGCCACCAATTATGTGCTTGCTAGGATGACAGCAGTTATGATCCAACTCATCTGGAGGGCATGAAGTCAATTTGGCTAACCAAACCTTTGTCTAAAAGGAATACTATTTTTGTATTTAACTAAACAGAAGATATTAAATATTTAAAACACACCTGTACACCAGCCCAGGAATCACCACTACTGTTTCAAAGGAAAGCCATATTGGAACTGTTTAAAGGACACCTAACAGATGTTCCTATGGAAACATTTCTTGCATAATGCAAAAGGAATATCAAGAAGTTTTACCTAAGGGTGTTATATTGTCTAAGAAGGGAGAAGCACCTCTCGGCACAGTGATGTATATCCCCTGCTGGGATCTTTTGTGCCCTGGATGTACCTGTCTTGCTCCTGTTGTTACATACTACCTCTCCCCCTGTCTCACTCTCAAATATACAATATAATTTATATTATCTCTGTGTATGTTATGCTATAAAATCCACACACTCGATCAAGAGATGCCAAACATGGTGCATTAACCAAAGTAACAAAAAAAAAACAAAAACAAAAAAAAAACCCAAAACAAACAAAAAAAAACCCTGCAGCAATATTTTGGACACAAATATTTTGTATCTATCTACCTACATATCTGTATGCTATAATACAGTATACAAATCCACATGCCTAACTGCAGTGCAACCAGATGTGGACTAACATCCTATCAGTTGCGTAAGCAGGTGTAAGTTAACCTCATGCCTCTGTATGTATATTTTTAGTAACTGCAGAAGTTGTTATGCCCTTCCTCCTACCACAGCGACCAATCCTCTCCCATACTTACCAGAGAGCCAGTGAAGGTTCCCTCTCATGGCCATTACATGACCAGAGGAGAGCAGAAAGATCACAGAACCAGGATCATGGTATCTCTTTTCTGGCAATTTGAATAATTGGTTCATGTTCTAGTCTCTGGGGAAAAGAAAACAAGCTTGCTCCACCTTCTACAATGCATCTCTTCAGTTATTTAAAGATCCCATCTCAGTCTTCTCCAGGGTAAATCTACCCAGCTCCTAAATCATTCCTCACAGGACTTAGTTTCGAGATCTTTTAGTTTCTCTCTTTTCGACATGTCCCAGCTTGTCAATATCTGTGGTGCCCAGAACTGGACAAAGTAGTCCAGGTAAGGTCTGACCAAAGCAGAATGCACTACCACTTCTCTTGATCTGGATATTATACTCCTATTAAAGCAACCTAGAACTGCATTGGTGTTTTTGTTTGTTTGTTTGTTTTGTTTTGTTTTATTTGTGTTTGTTTTTTGTTTTTGCTGCAGCATTACACAGTTGACTCATGTTTAACTTGTGGTCTACTAAGATCACCAGATCCTTTTCATATGGACTGCTTTCAAGCCAGCTGTCGCTCATCCTATATTTAGGCATTTCATTTATTCTGCCTAAATGTAGCACATTGTATTTATCCCTATTGAAATTCATTTTGGCCCAGTACAGACAGGCACGTTGCGGCAATATTAGGACTTGATAGGGCTGGGCATGTTAACTCCACTCCCCATTTGGTGTCATCTGCAAATATGACAAGTATGTCTTCTACTCGATCATCAACTTCTTTCTCTACCTTGGTAGCATTTTACTATCTTGTCTACATAGTGGTCTTATCATTTTCCTGTTCTTACTCCTGTAAGCATAGCCACAAATCTTATTTTTAACATTTTTTAAAACTTCTGTAACAAGCCTGAGCTCATCAGAGCTTTTGCTTTTCTGACTTTCTCCCTACAAGTGTACTTTTGAAATGTATACTTGAATGTATATCTTTGTTTCTGCGTGTGTGTAATGCGTATCTTTGTATACATTTTTACCATTACTAAAGCATGTGGGTGGAAATTTCCTCCAATGAAGCATTTTTCTCCTCATGTTTTTGAATGTTCTAATCTGTTGAACACCTTGTGTATTGTGAATCACATCACAGACTCAAATTGGACTGAGGTCTGCATTCACTTGTGGGAGGTGTGAACTGGCAATTTTGCATTACAATGTGAACCCAATAAATTTCTAATCCATCCCCAGCCTTGAATATTTTTAAATACATCACCATAGGTTTCAATAATGCAATTAAATAATCCAATTTACTAGTGCAATTTTAAATAACACAGTTTTCATTCTTCTACCCACATTTACTTTTGTCCCACACAAATATAGGAGGGGTATGTACGGAATCTGAAAAACACGGTGCTGGGGGATGATATCTCACAGCTGCTAAGAAAATGCCATATGTTTGTCATCCTCATCCTCCAATCAGACTGGGCATCATACATACTAGAATTTATGAGTTTGCAACACAATAGAATTTGCCAGAGCTGCAGTTATATTTGCCTATACAGTATTTGATGAAAAATATATAAAGTGGGGAAAGGGCTGTTATTAGTGTATTCGCAAGGTTAGTGTGTGCAGGATGCTGGGGAGACTCAGGTTCAAATGTCCACACACCCAAAAACCTCCCTAAAGTGATTTACATTCACTTTAAAATATCTTGCAGGGTTGTTGTGAGGCTGATTGGGGCAGCCATACTGAGCTTCCTGGAGGAAGGATGGAATGCAAATATAATAAAACTAGAAAAAGAGAAAATAAACATTCACAGTAAGTTCTGCAAGCTTGCTCCTTCTATCATTGAGTCCTTTCTCTGTTGGAATTCAGATAGTTGTTTAAGAATCCATTCTCCTTAGAGACTGTTCCCAGGGGTATGTGGAGCCAATCCCTCATTGGTGATGCAAGTCAGCAGTAAGAAAAGCAGCCTGAGGGTGAAAATGGAATATTTGGTTAGGATTCTGACAAGTCATGAATCAAAAGTGAGTGAAATTGCTCTAGGGCCCCTTGGCCTGTCAATTGACAGCACCCATTTGGTAAACCTGCAGTGCTGTAATTTGGTGCACTGCTGGCTCTGGGTACACAAGCACAGACTGTGATGTGCAAATTGATGGATATTTAATCGACAGCATGTACTGGCTGCTAGCCACAGATTAAGGCTGGGCTATTTTTTTCCCTAGCCAGTGCAGACAGTGGGTTTACTCAAGCATTCTTGATGGATTTTTCCCAGTTGTCATGCTAGCGGAGTCTCTTTCCATTCTGTAAGTCACCACCAGCCTTCCTTCCTCAGCCCCTAATTGATTCTCTTTCCCCCAGCCCCACATCTGAATTTATGCAGGTTCTCATTAAAGGAAAAGAAGAGGCAATGAAAATCTGACATGGCTGAACATCTAGAATTAATTTCTCCCTGACACAAAATTTGTACTCTGTGGTTGCCACTAAAAGAGAAGCCTGATAAAACTGCATAAGAAAAATAGGCTTATATACACAAAATAATTTCAGAAAGGGAAAGGGGGAATTCATGGTGGGCAAAAACACCCAAAAAGTGTTAGACATCCATCTTTTCACAGGGGAAAGTAGAGATGTAATCCTTGATTATTTCATTGTGACATACAAGGATAAATAATTCTCCCTGTTAATCTTTTTAGTAAGAATAATATCCATATTTGAGCATCTGAAAGTGTTGCAAACCATTCCTGCTACAGAAAAACACTATTTCCTGTGTAGGAAAACATTTTTTCCCCATAGAACAACTGGGCGGGGTTGTTTAAATCTTCTTTTTGCAGAAAAACCCTCCAGAAAACTCTGGGATGTTTGCCTACTATGAGAAAATTGTGAAAATTTTGCTTCCTGGTGGGACTTCCTGACTGCCAGGAAAATCATTTTTCAATTGGGAAACAAATAGTAGAGAATATATTTCCATCCTTAGAGAGTAAGGATACTGCTCTCTATTTGTAACAACCCTGTTCTTACACTCAAGAGCACCCTCTGCCCCTGAAAATGTGATGATGACTCCTCTGTACCCAATGATGGACACTGTATCCATTAACTTTCCATTACCCTATCCTTCACTGCCTTCTTAAGTCATGCTGTCTGGGGATTCTGGAGTTGTATTTCAAAAAAGTAATTTTTCAAAGTTCTGCTTCAGATTGAACTGATCATTTCTTGGATGACAAGTATGCTTGGAAACTTTGGTTGTATTGAAGAAATTGGGCTAGTCCCTGTGCATTCTCTTTTTCTCACTTTTCCATAAATCCAAACTGATTGCCTGAATAAGGTTATAGCAGTCTGATCACACATATTAACTATAACTCAAACATATCTAGCACTATTGGAACAGACCATTATGGAAAGAAAGGAGGAGATTATCACATGCACTTTAAAATGACTTATCACAGACAGGATAAAATTGCCTTTAATTTTAAAAGTGGATGTTATCATACTCAGCCACAGCTGGGCAACTGCAACCCGTCTGCAGCCTGGATCCCAGCTGTGCTTATCCAGTGGCTTTTCAAAAGTGGGAGCTTGCTATTTTTGAAAAGCTGATGGATAAACGTGGCTGGGATCCAGCCTGTAGATGGATTGAACTCACCCAGCTGCAGCTAGGTGTTATAACACCCACTTTTAAAATTGAAGGTGACTTCATTCTGTCAGGAATAAGTCACTTTAAAGTGAATGTGATAATCTCCAAAGTACAAGTAAAAAAGATAAACTTGCATATCATGTTTCTGAGACAAGCAAGAAAGGATTAAGAACCACTGCCATGGCCTTTGCTCATATGATTTCAAAGGAGGAATATTTGGCCCTCTAGGTGTTTTGGAATTCAATTCTTTTAAATTCCAACCACCATTTCCAGTTAATAATCAAGAGGTTCCCATACCTTGGTTAAAAGGAGTAGTGCTAGCTGTTTTTATAGTTTTATCAGAAATCCCCTTTAGATAGTTATATTTCTTCTGTTGCAAAGCACAAAACATATTTTGGATCATTTTGAGTTTGTAAATACTGATGAAGTGGACAAGCTTCTTGTATGTGTAAGGAAAACAACATGCCCCCTTGATCCTTGGCCACCATGGATGACCGCCAGGGAGGTGATGCAGTAAAAATTCTATTAAGATCTATAATCAATGCATCAGTCAGGGAGGGAAAATTTCCAAACGAACTAAAATAAGCGATGATTAAACCGCTCCTGACAAAAACCCTCCCTTGATCCCCTGGTGAGAAACAATTACAGACCGGTCTCCCTATTACCATTCTTGGGCAAAGTGATCAAGAGGGCAGTTGCTTTCCAACTCCAAGCTGTCTTGGAGGAAACCGATTATCTGGACCAATTTCAAACTGGCTGGGATATGGAGTCGAGACTGCTATGGTCGCTTTAGTCGATGATCTCTGTCTGGGCATCGACAGGGGAAGTGTGACATTGGACATTTCAGCGGCCTTTGATACCATTGACCATGGTATCCTCCTGGAATGCCTGAGGGAGTTGGGAATTGGAGGCACTATGCTCCAGTGGCTCCATTCCTACGTCATGGGAAGATTCCAGATGGTGTCACTGTGGGTCAGCTGTTCTTCTAAAAGAGAGCTGACACCTGGCATCCCTCAGGGCTCCGTCCTCTCCCCAATCTGTTTAACATTTACATGAAGCCACTGGGAGAGATCATCTAGAAACGTGGGGTTCGGTGTTATCAGTATGCTGATGACACTCAAATCTATTTCTCTATGTCTCTGACTGCTGCATCCCCTCTGGATATCGGCCTTGGGTCGGTAATGGGCTGGGTGAGGGAAAACAAACTCAAGCTGAATCCAGAGAAAATGGAGGTACTCACGATAGGTACCTCACGATAGGTACCCCGGGGAAGGAGATTTGTCAACCAGTCCTAGATGGGGTCACACTTCCCCTACAGGACGAAGTTTGCAGTTTGGGAATACTCTTGGATTTGTCCCTACAGTTGTCATTTCAAATAGAAGCGATGGCCAAGAGTGCTTGGTAGCAACTTCGGTTGATATGCCAACTGTGACCCTATCTTGACCAAAAGGACCTTGAAGCAGTGTTACATGCACTGGTGATCTCTCGCTTAGATTTCTGTAATGTGCTCTACTTGGGGCTACCTTTATACCAAGTTCGAAAGCTTCAATTGATTCAAAATGTGCTAGCCAGAGTGGCCAGAGCACATCAAAGTTTGACCATATATCACGTGTGTTAAAATTTCTTCACTGGCTACCGATCAGCTTCTGGGCACAGTATAAGGTGTTGGTTATTACCTTTAAAGCCCTATATGGCTTGGGCTCAAGTTACTTGAGGGAACACCTCTCCCTACATAATCCGGCCCACACTCTCAGAATATCAGGGAAGAACCTATTAGAATATCAAAAGGTTAAACTAACAACTATTTCCCATAGAACTTTTACTGCTGCTGCTCCCAAATTGTGGAACAACTTACCGGAAGAGATCCATCTTATTATTACCTTGGATGCTTTCAAGAAGGCAGTTAAGACTGATCTCTTCTGGTGGGCCTACCTACCCGACGTTGTATAAGAGCTCTATTAAAATGAAATGCTCAACTTCCTAGATCATGCTTATTATGTTGCTATGATTCTTATGTAATTTTTTTATAATGCTAGTATTTTATTGATTGTAAATTGTATTTGTATGTGTATGTGTATCTGTATTCATTTTATTGGATGTAATCCCGCCTCGATCTGCAGGGAGAAGAGGGAAATATAAATAAACTATTTATTTATTTGTTATATTTCCTTTTCTGTATTATTCCCATGACCGTTCCATGTTTTACAACAGCTTCTGTACATTCCTGGAATGCTAGAGCAATAAAAAAAAATTCCAACCTGTTGTTGGTGGTGGTGGTGTGTAAAAAAGAAATATTCTGAGCATGTATAGTTTCACATGTAAAGGTGATGAAAAGCAGATGATTATCATGACTTCAAAAATAAAATTGAGTTTGTTCATCTATATCAGTGATTCGCTGAGTGTGGTGGAAGGATCCACAGGAGCAGTGAGGTAGAACAGGGGCAGTTGTGGGGTTGTGAAGGAAAAAAGGGGCAGCATGGAGGCTTTCAGTCAAAATATTGGTGTGCACAAAAGTTAGAGCATAAGGCGGCAGGAGAGAAATGGCGGCAAAAAGGGGCTTTCAGATTTGGGACCCTGTTTAAGCTTTGTGAGCTTTGCTGGGACTTGTTTACCAGGTGGGAGTTGCACTGCTGCTCTTGCTTTCTTTCATCAGACAGGCTGAGAGTAGAGGTCACAGAAAAACTTCTTTGTGTCTATGGGAGAGTGGACACTTGAAGCTGTGTGGAGAAAACGTGTCTCTGGGGAAGGAGTATCTGTGCTTGATCTTGGAAAAAGTCCTTTGTCTTGGAGTGGCTCCTGTAGTTAAAATCTCTTCCTGTCCAGCCCATACTAGTCTCCAGTCCAGAGCATGTGGCCTCTGTAAAGCCCCAACACACACATTCGCTGTGCCTTTCTCTGACATGATGATGGATTGACAGTTCCTCCTTTCTAGGGAGAAGCTTCTCCCTTGCACCTGGGCACCCTGAGCAGCTGCCTGAGCAGCAACCTCTTGTCTACACTGGCCTTTGCTGCAAGGCTGGCATGAGTGACAGGCTTCTCAGTCACTGCTTATCCAGTTGCTCAGCTGCTGCAACCAGGATGACTGGGCACAAAGGGATCATCGACTGAGCAGCCAGTCAAAATGCAACCAAAAAGCCTCTCACCTCCACCAGTCTTAGCTGCAAGGCTGGCACAAGCAAGAAGCTTTTTGATCGCTGCTCAGCCAACTGCTTGGCTGCTGTTCCCAAAGTGATTGGGTGCAAAGGGAGCAACAACCAAGATTGGTTGTTTTGTATTTGCAGTAGAAAAGATAAAGGTTTTCCCTTGACAAGATTGTCTAATCATGTCCAACTGTTACTAAGCCAAGGGAGCCAGTATTGTCAGAGACAATTTATTATTTATGTACTGATTTAATTGTTTGGAATATTTATACCCCACTTTTCAGCCACAAAGGCTCTCAGAGTGGCTTACAAATTGTTAATTAGAAAGTTCCCTGCCTTCAGGCTTACAATCTAAAAAGATATAACAAAAAAAGGAGAAGGGAATGGCAGTGGGGAAGGGGATCAAGTCCAACTGTTCTTCTCGCTCCCTGAGGCCAAGGCAATAGCAGATAGAGGGAGGGCCCTTCTTTTTTCTCTGGGCTAACCCTGATGGAGCTGGGCCTGCCCTTCTCTCCCTCTGAGATCTGGGCCATGGCAGATGGACTGGAGGGAGGGCCCTTCTTCATGACTACACAGAGGACAGGAGATCTGATATCAAAAAATAAGCATGGGACTACTGTTGCTGTCCAAAAGGAAAGGGAGTGGTAACCTGAAAAAGTTTGGGGACCACTGATCTATATAATGCCTAACCATCTATATAATACCTGACTATCTATATAATGCCCCTGTTTTTATCTATTTACTTAAAGCATTTCTGACTCACCTCTCAACTCATCAGTGCCCATGAGGTGATGTACAATGAATAAAAACAATTGAACATTAAATGCATGAATACACACTTTAAAAAAAGGAATTAAAAACAGACTAAAACCCTTCTTAAAAATAATTTCAATTCAGAATGTTAAAATAGTCAGAACAGTTTTAAGGACTGAAGCCTGTGTGAAACAACACAGTCTTGGCTGCCTACCAGAAACTGAAAAGTGAAGGAGCCAGCCCAACTTTCCGTGAGAGGAAATCAATATAGTGCTACTGCAAAAGCCTTCTGATGTGCACCCTTAGAACTTAGCCCCCCTGGATGGTAAGGTGTGCAATGGAGCCTACACTAAGGATCTCAAATTTAGGGCTGACTTGTATGGGAGGAGGCAATCTTTCACACATCCTGGCTGAAAGCCAATTAAAACTTGTAGGGCAAAACCAGCCCCTTAAACTGAGCTCAAAATCAAACTGGAAGCCAGTACAGTTCTTGTAAGACCACTGTTGTACGGGTTTCTTTCACACTGTGCTTTTCTCCCAATCGAATGATCAGGGGAGGAGGTTTTGCTGGCCTCTCAGGTTGCGAGATCAGCAGTTTTAAGCATAGGTACCAATGTGCATAAAGCCTGCAGAGAATGAATATTTATTTTTACTGTGATTATTTGCAGCAATGGCAATCACTAATATCTTGCACTTCCAGCACTGTGCTGCAGCTCAGTGCTACAAGATCCAGAAAGCCATTGTCCCAATTCGCCTTTCCTTAAAAAGCTACTTCTTATTTGGTAGTTGGGTAACCTAGAGGGAGAAGAAGATGAAAACAAACAAAAAACAAAGGGTTAGAAAACAAGATGTAGTCCCATCTTGCAAGATGGGATTAAGGATAGGCATTCAGTCTGAAAAATTCCCTGGTTACTGCTTGAATGGCCATAAATATAAAAGTATGCTGGTGTACCAGACATGGTGGAGGCCTCTGACTTCAAGATATATTCGATGTCAGATGCTGCTGCTGCCATAAGAAGAAGGCAAGGACCCAGTGAAGGGTGAATGATGGGGAAAGACAGGTCTCTTATTGTTTTACTTGGACAGCATAGCAACCTTTCTTAAACCATATTTTCACACTGGCTTTTCCACCTAAAAAAGATGAAGGGAGTGGAGACTGCCATATTGGAGGCTCTGTCATCTGAAAGATGGATTTCCAGGCTCTGATGACTTTAATACATTAGGCTGCAACCTTTTGGAGTTGTGGCTGCTACACATGTATGATTGGTCCCCTGTGCCCATTAATCTTGAACACCATAATTTCTCAGTGCTCAAACTGACAAAAGAGTTCTCAAAAGCAGAGGGAATGTATTCACTGAGAATATTCTCTGCATATCATATAAACAGGATGACTGCAGATCACACAAGCTGGTTTGTAAGTTAAATACATTTGTAGGGTATGATGCATGTGTGTGAGAAAGAAAGAGCTAGAGAGAGCTCATATCTTCCATTTTTATATTTCACATTTAAAAAAAAAGAATTTTAGGTGCATAAGAGAAACTGTTTCCAAACCTTCTACCCAGTTGTTCAGCTTATAAGTAAACCTGTGGTGGCTCCCAACTTCCTAATTATTCTGGCTTGTAACTTCAAAGATACTGGGATGGTGACTGATAAGCAGATGGTGCCACTTAATTTTATGAACAATTATGTGAATTTAAATGCATGAAATTCCACATGGGATTGCAATGCTCCTTTTACAGTCTAGGCCCACAACCACAGTGATGCATAATGAACAGTCTAGGTTCCTTTTATGCACCAATACATGCCAACATTGATCAGAATGAGGCAACATGTACCATATGTTTTCCTTTCCTTTCTTCTTTCCTTTCTTTGGAAGTATCAGTCACAAGGCAGTAGGAAAATTTGGATTGAGACTCTAAAGAGGTGTGTCCCTGTTCATTATTTTGCCACTGAAATTCCTCTAAAACTACTCTTTGTGCTAGGACTGGACAATGCTGGGGAGGGGGATGTCAAGAGTCAAAGACAATATCTTTCAACTTTCCTTATTTGAAAGGGAAAGTCCCAATTAATCCTCTGCCACTCCACCTTTTCAGCTGTTTTTACAACATCCCAATTTTTCTCTCCTCCACCCACTTTCCCCCTTTATCATCTGCTTCCCTCAGTTATAGCAAAATTTTTTTAAAATGTGTATGTTCCAAGTATGTGATTCTTCCCTCTCCTACCCTCTCAGTTACTCAATTAATTCAGCAGCAATGAGAGGAGAGGAGAGGAGAGAATCGTATCCTTCCCTTTAAACATAAGCAAAAACAAACTGTGGCACCCTCTTGTAACTTGTCTGTTCTTTCTCATTAATAACTTTAGCCATTTTGACTACACTCTGATATTGCTTGGACACATGTGGACCAGCTTTCATCTGTGAAATGCTGGATGGTATGGAACAGCACAGGGAAAGGGTCAGTCTCCCCAGTCCCAATTAATATTTCCATCAGAAGAGGAAGGTATTAGCATGCTTTAGGCATCTCAGTTTCTGCACAAATATGCAATAAAACAAAGAATGTAAACACCCTAAAATGGAGAAAGCGACAGCCCAGTCAAGACTGAGCCAGATCGTTGGCCACAAAATGAAGTGGAAGAATGGAAAACTGGGGCATGTGTATTGGTGGGGTGTGTGTGTGTGTGTGTGAGAATGATCAAGACTAGCAAACTACCAGAACAAAAGCATCACTGCAACATTTTATTATAGATCCTACTTGTTTCTTAAGAAAAATAAAATATGTCAAAGAGAAAGCACCCCATAGTAAGCATGTTGTCTATTCACAGGGCTTCAGAGTGAACTGATCAGAAGATTGCCATTTGACCTCACCTAATATTATTGAGGCCCAATCCAACACAGTAGACTTTGAAAGTATTTGCTGTATCAAGCAGGTGTCTCATTTCTGCCCCAATCAATTTTTCTCTTCCTAGGCCTCCCACAAGAGATGTGTGGCAGTACTGGCTGAGGAGAGGCATCCCTTTCTCTCTCCCCCTACACCAGGACCCAACTTTCAGGGCTATGGACTGCACTGCTAATAAATAGCTTTGGCATATAGAGGCCCAACAAGCAACTCAATGCTTGGCCTCTTTGCATTGCAATGCTAAAAGTTTTGTTTCCTGGTAGAGGCACAATGGTGTGTTACCATCTGCTGTGCCCTGTTCATTATGCACTAAGTCACTGCGGTCAGCTCCCAGCAGAAAGTTAAGACAGAGGTAAACTAGTATTTGAAAACAAAGGGGGACTCTCTCCATCCTAATTAGCAGCAGGTTGAGAAGTGCAGCGGTGTGGGTCAAAGGTCACTTCCCAGAAGGCTTTGCTCAGGATTCCAAAACACCCACTTAATTCAAGCAGCTTAGCACACAGAGTCAGACTAGAGCAATTATGCTGCTTGAATTTCCCTAAGGATGGTTTTAACAATGCAACTCTTAGAAAAAGATTACTGCAGGAGTGCTTTTATTCTGCCACCTTGGAACAGGAGGAGGTGGAATATAGGTTACTCCTTGCTCCAGAAGTGTTCCTTCTTTGTGCCTCCACATTAGGAGGCAGTATCAGGCTTGTAGAAAAATTAATTAGGAGATTCTCTCTCTCTCTCTCTCTCTCTCTCTCTCTCCTTCCAGTAATAGCATTTGAGCTCTCCAGAATACATCAGTTTTTCAAATGAAAATTAACCTTTTCTTTTTAAATGTTCAGTATCATCAGCCCAGAATAATATCTAGAGATCTGGATTTTACCCAGGGTTATGGGATCATCTGTCTCAGCCTTAACATTCACTTTGTCCTTTAGCCCAACTATACCTTCCCTGAGAGGAGATTTAATCATTCTTTTAATCTGAGTTAACATTTCCTTGATATTCACCCAAAGGAAATGAGGTCACTACTTCAAATCATTGCCTTACATCACTGCTAAAACTTTAGGCCTGGTGATAAAGTTAATTTCATTGTGTTCCAAAGGGAGCTCAGCTCTGATAGTATTCTTGGAAATCATTGGCTGTGCAGTCAGCTTTGCAGAATCCCAAATTCAAAATACCATGGACTGATAAAAATACCCCTCCCGCCACAAAAAAAAAAAAATAAGTTCCTAGAGCATATCAAGCCTGAACTCTCACTATAAGCCAAGATGATTCAAGTGAAACTACCATACTTTGGCCATATCACTAGAAGAGATGACTCACTAGAAAAGTTTATAATGCTAGGTAAGGTTGAGGGAAGTAGAAAAAGAGGAAGACCACATTCCAGATGGATAGACTCAACCAAGGAAACCACAGTCCTGAGCTTGCATTACCTGAATGAATGAATGAATGAAATTTTTATTTTTATCCTGCTTTTCCGCGATGATCAAAGCAGAGTACAGATTAAAATTTCAGCATCAAAATACATACATAGAAATAAAAACAATATATAAAAATCAGATTAAAAACTATTACACAGCGAGCTGAGTTAAATCCATAAACATTACGAGAAGCAATTACAAAATAGGGAGAAAGGAAATATCACAACTCATGGGGGGAAAGCTTGATGAAAGAAGAAGGTCTTCAAATTTTTCTTTAAAAAATCCAGAGAGGTGGTGGAATGGAGCTCATCGGGAAGGTTGTTCCACAATTTTGGGGAGGAAATGGAAAAGGCCCTTTGTGAGGTCACCGTGTATTGCGCAGTTGGGACCCTCAACAAATTCTTCCCAGCTGACCTGAGTGTGCGGGGCGGATTATATGGGGAGAGGCGGTCCTCCGAGTACCCTGGGCCCAAGCCATTTAGGGCTTTATAGGTAACTACCAACACCTTGTATTGGGCCCGGAAGCAAATAGGCAGCCAATCGAGATCTTTCAAGATAGGTGTTACGTGGCCTGCCCTGGAACATCCAGCGACCAATCTCGCAGCCATGTTCTGCACTAATTGAAGCTTCCGGGTTTGGTACAAGGGTTGCCCCATGTAGAGCACATTACAGAAATCCAATCGAGAGGTTACCAGAGCGTGTACTACAGTTTCAAGGTCCCTCCGGTCCAGGTAGGGTCGCAACTGGCGTATCAGCTGAAGCTGGTAACAAGTGCTTCTGACCGTCGCATCCACTTGAGATGTCAATTGGAGTGACGAATCGAGAAGCACTCCCATGCTGCGAACTGAGTCCTTCAGGGGGAGTGTGACCCCATTCAGGACAGGTGGACAAATTTCACCAACCGGTCCTGGGGAACCTATCACTAGTACTTCTGTTTTCTCTGGATTCAGGCTGAGTTTGTTTTTCCTCATCCAGCCCATTACCGACTCCAAGCAGGCATTTAGAGGAAAGATGCCATCCCTAGTCACTGCATCAGTCGGAGACACAGAGAAACAGATCTGGGTGTCATCAGTGTACTGATAATACCGTGCCCCGTGTCTCCGGATGATCTCTCCCAGCAGTTTCATGTAAATGTTAAATAGCATGGGGGACAAAATAGGTCCTTGAGGGACACCAGATGTAAGTTCCCATTTATTGGAGCGGACGTCCTCCAGCTGTACCATCTGGAATCTACCCGAGAGGTAGGAACGGAACCACTGGAGCGCAGTGCCCCCGATACCTAACTCCCTCAGGCGTTCCAGAAGGATACCATGGTCAATGATATCGAAAGCCACTGAGATGTCCAAAAGCACTAACAGGGTGTAATGATTGGGCCCTACAGTCATTTGGGGACTTCTACAGAACCACAAAGGGTTAATCTAGGGGGAGGTACATGCTAATGAGAGCTGACATCACATGCTAATGAGCTGTGACATCATAGCTGATGTAAGGTCTAACTGACCAATCAGAGAGTAGGACCACGAGATTCAAGAACATTCCATGGAAGACCTTTAAAAGGTCCTTGGGGGCCATGTGGTTCTTTGTCTTTCCCTCCCTCCTCTTGGGGGAAACCAGATGTTTTCTTTGTTCTCTGGGCAGCTGGGGAACCGTCTCAGGAATGCAGGTGAAGTTGGCAAGAAGCCAGCTCCCTGCATCCAAGAACTCAACACGGATTGCAAATCCCATCACTGTGTGAGTAGCTAGGGAATGTGTTAGTTAGTGCGCTTAGGTTTTGTTATGTTTATCTAATAGCTTGCCTGAAATGAACATCTTTGTAACTATGCTTTCTATACCTGCAAGGCAAGGGGGCTTTGCATGAATGATACCTTCCTATCCTATGCTATTTCTTTAAAATAAACATCTTTCTTTAAAAGTATCTGCTGTCTCTCTCTCTGCTCCTGTACACGCGTCTTAAGCTCGGTTACTGGTTGCTGATTACTGATTGCTTAAACTAGATCTATACCTAGCAAGTCTCAGTGTGTGCTTAGGGAACGTAGTGCATTTAAAATTCACTGAATGGTGGCAGCGAGATATAGGACCTCAAGGGGTCTCATTCAGCTCAGCAGGGAGTGTGGGAATGGAGACCTAGGAGATCCTAGAAGGGAAGTTTTAAGGGACTCCCTGGGAGTAAGATCCATGCACAGGGCTCATTGCCCAAGGGATCACCACACAGGGACACGCTTCCCCTGTCCATGCCCAGACGGAGATCATTGACTAAGGCGACCATGGCAGTCTCAACTCCATAGCCCGCCCGGTAGCCAGTTTGAAATGGGTCCAGATAATCCGTTTCATCCAAGAGCGCTTGGAGTTGGAAGGCAACTGCTCTCTCGATCACCTTCCCCAAAAAAGGCAGCAGCAACACAGGCCGATAGTTGTTATGTAGCAGGGGGTCTAAGGAGGACTTTTTTAGCAGAGGTTTAACTACTGCTAATTTCAGGCTAGATGGCAGCCGCCCCTCACTAAAAGATGTATTAATTATGCGGTGTAGCATGGATACTACCGCAGTTCCCCCCTGAGCAGCCAGCCATGAAGGGCAGGGATCGAGAGAGCACGTCGTCCTCCTAACACTTTGAAGGATCTTGTCCACTTCCTCGGTACTCACAAACTCAAAGTGATCCAGTTTAACAGGGTCCATGGAAGCTCCGGATACCTCTCTTATAGATTCTGAAAAAGTACTGGCATCGAGATCAGCCCTTATCCGAGAGATTTTATCCACGAAGAAGTTGTTAAATTCGTCGCGGCAGGCTTTAGATGGCTCTAAAATAGGGTTCAGGGAGGGGGGCAGTTGAGTCAGCTCCCTCACTACCCTGAACAGCTCTGCCAGACGCGACTCCACGGACGCAATACGTGCAGCATAAAACAAATGTTTAGCTGCACTTATTGCCACTCCGTAAGCCTTCAAAAGAGACTCAAGGAGTGTCTTGTCAGCTAAGTGATTATGTCTTCGCCAGTTGCGCTCTAGTCATTGCATGGCCTGCTTCCTTTCCCTGAGATCTTCCGTATACCAGGGTTGCTTATTGGAAGCAGGCCGGAAAGGACGCTTGGGAGCAATGCTGTGTATAGCCCTGGAGAGATCTTTATCCCAGATGTTAGTCAGGGCATCAACAGAGTCGCCGTCAGTACCAACCATATAACCCTCTAGGGCTTCTTGGAACCTTTTGGGTTCCATCAGCCTTCGAGGGTGGACCATCCTAATAGGTCCTCCACCCCCAGAAGGGATTTGGGTAGAAGCCTTGAGCCGAGCCTCAACCAGGAAATGGTCTGTCCATGATAGGGCCGAGATATTGAGTACCTCTGCCCACGGAGTATCCATGTCCGTGCTAAAGACAACATCGAGAGTATTACTAACTCCCGAGCCGCACCTGTTGGACCTTGACTGACCTCGAAAGGGATATTGAGGTCTCCCAGGACGAGACGCCTGGGAGACTCCAACACCAGTTCTGAGACCAGATGTGTCAGCTCGGCCAGGGAGTCTGTTAGCGCACGGGGTGGACGGTAGACCAACAGAATCCCCAGACTGTCCCTAGCCTTCAGGGTCAGGTAAATACACTCAATGAAGTCCGTTTTCCAGACATGGTTCCTGGTTAAGGGAAGGGTGTTCTTATAGATCAAGGCAACACCGCCCCCCCGCCCACCTAACCTGATCTGGTCCTTAACTGAGTACCCAGCTGGAAGGGCCTGTGCCCACACTGCCTCACTCTCAGGCCCCAGCCAAGTCTCAGTAATGCAAGCCAGGTCGCAGTTCTTATCCTGTAAAAGGTCGTAAATTATGTGGGTCTTATTCCTCACAGACTTGGCATTGCACAGGAGCAGAGACAGGGTTTGTGGTACAGTTGGACTGACCCTCAGTTCTCTTTGGTTAGGAGGGTGGATGGAAGGAGAGATAGATATTACGCATCGATCTCGCCTTCCTTTCCATTGTGGTTCCACGCTCCTACCGCCATATCTCCCCTTGCCCCACACTGCTCCTATAGGAGCTCCTATTACATTGTCACAATTGTCACAATCACCATTCACCTTCCCGAGCAATCCACACTCCATGCCAGCTATCTCTCCCCCTAACGACGTTACAAACCCAAGACAGAGGAAGACAAAAAACAACGTCATTCCCCTGTTAATGAAACTCAGCTGGCAACAAACACCAACCCCCTATCCCTGCTATGCAACTGCGCAACTGTGCAGCTGAGGCGTTGCAGATGGTCCGGGCAGATGTCCTCCAGGCTGCGCAGTTGCTCAGGGTCGACAAATCAAACCAAGTCCTGGAGGTGCAGCAACAGCAACAGCAATGTCCGCTGGCCTCTGTTGGGGGCAGGACCAGGGCTGTTGATTGACAGAATAACTTGGAAGTTTTTCATTCATGGGATCACCATAAGCCAAAGTTGACTTGATAACAGTTATCAACAAACTCAATCTTTCCTTAAATGGCTATCCAGAAAGCAGCAATACTGCAGGAACTATTGCACTTCCCTTGGTACCTTAAATTTAGACTTAATGAGTCTGATCGTCATTAGAGACCTGGGCCCCTTCAAAACTGCAGTTGCAGAGTTATGAATCTTGGGATTTGTAGTATAAGGAGGGTTATTTCTAATTCTCAGTTAGAGAGCTTCATTCCCTACCAAAACATCAAAGCCTAGGATTCCAAAGCATGTTGACATAGTAGTTAAAATGCTATAAGCACACAATGTGAAAGGGATCGTATTACAGTAGTGTGGATCACTTAAAAAAAATGTCTACAAATTTGTTCTCCTTCTTTGCCAGACATTCAGGTCCTCCTTGTTCGTTGTTAGCAGGATGGGTTTTGTGGCATTTCAAATAATTTGTTGTTTTTTTCTTTTTTGAGTGTTGGCATCTTTACTTTAAAAACAGTGCCAATAATTCTATCTTAATTGTTTTACACTACTAGCTTTTTTTCCACATGAAAAGATGCAGGTTCTTTTTGGACAGTGAACATGGGACTGGCTCACACATGTTGTTCATGTCCCCAATCTGTGCATGTGCATTTCAAAAGGGCGTATGTGCCTATGATCTCCATATGACAAGAATACGGGGCTGACCTTCCTATTAGGCAGGGTGGTGAGTGGCAAATTGGATATATATCACCAGAAAGCTCTCCATTGCTCTGGGACAGCCTTTCTTGTCAACTATAGAAAGTGACACTTTGACTGTTTGTACTCAGAGCCATGTATTTCAGCCTAATCATCTATGTGGAGAATAACACTAGTTGCTTCATGTGGCTAGCAGTGTTCTCTACAGAACTCATCTAGCTTCTCCCTTGATATCAGAGGAAAGCATAGAATGGATGTCAGCAGTAATGATGATGGAAGCATGGTGTGGGCAATGCAATGGGGCTAGAGACAGCTTCCTTCTCCCCTACCTAAGTCACTGGGAGACCTTAGGACATTGGCTTCTGGTGTTTTTTTTAACCCAACATTCCAAACTCACACACACACACACATGCATGCACGTGTAGGTTTAGATATTCAAATTACACACATGAGCTAAGATCCTGTATTGCACAATATGGCATAGTATTTCTTCTGGCAATACCACACTATGTAGTTGGAGAGCCTATCAACCCCATTGGACTCACTGTTTAAGTGCTTCAACACATACAGACACCAGCCATCCAGTGGCAAGTAGAGAATGGGAGGAGGAAATCAGAGAAGAATCTGGTTGATGATATCATCCACTCAGATTAACCATCCTGTCAGCAAATGATTTAATCATTCTTCCTCTCACTATGGGGAAATAGTAAGACACTTCTCTGTTTCCCCTCCCACCAGCCACCATATGGTCTGGAGGAGGACTGTTGCAGTAAAACAGTGGAGCTTTGGTTGTTTCAAAGGGAGGAAGAGAATATCAGCCTCTACAATGACCAAACAAAGACATATACAAGCCTGTGTTGGACTTTTGCTTGCATATGTCACTAACATGTTGCCAGCCATGGATTCATTGAATGGCTGCCACCATGTCCTATCTCTCCTTGAAACACAGAATAATATAATAAAAAAAATCACTCTTCACAAAGGTGGTTTTCTGCACTAAAATCTTTTTTGGTGTAAAATATGGGTTTGTGAAAAAAATATTTTGAGTCATATGCAGTGACTGAGCAGGGAGGGAATTTACACCCCTCCCCCCCCCCTTTTCTTTTTTTGCAAAGAAGCCACCAGATGTGAAAAACTCATGAGGACTATCATTTTGGAAGCTAGGTATTTCCTTTCTCAGTAATCAAGTATTCTTTAATATCTAACCATAGATCAAAGAACATAGATGAAAACAGGGAAATGTTGGTATCATCCAGTTCTCATACCATACATTATTCACCAAGTCAGAGCCTTTTTATGCTATATTGTGTCTTCCATTCATTTAAAAGCCAGAAAAGAGATTACTCTTTTGCTTGAACATGTGCTGGAAAAATATATCAAATGCAATAGATTCTCCTACAATGTAATCAACAAATCAATATTATCTCAATGACAGAAGAATATGGAATTGTTACAGTTTCTGTTACCTCTTTCTGCCATCTTTCCTCTGAAGAATTCGAGTTCAAAGGGCTCACAGGTGTTTAATCCTTGGAACACCCTTGTGATGTGCATGAGGCATAGACAGTATCACTGGCAAGGTCACTCAGAAAGCTTTATGTTTGTGTAGAGTCTTGATCTTCAGTTTCCACTAGTGGTGTAGTCAAGTCAGGGCTCAGAGGGTCAAAGAGCCAGGACCTTTTGATTAGCAGGGATAATGATGTCTCCCACCTCAGTCTTCAGTCTTTTCTTTTTTTGTTGGAACTTAGCAGCAGGGAAGGTGGAAGGGAGGGAGAGAAAAGGAGATGGAGACAGAGAGAAGGAACTGAAGGTGAAGGAAGGGATGTAGAAAGCAGGAATGGAAAAAGAAGGATGAGAGAAAGGAGAAAGGGGAAAAAGAAATAATATTAAAAAGAAAGGGAGACAAAAACTAGTCCCTCAGATATTTCCCCAGAAGGAATGTGGCCCTCTACAAAACATTTTTAAAAGATAAGTTATGGAACATGTTTCCTAGGCAGGTATGTCTTAATGCATATTAAAGACCTTTTCATTCGAAGTGGCTTTTATGTGATACTTGTAGTTCTCTCCTTTAGATTACAATTTAGTTCTAAAGTCATAATGGCCTATCATGAGCTGCATTTAAATTCTTATACAGTACAACATGCTCCAGTTTGTTTCAAATGGAGGCTGTATGATTATTTTACAGTGCAATGCTCTACACATCTACTTGAAATCTGCATCTACCCACTGAATTCAATAGGACATACAGTACTCTCAGGTAAATGGGAATAGGATTATTCCGCACATATGAAACCATCATCCCACCTGGCATCACTTCAAATGCTGTACTTTTCAGTCAGGGCAGGTTGTATACCAGTCTTTGACTGAGCTACTTATTTAATATTAATTCGCTGTTGCTTAGTTTAAAATAATGGTATCCTGCCTTTCCTTTAAAACAAAAAGGAAAAGAAAAAAAAACCCTAAGTCAATGCTAATAAAAGTGATGTAATTTTTTTAAGTGCTGTTTGAGTTGGTTATAATGCTTATTTGTATAGTTTCTTTTGTTGCTATTGTTGTTGTTTTGGCTTTTACTTATGAACCACCCTGAGGGCCTCCAGAGGTAAAAAAAAACAGAGATAAAAATATTTTTAAACTCTTATTTCCCAGATTGTCTGATCAATGCTTATAGCACAAAGTTACGTAAATCTACTGAAATGCTACTAAAGTGACTTACTCCCATCCATCATCCATCCATCCATCCATCCATCCATCCATCCCTTTATTTATTTCCCATCTTACTTCGAGACTGAGACACAAGGCAGCTTACAAAAAGGTAAAGAATACAATAAAACACATATAGTTAAAGCCATACAAAACTGAGATTAAAATATTGTTATATAACAAGAGAATTAAAAACAATGGCGCGTTTCCCCGCCGGATTGGGGCCTCAGTGGCCAGAGCAGCAGCCGCTGAGGCCCCGATCTGCCGCTTTCCAGGCCGCGGGGAAGCGGCAAAAGGCCACTTCCCCAAGGCCTGGAAAGGGGTGTCCTTGGGGCTTCAAACTCCAAGGACACCCCACGGCGGTGGGGAGGAGGAGAAAGGGGCCACTTGGCCCCTTTCTCCTCTGTGTCACTGGGCGCAGCCATCTAAAGGCTGCGCCAGCGACGCAAGACCAGGAAGGAGCTCCGTTTCAGAGCTCATTCCTGCGTTGACGAAAGGGCGCACTAAGCACCCTCGCACAGCGCGATGGCATCACGTCCGCGCCGCCTTGTTTGGAGGCGGCGCATTCATGACACCATCATGGCGGCCCCCATGTAGATGGGGCGCCGCCATCTTGTACGTCCTCAGGACATATTAGGCTTGGGGGCGTCAAGAAGTGACGCCCCTTTTTAAACCTAGGACGTCCTGAGGATGTCCCTTATGACGGTCTGTAACATGCCAATATAGTATCACAAAAGCCTCTTTTCATTGTTAAAATCAGTTTCCAAAGGATTCCTGGAAAATAAAGGCTTAAACTCTCACTAGAAACAAAGAAGGAACTACCCTAACTTCCCTAGAGAGGGTGTCCCAAAATGTGGAAGCAGACACTGAGAAGGCTTTCTCCTGCTTTCCTAGCAACCATGCCTTGAGAAAGAGAGAAGTGCCTCTTTTGCAGATCTTAAACATTGAGTAGATTCATATGGGAAGATACAGTCCTTCAAATAGCCTGGCTTGAATGCTAGAGGTCTTTATTAAAACATTCAGCACTGGAATTCATGGCCACCTGGATTTTGTGCAGCTATCTTATACTATGAGGTGTTGTTTTTTTAAATGTAGTGACATAAAAAGCCACACACAACCCAGTAATAAATCCTTTCCCCTCCTTTTCAAGCTTGATCAGCTCTTTACCAGTCAGGTATGCTCTGACAATAAGGGCTATTTAAAGAAACAGTGGGCTTAACCATACACATGCATACTGTGAGCTGGCAATCCTGATTATTAATGAGTGCCATCCTTGCCTCTTCCTGCTTATGCTTCCCTATGGGAAACACCATCTCACCTTCTGCAACAATTAAACTTCAGTTCGGCTGGGTAAGATAAATCCTCTATATTGTGATGGCTGCTCTGTATGCTGAGCATAAAACAAAAGGAGAATCAATACAGAGGGGCCTTTTCTGATGGCTGTGCTTTTGACAGTGCCTTTTGTTGCCAGAGGAGGCTACTGGTACTATAGCTGTATGCTAATGAATCAGTGTTGTCCCATTAACCCACAGTGCATGGGCTCGCTGGATTTTGCCGGGCCTTTCTTTCTTTCTTTCTGAAACCTCTCCCTCGATCAATATTTGATGAGGGTAATTTCAAAGACTTGTTTAGTATGATCTCCACATAAGGAGTCCTTCAGAGTATTTATCACATTGGAGGGATAATTACATTCAAATCCTGAGATACTGTTGCTAGGTTACTGCCGCTTGCCATTCCTCCAGCTTTTGTGTATTCAGACTTCCATCTCGCCTCCCCTTTTTTGCTCCTCCTCCTTTATGGAGAGCTTTTCAATATTAGGATTAAAAGGGGGAGGAGGCATGAGGCTTAAGCCAAAAGACCCTTTTAATGAAGCACACAGGCCCATTATTGCTTCAGAAGAGCACAGTAGGCCATGCTCTGGGCTCCCACCCACAAGGGCAGGAATCAGGTGCAGAGGAGATGAAGGACTGTTGAATGATGCCACTTGAGACAGATTATGGAAGTGGGATGGTGATAAAGAGGGCATAATGCTAGAGCAGAAGGCTCTAGGGATGGTACATCTCCATGGCAGGAATAATAACAATGCCTTTCCTTTCCCCTTTCAAAATTCTAAATTCAAAGCAGAGTAATCGGCCACTTTCAGATATCTCTTACACTTTTCAAATTGTATTGACTTTCCATAAGCACCTTGGATATCCATGGCAGCTCAGAAGGTAATAACTATAGAATCATATGTTGCTGAGCATCATGAACACTGTGGTTGGAATCCTATTGGTAACATATGCTGACAGAACCTGAGGACTCTGTCAATGTGTGTAATTTTGGACATGTTGTGGAAAGAGGTACTAAATACTCCTTCACACAATGCCTCTCCCACTTCCCACATGACAGGCAGCTTCCCAAGCACAAGAACATGTGCTCCAAAACTATTGTTCATAGTTGGTGAATGGTTCAGCATCCAGATGCAATTTTGCAGCCAGGAGAAGTGAAGACATGTCGCCCTCCCAGATCTTCAGATGTTACCTTCTGGATCTTCAGCATGTGCTGAGGTGCTCACTGAAAATCCAGGAGAGTGACATCTTTTACTTTGGATGTTAGCATTTTTTGGTAAGCTGCACAGTTAACTTATGTTGTTGGGTAGCCATTTAAATATAGTAAATAAACAATTATGCTGAAATACACACACACACACACACACACGTCTCTATGTCAGCACTCCGTATCCACAGATTCTTTATCCAGAGATTCAATCATCACTGGTCTGAAAATATTCAAAAAGCACATACAGGCGGGATACAAACCGCCGTTTTGCAGCGGTCCCCCGCCGGCGCAATTTGCTCAGCGCGGGAGCCGCAGCAGCCAAACCGCGTGGCTCCCGCGCGGAGCAAAAAAGAAGCTGCATTTCGGAGCTTCTTTCCGCGGCGCACTGATGACATCACGAGGCGCCGCTGGCGCATTCGCGATGTCATAGGCGCCGCGACACGTCTGGACGCTATGTGTCCAGTACGTAAAGATGGCGGCGCCCATGTGGAAGGGGCGCCGCCATCTTGTACGTATTGTATACGTACTAGGGTTAGGGGGGTGCGGAAGCATCGCCCCTTCCTAACCCTAGTACGTATACAATACGTACTATATGGCGGTTTGTATCCCGCCAGAGTGTTCCCTCTATGATTTCAGCTTTGACTTTTGCAGATTTGATTAATATGTTCTCTTCAGGAATCTAGGAGTCAGCTTCTGCCAAAAGTCATGCTGGAGGACATAGAGATGCATAGAGAAAAGTTTTCTCTAGGTAATTGTAGGTCCTCCAATGCAATTTCATGGCCAACCTCTGCCCTGGAGGACCTAGAGATTCCTAGAGTGGTGTTCTTTCACATTTTTTTTTTATTTGCAGTTTTTCCACTTTCATGGGATTCCTGTGCCCCTAACTGTACAGTCCAAAAAGAAAACCTTGATTTTACTATTTTATGTAAGGGATACCATTTTATTATACCATTGTAAAAAATGGGACTTGAGCATCCACGGATTTTAATATCCACAGGAGGTCCTGAAACCAAACCACAGTGGATACCAAGGACCCACTGATTTTTTTTCTCCCAAAACACAAATAGATGTGTGTTTTCCTTCAAAACGGTTACTTAAAATTAATGTCTTTGAAACAAACTCCTAGAACTATGTTGTAACATCTAGCAATGTATAAAATCTGGTGCATAGCTGAATTACAAGATGCACATTGATCTGAGAGGTGTGGCTGAGCACATCTTTAACAGAAAACTACAATAATTAAATCCCACACCCAACCCAATTGGGGGAGGGCTTTCTATCTTCTCTGTATTGTGCCAAACTTTTTCTACATACAGGACAGAAAATCTAATTGGGAAAAATGACCCAAATGAGAATCTAGTGGGGCAGTGAATGGTGATGCGGCAAGTTATTATGAGTGTAGAGGATGACACTAATACTGAGTTTGCTTTCACAAAGGTTTACTAAGTTGCAAAACTACTTACCTTTTTTTTAAAGGGCATGTTTTGAGAGGGAAAACAAGAAAAGAGTTCAGTGCAAATGTTCACCATCCACAAATGCAGGGCAGTGCTTCTTTCGTTGCTATAAAACTGGATTTCTAGCATTGGCCTGAAACAAGTGGGCCAATAACCCAGCTTCCAGCAGGGACGTAACCATGGGGGGGGGGTCTGGGGCCAGACCCCCTTACAGTAGAAAAATGAATGGTGCGTGCTGCTGCGCTGCCGCACTCAAGCCCCATTATAATGGTGGCACTTAGTCTGGACCCCCCCCCTTCCTAAAATCCTAGCTACATCCCTGCTTCCAGCCATGTCCAGGGCGTATCATTTAGATGATGCATGCCTCAAGCACAGCCAGAAGCCAACCTGAGGCCATGTCTTTGCTGAAGAACCAGGCCAAAAAGGAGCAAACAAGATCTTCTTTTGTCAGCTGTGCAGTTGCCATTGCCCCAGTGCAATTGGTGCCAGAGCAGCCACGGGCTGCTTTATCAGGCCTGTCTGTTTTGACCAATTGTTAAACTGACAATCTTGATTAGCTATATGATTTCACTGATATTTGTGGCATCTACCAGCAGGGTAGCAACTGGAGTGATACAAAATGAGAATGTCTCCAATAAAAATTCACATCACCCATTAAATTTTCCTTCAGTTTCCCCAAATTCTAGCATTGCAGTATATTAAAATTTCAGGTGAGCTTTCAGCTTACTTCTTGCAATGCTAGAAATTGTGGGGCTGGAGAGAAAAAAATAATTTGGGGGCAAAATTTTTGTTTGAGGATCCAATGTCTTCATCTACTATCCCCATAACTATAACCTTGGCATCCACTATTTGGCTGGGAATCCATAGTAGAAAAAAAAGCCTTTTTAAAAATGTTATAAAACTATCTGACAAACATTCAAACATTCAACTAGGCCCACACATGTAACCTTGTGCTCATCTAGACCACAGTTTGCATTGCTTCTTACATTTTGGCCTGCTTCTTCACTCTTTGCTGTTCTGCTGTGAATATACAGTACCTGAGGTTCCATGCAGGAAGATTTTCCCATGGAGCATTTTGAATATGTGTATCCAAGTAGACCACAAGTTGAACATGAGTGAACAGTGTGATGCGGCAGCTAAAAAGGCCAATGCTATTTTAGGCTGCATCAATAGAAGTATAGTGTCTAGATCAAGAGAAGTAATAGTGCCACTGTATTCTGCTTTGGTCAGGCCCCACCTAGAATATTGTGTCCAGTTCTGGGCGCCACAATTCAGAAAGGACATTGAGAAACTGGAGCGTGTCCAAAGGAGGGTGAGAAAAATGGTGAAGGGTCTGGAAACCATGCCCTATGAGGAACGACTTAGGGAGCTGGGGATGTTTAGCCTGGAGAAAAGAAGGTTAAGAGGTGATATGATAGCCCTGTTTAAATATTTGAAAGGATGTCATATTGAGGAGGGAGCAAGCTTGTTTTCTGCTGCTCCAGAGAACAGGACCCGGAACAATGGATGCAAGCTACAGGAAAAGAGATTCCACCTGAACATTAGGAGGAACTTCCTGACAGTAAGGGCTGTTCGACAGTGGAATGCACTTTCTCGGAAGGTGATAGAGTCTCCTTCCTTGGAGGTCTTTAAACAGAGGCTGGATGGCCATCTGTCAAGGATGCTTTGATTTGGATTTCCTGCATGGCTGGGGGTTGGACTGGATGGCCCTAGTGGTCTCTTCCAACTCTACGATTCTATGATTCTATGATTCTATGATTCTATGCAGTTTATCCATGTTTGTTCCAGATGAGACATAATGATAACTTAAACAGGGATAAGAAATGTTGAGCCTCCAGATATTGTTGGGACTACAACTCCCATGATCTTTCACCAGAGGCTATCCTGGTTAGGGCTAGTGGGAACTGCAGTCCAACATTTGGAGAGCCACATGTTCCCCACACACCACTTCTTTGATTCATATTTGTAAAATGCTGTAACATGAAAAATATAGTAAATTTGTTATCATTCCTTAACTAAATACCCTCATCTGTAATAACACAAACAAAATGCTGCTGCAGTTACAAGATGTCAAACAGCATCTACTCCACATCATTATTGTTCTTACTTTTTAATTTACCCCATTGAACACCTTGCTGTCACATGACTTTTAAAGACATGGTTTATAGTCCATAAATTATCGTGATTCATAATCTAAGGATAGATTATAGCTTTCATTGCTGACATGAAACCAACTGAACAAATAGCCAGTGGAAAGACAGGGTCAGGATTTTTCAACCAGTGATCTCCAGAAATATTATTCTATGGATGAGACACAGAAGAAGAACCAAACTGCTTTTGTTCTCTTTCAGGTTTTAAATAATAAAAATTACTGTACAATAGGGAGCGTTATCACTAATCCCCACAGTCAAGCTCAAAATGAGCTTACAAACTGTGCAGCAGTCACTGTGGGAAAAGCAATTATGCTAACAGCAACAATAACAACAACAAGAAAAAAGCACAGGTCTGATCTCCCTTGGATATATGTAGGGTAAACATGACTGCTGTCAATTTGCAACAGGAAAGAGACCCAAGTGCATGGGTCTAAAACAGACAGATACACAGCCTGTCACACTCTAAATACTGGGCATGAAGAGGAAGAATTTAGATGGAATCTATTAGTTTAGCCCCTAAATCAGTCTTCCTGTTCCCAAACAATTTGATTACTTCATGTCCTGTTGGAACAGAACACTCACTGATATTCATAATGCACATACATGTCAAGCACATTTTGGGTCAAGAGTTCAGTGAATATCAAGAGTGTGGTTTATTGGTCATGTAGGAAAAATGTGGTTTTACTTTGTTTTGTTGCCTAGCCTGTTGATATCTAGGGCTTTGTGGTATAGTCTCTAAGTAAAAACATCCCAGTAGAAAGGAAATTTACAGTAACTGGCATGTTTACATTCCATAAAACAGCCTTATAAACACATGTCTCACCATCTGCATTTGCACCCAGGTGAATGAATCTTATAGAAAAGTCAGTTTACATAACAACTGGCCAGATTTTGTTTGCCTTTTCATTACAGCAACCTTCTGCAGCCTGTTGACTTCTAGATGTCTGGGTTCCAATTCCCAGCATTCCTGCCTAAAACTATAGTGACTGGGGCTGATGAGAGCTGAAGTATAAAACATCTTCAGGACACCCAGTGGAGAAAGACTGTACTAAGATTATATTACAAACACTACATAAGCATGCTAAAATGTATCTTATCCTGTTCCAAATGCCAGCATTAAGAAAATCAGTCTTTTAAACTGCAAGTTAAAAAAATCTATTGGAAAATTTGGGTCCAAGCACAGACATCCAGTTCCCATGTTGGAAGAATTTGGTATCTTGGAGAACATAAAAGGACAAGGCATACCCCTGGACAAACAACAGCTAATAGTTTGGGGGGGGGGGGAGTGGGATATAGTGAATACCAAAATCTGTGGATATTCATGTCTCTTTAAAAACAATAGCATAATGAAATGATGTCCCTTATATAAAATGATAAAATCAAGGTTTTTCTGGAATTTATGTATTTACTTTAATATTGTCAATGTATGGCTGAATCTGTGGATAAAGAATCTGTGGATTCGGAGGGCCAACTGCAATAGAACATGGTTGTGACACAGGGGAGGTTTTGCCAGTATGGAGACCCGAGCTGTGTCCACATGGGCCAAATATCACATCCTCCTTCCATCCTCATGGCATGTAGTCCTGATGCTGCAGTGCCCAGTCCCCAGTTCAGATGCTAATTGGACAACTGCCAGCTGTATACACTCTTGATAACAATTTTTTTTAAAGTCACCTTTTGCTCTGGTTCTTCCAGAGCATTGTGGAGCAATAGGAGGTGGCTGTTTACAATGCATTTCACTATGACACTCATTGCTGCCACATAAGTTCAGAACAGAGTGCCCAGCCATAGGATCAAGGCTGCATGCCTTGTTTTCAGCTTCACAGGGAATGACTTGCAGTGGCAGGTGGCACAGCAGGACATATGTGCAAACAGCCACCTTCCATCCCTCCAGAGTGCCAGGTAATGGGAGGATGTTGAAACAGCTCTGGAGCCAGAATAAGGCTGCTCCCACAGTAGCCTGGCCTGTTTGTACCCCAACCCAGAAAAAACAATTGTCAGAACATTCATCAAACACTGAGGAACAGATTTGCCCCAAAAGAAAAGTTTAGATGCTAAATTCCATATTTTAAATCTAAGCTAGCAAACCGAAGAAGCACTGAACTGTGAGGAGAAGGACCTTGGTGGCAAGTGTTTTACATAGATGGAACAATGCAGATATAAATCATACAGGGCCCAGAGAGATAAGGTATGTACTTATAGGCAGGGATTGAAATGTTTACTTACTTTGCTTTGTTACTTTATTACATGAAAGAACAAAAAATATCTCAAGATTTCACCCCACTGGGTGAGTGTACACAAGGTTTTGCACATTTTAGAATAACTGTCCATGATTTTTGGGCAAAACTTTTACAGTTCTTTTTTGGAACCTAAAAAGGATTGTAGTTGGAACAAAAGTGTTGTTGTTTTGCACAAAACACATTGGCCTAAGTCCTATTGGATAGTTCCATCTAGAATAGACTCATTGAATCATCTATTGAATAATGCACCAAAATCTAGGTAAATCACATTAATTTAGACGATCTGCTCTACTTGAGACTAAACATAGGATTCAAGCCACTTTATAAAATGTATACAATGAAAGGTTTGTGTGAAAAACCATTTTTTGGATAAAAAAACATTTTGCACAAAAATTATTTTGCCAAATATCCCAAAATGTGAAAAATCTTGTAGCAGTTGCTGTTTTTTATAGTGTCTTGCAGTAGTTTTTGTTTCATTGCAGGAAAAAAAAAGGAATATTTTTTCATAGTGTTTTCTGAAATTCTCTAGTATTTGAATATCCTGAAATGGTCTGGAGATATTTTTTGTCTGCATGGAAAAATACATGGTTTTTTTGTTTTTTTTTTTTTTTTTTTTTGGGGGGGGGGGGCTTATTTCCATGTGCAAAAAAATAAAAATAAAATAAAATCCTGCACTCTAAGCCAAGACCAGCATGATGCACATTTTTCATCAAAAATGAGAAAATTTTCAAACAGTGTTTACATCTTTAATCCTGTGTAATGATACTGGCTTTCCACCAGCAAGAATCAGGCCCAACGGCATTTAAATCATGAAGAAAAGTAGGGAGATAGTTTTTTTCCCCTTGGCTATGCAATGTAAAGGGGTTCTGGTTTGGCTTCCAGACATGATGTGATGGATGCTGTTTATCATTTGAAAGAATGAGAACAGTACAAGACAAGAACATAGCCAATAATTCAATTTATAGCAGAGATTTGTCAGGACTTCATCTGACATTTAACTCTTCTGTTTGCAAAGCAGTTATATTTCATTATTGCAGATTTGCAGATACAGACCCTCTTGCTCAGGTGAGATGCATTATAACCCTTCCTATTTTCTGCTCAGTCATATAGCAAGAAAAAGCAACATTTTAAAAGACTAGTTTTTCCCATGACCTCTGATGCAACCTTGGATTTTTTTAAAAAAAAACCTGGCTTATTCTATATATAGTCTGCAAATTGATTGTCCAAATCCCTTCACCTGTTAAGATCAACAGATCTGAACAGCAAACACAGTTGGATCCCTTAAGGCAGACAGTAGGCATCTTTTAGCCTTCTAGAATTTTTGACCAACAAATCCCATGAGGCATATCTGGGGCTGAGACACACATATGCAGGTACACATGACCACATACCTATGCACAGATGTACATGGGGTGGGAGTTTTAGCTGTGTCCTCATAATTGTGACTTTGTGCAAAGTGTGTGCACAGCAGTTTGAGATTTGCTAAGGAAAAGGAAGCGAAGGAGAAAACCCCTTCCCAGGAATCTCAACTGACATTTCTGCTGTTGCAACATGTGTCTAGCAGTAGCAATGCTGGCTAATTCAGAATCAGTAGTGGAAGAAGGTCATAAATGGTAAAAATCAGTAGCACACAGGTTAAATGTTGTACCTGAACCACAGGTGAAACACATCACTACAACATGATACATCTTCTGCAATAGCTGTGGCTTGTAAGAGTGCCTTGCAATGCATTTCACTGACTTCAATTGGACTTACTCCCAGGTAAGATTGCAGCCTTTGTCTTGGAAATACTAGAAGCAACTTCTGGAAGCCATAACTATCCCAGCAATTGGATATCTCTCCTCTCTGTCCTTGTGGCAACAATGTGCAGTCCATTTTTCTACAATCTGAATAGCATTGGTAAAGTAAATACATTATCATTCCAATGGTCTCATAATGACAGCCAGTCTCCTCGTCTATTATGTGCTTCAAGCAACAACACACTGAGCCATTGTTTTGACAGCATCATATATTTTATAATTCCATTTGGCTGAATAATGAGATTGCAAAGAATCAAAAAGATGAAAAGGGAAACATTGAGGAAGGAGCTATGAAGAAGAGCTTGATCCTGCCTGGTGGGTGTATTGCAAAAAACCTTTAAGAGCAGTTTTAGCAAAAGGGGTCTGGAGGTCTATATTCCACATACACAGAGCTCATGCACATACCAAAATAGGAGTTTGTATCACTCATAGCCTCTGAACTGTGAGGTGCCTTGGGCTTAGAGTGGGTATACTTGCAAACTGCTTTTCCCATATATATGATCTGCTGTGTACATTAAGATAGTCATAATGGTTATTAATACAGTTCCTAGTAAGGACTCTCATGTTTTATAGAAGGCATGTGAGTTGACTATGTATTAGGAAAAACCGAAGAGAAGCAAGTTTTGGATACTTTGTAATCCTATTTACATACTTGTCTTCTGCAGCCACACAGACCCCTCAGCCTTGTATTTTCTTTCCCAACCATCCTATGGGCCCAAACAGTTGTGTGTGGTGTCATTTAAAACAGCATACCTCAAAAGTGACCCAAGCAGCTTATTCTGGCCTGTCTGTTTGGGCCCTATAGCACTCTTTTAGAGCACTGTTTTTGTAGAAGTTCTTTACAATCAAATAGACAATCAGTTGCCTGATTTGTCCAATACCCAGTGCATGTGATATGAAAGAGACTCAAAACTCTTAGATTTACAAACTACAAAACTCACCTTAAAAATAAGGAAGAAACCAAATCAACAAGGAAAGGTTAATAACAGGAACCATCTACTTTAAGAAAGAGCAAAACAAAATAACAAAAGACCCTTAGTGGTACACTACAGTCCCCCTGAGAGATGATTCAAACACAGCATCAATAAGCTACAACCAGTTCCAGATAATATTTGTGGGATACAAGCCCAAAAAGGCGGTCTCCAGCTGCCCTCGTTGTTGGCGAGGGAGCCGCAGCGGACAAACCATGTGGCTCCTCATGCAACAAAAAGAAGCCAAGCAAAAGCAGCTTCTTTCTGCTGGCACCATTATGATGCCACAAGGTGCCAATGGCGCACTTGTGGCATCATGAAGGCACTGAGATGTGCGGACGCTAGGCGTCCGTCACATCAAAATGGCAGCGCCCATATGTACAGGCGCTGTACTAGGGTAGGGAGCATCTAAAAACTATGCTCCAAGCAACCCTAGTACGTCATCAGGACGTACTAAAAGGCCCATTTAAAATCGGGCCAATAATCCCTTTCATAAGTTGGGAGGCAGCCCTTTGTTGTCCTACAGTGAGCCTCCAAATCTTAAACAACTTACTTACAATAGGGTACATATTCTCTGGCTTTAGTTTGTGAACGAGAAGATTCAGGAAGGACTCATCCTGTGCTTTCTACAAGCGCGTTGATGACTAAAAGGCAATCCGAGATAAACAAGTCCGGTTACAGAAGGCACAGCAGAAAGTCTCCTTGGGTGGATGTTTCCGGGTTGTGTTCTTTCTGCGTTGGTGTTTCTCTTCGAGACGCTCGGTTCGTGTGAGCTTTCGGAAAAGGCGGCAGCATCATGGATAGTGTGTCTCCATGCCTCCCGATGCAAGGCCAGGGTGGACCATTGTTGATGATCAATTTGGGCCGAGCCTGAGATGTTGTTTCAGGAGTCCTTGTATTTCTTCTTTGGGGCACCCCGCTTATGCTGACCTGGGCGAGTTCACTGTAGCATACTATTTTTGGGAGGGCGATGGTCCTTCATCAGCCTAGAAACATGTCCTGCCCAATGCAGCTGCGCTCCTCAATAGCATGGCCCAATGCTAGTGATCCCTGCTTGCTCAAGGACAGCAACATTTGTCACATAGTCAGTCCAGTGTATATTTTAGAATTGTGCATAAACAGCGCGGTGAAAGCGTTCGAGGAGTCGTAGGTGTTGGCGATATGTGACCCATGTTTTAGAACCCATGAAGGGAATAGACAGTACACACTGATTTTGTGCTTTGCCTTTGCTTACTCCAGACTCTTTTGTGAAGCGTTCCGAATGCACTATATGCCTTTGCTAGTCTGTGATCGATCTCTTTTATCAATCTTGGTGTCTTAGGAGATGATGCTTCCCAGCTAGGTGAACTGTTGAACGGACTTAAGCACAGATTTGCCTACAGTGAGGGGGGATGGTAGTGTTCTTCCTGAGGTGCTGGTTGGTAGAGAACTTCCATTTTCTTCAGACTGACTTCCAGCCCAAAGAGCAGTAGTAGTAGCAAAACATATGTTAGGGCAGAGAGCTGTTCCGTATGGGCAACGAGGGCAGCATTGTCAGCAAAAAGCAGCTCACGGACTAGATAGTTCAGAGTCTTAGTGCGAGCCCTCAGACGGCTTAGGTTAAACAGGCTACCATCAGTACGGTAGCGTAGATAGATGCCGTCTTCTTCTTCGAGATCTGCCGTAGCCCTTTGGAGCATCATGCTGAAGAAGATTGTAAATAGAGTTGGAGTGAGAACACAACCTTGTTTCAAACCATTAGTGTGAGACAGCGTCGCCATATCTGACTTGACCTTGCTGGCCTTCATGTAGCAGGATAATCATTTTGAGGATTTGGGGGGGGGGGGCATCCTAGTTGTTCCAGGATCTGCCACAAACCTTTTCTACTCACAGTGTCGAAGGCTTTGGTGAGGTTGACAAATGTTACATAGGCCGTTACAGACCGGCCTTAGTGCGTGATGAGCATGCACTAGGGTTCAAAAGGGGGGTGCTTACGCACCGCCCCTAACCCTAGTGCGTTCTCGTCATGCACTAAACGGCGGCGGCCCTTCCATACGGCCGCCGCCGTGAGGACGTCACGACCATGCCGCCTCTAGACGGGCGGCGTGGACGTTAGTCCTTGCTCCGTGCCAGGGCGCTTAGTGCGCCCTGAACATGGAGCAGGAAGGAGCTCTGTTTCAGAGCTCCTTCCTGGTTTAGTCCACTGGGTGCAGACCTCAGCTGGCTGCGCCAGCCGGACTAAAAGAGAAGGGGCCAAGCGGCCCTTTCTCCTTCTCCCCGCCGCCGCGGGGTGTCCTTGGGGCTTGAAGCCCAGGGACACCCCTTTTCAGGCTGCGGGGAAGCGGCATTTTGCTGCTCCCCGCAGACCTGAAAAGCAGCGGATGGGGCCTCAGCAGCTGCCGCTCTGCACGCTGAGGCCCCAATACACCGGGGAAAGGGGCGGGTGCAGACGCCCCAATGGGCGGTCTATAACCCGCCATAGAGTCCTTGTTCTGCTCTTTACATTTCTCTTGCAGTTTGTCTAAGGACAAATACCATATCTGTAGTGCTCTATTAGCTCAAGCCGCATTGGCTTTAACGGAGAAGTTCTGCAATAGCAGAAACTAATCTGGTCAGGAGTATCCTTGCAAGGATTTTTCCAGCGATGGAGAGCAGTGTTATACCTCGATAGTTTGAGCAATCGGATTTTGGCTCCTTTTTCTTATACAGTGTGATGAATGACTGCATCTCAGAGATCTGATAGCAGTTCACACTTTTCCCAGCAACTCACAAGGAGCTTGTGGAGTTTAGCATGGAGTACATGACCTCCATGTTTCCAAGCTTCAGGTGGAATTCCATCAATTCCAGCTGCCTTGCCATTTTCAATCTGTCGTGTGGCCTAAGGGTCTCTTCCAAAGTGAGAGCTGTGTCCAATTCATTTTTAATCGGTTGTGTGTCATATGTTGAATAGCTGAGTCTTGGAGTACTCGCGTTGGCACTAAAGAGGCTTGGAAATGTTCAGCCCATTGATTCAGAATGGAAGCTTTATTGTGATTAGATGTTTGACCATCTGTACTGTATAGGGAGCTTTGGACCTGATATGTAGGTCCAAAACACTGCTTTAGAGCTTTGTAGAATCCTCTGTAATCACCCAGCGATCTGACAACGTTGGTCTTTTCTGCTAAATTGATCCACCACTTGTTCTGAATGTCTCGGAGATTTGTTGGAGTGATTACATGAGGTGAAAGGCTGCTTTTTTACATGGCAAGATGGCTGGGTGAGGTGTGACTGGTGAGCAGTTTCTTTTTGCCAACACCTCCTGGATCTCTTGGTTGTTTTCATCAAACCAGTCTTGATTTTTCTTGAGGGAAAATCCTAGGATTCTTCCGCAGACTGCGGGAGCTGTTTTTGATATGTTGTGTTAAAGCGCTGTAGGAGAAGAGGTCTACAGGATGGGCTTCAAGTTTGTTGCATGCAAATTTACCTGGAAGTTGTCTCTCATGGCAGCTTGTTGAAGATTGTTGACTTGGAGTCTCCTCTTTAGGATGCCACCCTCTTAGGTTAAACTTAAAATGAAGATTAGTTTACCATCTTAGGAGGCAATGATCTGTTTGACATTCTGCACTGGGCATCACTCGGGTATGACAGACATCGCAAATATTTCTCTGGCGCACTAGGATATAGTCAATGAGGTGCCAGTGTTTGGATCGGGGATGCTCCAGGTTGTCCTCAAGCTATTTTCTGCTGAAGATGGTGTTTGTAAGTAGACTGCTGTTCTGCACAAAACTCTAGCAGGAAGCATCCATTATCATTACACTTTCCACACCATGCTTGCCTACTAAACACCTTTGCAGCTTCAAAGTTCTTTCCCACTCTGTCTCATGAAGTCATCAAGTATAATGATTTTGTCTTCTGCAGGGACTTTTTGTATATGGTGGCGTAGGTCTGAGGTAGAATTTGTCCTCTCCACAGGGTCGGCTTGCATAGTTGGGCATTATATACTGAAGAGAACAACATGTGGGAGGTGTAAGGAGATAATGCGATCAGAGTGTCGTTGCCAAGGTTTTGAGTTTGGAGTGGCAATGAGTTTTTGGTCATAAAGCCTACCACTGAAAGATGTTTTTCAGTTTGGGTTTGCCAGACCAGTAGAGTGTGTAGCCGGCACAGTATCTTTAAGGCTGCCTTCCTCGTGAGACGAACTTCAACTAAGAGCAGCAATGTCAATGTTAAGTCATGACAGTTCATGGGCTATTAGAGAAGAACGAACGCTCAGGACGTCCACTATGTTGCAGAATCTTGCATGGTTCTGATGTTCCAGCATGCAAGCGTTAGTCTCTTTGCATCTTTGGAGGCTGGTGTGTGGCCTTTGTTCTTGTTTTGTTTGACCACATCAGAAGATGCCCGTTGGCAAGGGCTAGCCAAATGTGTATATGGGATGAGCTTTCGTTAGGCCCACCTTTCTAGGCCCCTCTCCATATGGAGCAAACAGTGCTCTCCTTAAAAAGGCTGCTTGGTCATTAAGGATGCTGCCGAACAAGACTGTCATCATCATGGTCAGTCTCAAGCGACCAAAGTCCTGAACCGCTTGCATGCAGGGTTGGGTCTGGCGGCTTCCAGTGCATCTTTACACCTGCCATTCATCCTTTGCCTATCGCTACAGGACTTTTTTGGAAGTTGGAGGATCCTGTTCCTTCGAGCCGTGCAATGGCTTTTTCTTGTGGGGCTCAGCATCCAGAAAACTGGCCTTACCCTTAAACCAGAGGTTCATCTGCTGAGGCCTTGACAAGCATGGATGGTGGCAGCAAGGCCCTCAGGTCGTAGGTTTGATTAGAGTTTCCTTCTCTTAGATGGTTGACCTTACAAGGTTAGATGAGCACCATTGCCCAGGTTTGGGTAGAGTTTCCTTTTCCTAGGATGGTTTGCCATAAGGCTAGAGAGCCCCTCCTGCCCTTTGGTGCTCTTGGTCAGACCCTTCAGTTGTGACCTTCTTGTCATGGGAGGCCCTACCGGTGGCATTATACCACCGCCAGCAAGCTCACAATTTCATTAGGGTACGCAAGCCTCTCCCCTCACGAACAAGGGGGTATCAATGGAGAGGAGGGTACATAATATGGATGGTAATACAGAGACAAGTCCCTTCCACAAACTTGAATGCCAACTCTGCCACATCTACTCTGGGAGCAATGACCAATAATATCACCCAGATCAGAGGTGCATTTACTTGTTCTTCTTCCAATGTGATGTATGCCAACAATGCCCCTCTACAGTCTTCACTGGACAAGCAGGATGGTGTATGGAGCTTATCCCAATAACAAATAATCTGGCTTACCTCTTCCAGCTTCAATTCTGGATCCTCTGGATGTTATCATACCTAAATTGCCACCAACCTAGCCAGAATATTGCCACCCAGATGCATCCTGGGTTGAAGCATTGCTCAGCCAGCCAATTTTTGAAGTCGAAAACTCCCCGACTTCTAAAAAGTGCTGGCTGAGTGAGGCTTCGACCTGGGACGCATCCCAGCAGTGGCATCTCAGCTAGATAAGCAGCAATTTAGTTATGATAACATTCAGGGGCATCCCGGATCCTGAATGCAAGCCAGAAGATGTAAGCCAGCTTATTTATGAATGGGATAAGCTGCTATATTAGTGGTTCCCGAAATTTGGTCCTCCAAATATTTTGGACTTCAGCTCTCAGAATTCCTGACTGTTCATCAAGTTGGCTGGGGCTGCTGGGAACTGAAGTCCAAAACACCTGGAGATCTAAAGTGTGGGAATCACTGGTCTATATGGAAGAAGATTAAAGGACACAAATCTGACATTAGAAATGACAATACCCCAAAATCGGTTGCAGAATATTTCACCCTTCCTGGACATAGAGTAAGAGATTTATAGGTCATAGTCCTTAAACAAGGACAGTCCTTAAATAAGGGAAGATTAGAATCAGCAGGACTGATTTATATTCACATATTCTATTTCACAAGCTTAGGTATGAAAACTTCTACAACTGTAGAAATATGTCTTATACCTGAGGCCTTAATATCTATCAGTACTGCATTAGAAGAAGTGGGCTTATATCCATGAGAGTTCATGCTAAAATAAAAACCAATTACTGTACTCTTAAAACTGTTGTCACATTTATTTTGTTCTACCCTCCCCTTCTCCTTTTTATGCTGGAAGAGAGTAACACAGACGGGTTACAGACCGCCACTAAAGTACAGAGTCAGTCCGTACTAGGGTTACGGACTTCCGCACCCCCCTAACCCTAGTACGGACTGAGTCCGTACAAAATGGCGGCTCCTCTTCCACATGGGGGCCACCATGACGCCGACACGACCGCGCCGCCTCTATACGGGGCGGCACGGACGTGACATCGTCGGTCCGTGCCAGGGCGCTTAGTGTGTCCTTTGCGTGGACCAGGAAGGAGCTCCATTTCAGAGCTCCTTCCTGGTTTGCGGCGCCGCTTTGCGTCACTGGGCACAGCCTTCAGACGGCTGCGCCCAACGAAGCAAGGGAGAAAGGGGCCAAGCGGCCCCTTTCTCCTCCTCCCCGCCGCCACGGGGTGTCCTTGGGGCTTGAAGCCCCAAGGACACCCCTTTCCAGGCTGCGGGGAAGGGGCCTTTTGCTGCGTCCCCGCAGTCTGAAAAGCAGCGGATCGGGGCCTCAGCGGCTGCCGTTCTGGCAGCTGAAGCCCCGATACTCCGGGGAAAGGGGCGGGTACAGCCCGCCCCAAATGGGTGGTCTGTAACCCGCCACAGCTACTTTTTTTTGAAAATGATATGATACAACAATTTTGCTAGAGCTAAGCAGTGCTGAGAGCGGTCAGTGATTGAATGGAAGGCTGTCTGAGAAATGTAGATAAATTCCACCCTGAAAGAATGTAATAAATAAATCTGAATATGCTCAGCTATATATTTCACTTTCTGAATCATCACTCAATAAATAACACTAAATTGAGCTATCATTCAAATTCATGAGTTCAAAATGTTGGCAGTAAGTTGATTCCATGTGGATTCTAACAATGCAATGCTAACTTCATTTAGAAAAAGAAAGAATTTTGGCCTCACCCCAACAGAAATTTTAAGCCCTTTTGCTCCAGGCTGTAGAATGGATCACACCACAAGGATAGATAGTTCTGTTGTCCTAAGATGTGTCGTAGGGAGACTTTGGAAAAGAAACAGCTGATTCTATAGTAAAAGGTTAGGACTTGTATTACAGAACTAATATGTATTCTGTGAGTCTAAAGTATGTGTACTCAGGCTTGTTTTGTCAATTAGACTTTCCTGACTATGAAATTTAATAGACAAAAATGATAATATTGAATAACTCCAGTTATGTATTGGGGCCAGGGTTTTCAGATGAAGAGTGCAGAGTCTTCCTGGTTAGCAGGAACAATGACATCACCTGCCACCTCTCTCAGGCTGCCCTGTGAGCTTAGCTGTAGTCCTCATCGAACCTGGGAGGAGGGGATGATTTTTTTTTTCTAGCAACAATTCATTGTGAGCTATCCCTGTTATTTTATAAAGTATATTAAATGGCTTAGAACAATGTTTCCCAACCTTTGGTCCTCCAAATGTTTTGGACTTCAGAATTCTTGATTGTTGGCCAGACAACAATCTGGGAGTTGAAGTCAAAAACATCTGGAGTACCGGCATTTGTGAAATACTGACTTAGAGCCTTATCACACAAAGCAGATAAATCAGAACTAAAGCCGGATTCGGTTGAGGCTTACTGCATGACGCCATTGCTATCTTATTAAAGTGCACCCTTCATATATGCGAGGGATCTCTTCCAGACCCACCCACCCCACATAAGGGAAAAACACGGGACCTCAAGCCTCATTGTTTTCTATGACAGCATGTGCCACAGGCACATGTGCCATTAAATGTGCTGGGGTTTGCAGAGCACGTGACCTTAAGTCTATGTATGGTGAACCCACATATGGCACAGATGTGCTGTTTTCTCCTGTCTCAGACCATCCTTAAAATGTTATTTTGATTGACACAAAAAATTCATTAATGACCTACTTTCCCACAACTACCCTGCTATGATTTACAATTTGAAAGTTAAATTCCACTATACTTTTCCTGTGACTTGCCAGAAGCTAAAATTCTGCTCACTCCTCTGCCCCCACTTCTTTTTTCTGCTAGGGTGCAGTAATGGTGGTCCCATTCTCTCTCTCTCTCTTTCTCTCAGTTACTCTCACTTGGTAATGTAAGGAAAAGTAAAATAGTCTTATAGGCCTGTTACAGACGGGCACCCTAGGACGGACTCAGTCCGTGCTAGGGTTAGAAAGGGGCGTCTCTTCCAGATGCCCCTAACCCTAGCACGGACTGAGTCCATATGAAATGGCGGCAGCTGTTCCACACGGCCACCACCATCTTGATGTAGCTGACGCGCTGCATCCGCACGTTGTGCTCCAGAAATGATGCCGCGAGTGCGCGCTTCGGCACTTGTGGCGTCTCTTCCGGGCACAGGAAGGAGCACGATTTTCGCACTCCTTCTTTGCAGCATCCGGGAACTGTGCCGTTTGGCTGCTGCGGTTCCCGGATGCTACAACCGGCAGCGGCGCGAGACTGCCCCTTCTGGGCGGTCTGTAACGCGCCATAGTTTAATAAAATAATTTATTTCCCATGTCTCTAGCTGGGTGTTTCTTCCTTCAGACATACTAATAGGTGTATGGGGACAGATAGAGAGATCAATGGCCACTGACTTCCACCTGTCATTTATTAGCTTAGACTAATAAATTCCATTTTTGAAAAGCTGCGGGAGAAGCTCGGAGAAGCCTAGGTGCATACAGGCTACCTCCTGCCCAGCCATGGAGCAACGCGATAGGGTCAATCTTTGAGTTTTAGATCTCACATCTATCTCTGCTGGACTTCACTGTGCAATAATCTTCTTATATCTTGGGGCAGGAGGATCTGTGTACCTGTATGCCAAACTCAGAAAAGTTGTAGCACTGGGTGGGCAGTGCCAAATGCTGTGTGCATTAAGGTTTTTAGTACAAAAGAAATATGCAATGCCAAGAAGATACCAAACATGAGATATGGAAGAGACCACCCTTGATTGCATTGCACCTTTGAAAACAGCACAATTTAGCAGAAGGAGAACCTAGTGTGATAAGCCTCTTAGTCTTTAATGGGCAAGCCAGACCAATCAACTTTACAAATAACTTGCTTCTGGTACATGTGAAAAACTGGTAGGTTTAAATGTTGACATGGATAAACTCTGTCATGTGCATTTTTAAAAAAAGTTCTTGGGCACATGTCCATGCACTATGCCATTACCCACTATACAGCACCCTAACAGAATAATCTATAGAATATGAATTTCCAAAATGAAGTAGGAAACCACAAAATGATGAAACAGAGCTAAATTTGACAAGGAAGTTATGGATAACCAGCCCCCTTAATGTTCATTCCTTGATGTTCTTTACTTAAGAAAGGAGCATTTACTGCATGAAAGAAGTGGACAAATGGGGACAAATGGGGTCTCAAGGGAAGTTACTTTTTTATTGCTAATGGAATTGAAATTTTATTGCATGTCTTTTATTGCCCTTTGTCCCTAGTCCCCACATGGCAAACAGGAGTGGACTTTGCCTGCAGTGAGATCCCTCCAGAATAACTGACCTGTCAGTCTTTAAAATATGAGAGAGTGGCCATTCTAATAGAATTTAAATGAACTACTGCAGAATTTAAAACAGAAGCCAGCCATATTGCCCCAACACATATGTCTAGCAGACAAAAGAATCAAAACTCAATCTTCTCTAAAAATATATGAAAAGTAGTTTTATTTGCATCACGTGCATAATCAAACACAGGTTCAGGTTCCTGAGATAATATGAAGAAGAAAGAAAATCTACATGGTTTCAGGAAGATGGGAGCTTCTTATGCAGACAGAGAGAGAATGCAAAAGCATGCTTCATGGATAGAGAGAACAATTAATATTGAGATAAAATCAGAGAAGACAAAGAATTCCTACATGACTTATGAAGAGAGAGGGTGTAAACAAACAGGAAGCATAAAGTCTAAAACTCCTAGAGCAGCATGCAGTCTAACTACTAGTGAGTGCAGGCATGCAAGATTGCTATCTTTAACATGAGCTACAACAGAAACAACATCTGATACACAGTGTCTGTCCTGTACAGTTTCAAAGGGTAGGGTAGAGCATTAGACACTAGGATTTATCAAGGATGGGAGAGAACATCAACCTCCACAATGACAAAAAGGACGATATAGTTCAGGATTCTGTTTGCCCAATAGCCAAATAGGTTTGGAATTCTGTTGGTATTTTATGCACATATAATTTCCTTTATGCATGCAGTACTGCTTTGAGCATTGTATGATCTCTTTATTGATTTCACAGTTGTGTAAGTGCAATTCCAGAAATGCAACTATTGCACAGACAGTTGTTTGTTTTGGAATAGTGAAGAACTATTCATCAATGTGCCACTTGATTCACTGGGGTTGTGGAAATAGCCATTGTGCATTTCCCATTGCACTTTAGGAAAATGAGAAGGCACACTTGCAGAGACTTAATTAGTTGCACAAAGTTGGTATTCAGCAGAAAGTGGTATAGCACAACTACTCCCCAACTATATGAGTAAAGATTTATATTAGGATATAAACCTTCATAAATTTTATTCTCTCAAGCAAGAATGGGGGGAAAAACCCACCATTTTATTTTTTGTTGCAAGAAAGTGATTCTCAACTGCAGTTTTCAAATGCTATTCACTAAAAAAGACAAAAAAGAGAAAGGAAATGATAGAATAATATTTCCTTTGTAGCTGTTGTGCCCATAGCTATCTTTATCCAGTCCACCATTGCTTGAAGTAATGCAGTTAAAGCTGGCATCGTGCTCTAAGAGGATTCTCACTATAATGAGAAAGTTCCTTGCTTCAATGTAACAGGAGTAGATTTGCCCAGAGAAATGAGGGACAGGGTTCATGTCCCTTTAACAGTTGAGTGGGAAAGGGTTTTTCAACACCTGCTAAAATTCCCTCTTTTACACAACTGTTAAAGGGACAGAAGCCATATCCCTTATTTCACCTAGCAGCCTTTGGCTGGAAGATTGCTAGTGGTGTATCATCAGTTTTTTTCAGATCTGAGGAAGGAAAAGCAATAAGATCCACTGAAGGAAGGGAAACAATAACAATCAAATGAAAGCTAAAGCATTTTTTTAATTACAGAAAATTAAACTCATACTAAGAAAGAGGCTCCCTAATGGGAGGCAGGTGGAAACCTGGGTAACTTTCAAAAGTCTGTCTTGAGTTCTGCATTTTGCTTTATGAGCAAAACAAATCTCAGATTCCATTTCCCCAGTGTAGCCACAAATATGCACAATGCAAAGGCAGTGGGAACAGAAGCCAAGCAGATATTAGTATAACTGGCAAGAAGTGTGTGGGAGCTGAAAGCATCTAATGCAGTGAGGAGAAAAGTGGATAAACTGAGATCATTTCTTATTAATTGTTACATTTTGGCCTGTTACAGACAGCCAAAATAAAGCTGCTTCGAGTCACAGTGGAGATATGGTGTTTCAATGATGCTGCGTCCTAAGAGTCCAAGCCTCACCAAGCCATGCTCCAGTCCTTAGGGCTGGAGCATGGCATTGGTGTGAGTTCTGGACTCTTAGGAACATGCATCATTGAAAACCATCTCTCCACTGTGACTCGAAGCAGCTTTATTTGGCTGTCTGTAAGGCCATATAGAACTTTTTTTCTTTAAAAAAGGCCCAAAGATTAATTCACAGTCTTTAATTGTTGTTAAATAGCTTTTACCAGGTCACTATGGAGGAGGAGGAATTTACTTGAGTTTCTGGTTGAGGTGGAATTCTTCCTGGTGATTCCTATTCCAGCAGTATTCTCTCCACTTACCCCAAGGGAAATCCTAAGTATCTGTATATTTGGCACACTCTGTCTGCATGTGCCTAGTTCAAAGGTGTTTTCAGTGAAACACATTACCAAGGGCAAACTCCTGTTTGTGATTTCTTTAACCAGGTGTCCAGGCAGCACAAGCATTTTTTTTTGGATAATGTGCACTGTATCCGTACCTCCTTATACAGCCTTTTCTAAGCTGCACCATGACATCCAGAGGGCACCCAGTGATCTCCCCTTCACAATCACCGGCTGAGGGGAAAGCTCCACACATGTGCCATGCCAGTACCATTGCACAGGTAGGAGTAAGGAAGCAAATTTCACCTCCCATATCCCCTGCAATGTGCATCAATAGCTGATGTGGCTGGGCACAGATCTATCCTAGTCAATGATTGAATCCATTATCCAGTGTTGTATTCTCACCTTTCCCTAGTTCAGTCTTTTCTTCCTTACATCTGGACATGGTGTTACCTATTTCTAAGGTGCACATGTTCAGTGACATGTACAAGACTTCTATGAAGGAGTGTGTCATTGTTCCTGATGCTTTGTTGGAGTTGATTGGATTATTATAACTTCTTGACTGCATGGACTGTTCCATTGATCTCAAGGAACTACAGCACATACCATGAAATGCATGGTGAACTGGGGCACTATTCAGTTGCATATATTCACAGATAATTCTTCACGCAAAGAGCTTTCCAGGAAATTACATCAGCAATGAGGTGATGAATATACTGATGAGGGACTGGAAAGTATTTACCGGAAGTCATAAGTAAACTCTGTTTTCTTAGGAGCTTATTGCTCAGCATTTTAAACTGGCTCCAGCCTCCTGGGCTGCAGCTGAGATGGAGGTGGAATTATCGCACACTAAATCACCCGCCAAATCATGTTTGCCATCAGCCTGAGTCCCAGCCACACTCTGCCTGCACTTTAGAAGTTGGGAAGGTTTCAACTTCAAAAAAGTGCTGGCAGGTGCAGCATGGATCCAGCTTGGCCCAGGCTGATGGCAGCTGCTGGTTCAGCGGTGATATAGTGTGCTATAATCCCTGCCTCCATCCGCATCCCAGTTGGGAGGCTGGAGCTGGTTTAAAATGCTGAGCAATAAGCTCCTTAGTCAATTTTCATGATACACCAGCAGAAATCTGGTTTGTATTCTCCTATCCCCCGATTATATAAAATCTTATTCTTAAGCATCTACACTTTTATCAAAAAGACTAGATTTAATATATCCTCCCTCAAATTATAGTTCACCTGAGTAGATTATTAAAAGACTATTAAGGAGATACATTTTGATATGTAATTACACTGACTTCTCCTGCAGTAGCAGGACTTCAAAGTGTTTGCAAAACAGCTCCCACTTTTAAATTTTGGCAGTTCAGTAATTGTGCTTGTTGTAGATATACACTGTGATTCCTTTTTCCTAACAATATGCCATTTCTCAGGAAACATAAACCAAAAAGTACAAAACTTATTTAGATTAATTCTAGAATAGAACGGCCTCTTGGATACTATTGGGAATATGCTCGATGTCGTCTTTAGTACAGTTGGGATAATCCGGTGGGCGAGGTATGTAGTACCTCTGCCTTGTCATGGACGGACCATTTCTGGTTGAGGTTCGACTTAAGGAAACTATCCAAATCCACCCCCACCCCCCGGGGGGTGAGGACCTATTGTGGGTCTACCCTCGAGGCTGATGGAACCCAAAAGTTTCAAGAAGCCTTAGAGGGGTTATGGTTTGATCTGATGGCGTTTGTTGATGCCCTGACTAACATTGGGGATAATGATCTCTCCAGGGCTATACACAGTATTGCTCCTAGCGTCCTTTCTGGCCTGCTTCTAATAAGAACAACCTGGTATCCAGAAGATCTTTGGGAAATGAAGCAGGCCGCGCAACATCTCTGCTCCTGTGCAACGCCAGGTCAATTAACAACAAGACCCACCATTTTTACGATCTGTTGGAGGAGAGTAAGTGTGACCTGGCTTGCATTACCGAAACCTGGCTTGGGCCTGAGGGGGAGCTGTGTGGGTGCAGGCCCTCCCTGCGGATTTCGGTTGAAGGATCAGTCCAGGGTGTGGTCGGGGGTGGGGGGTGTTGCCTTGGTACTTAGAAACCCCTTGTCTCTCACCAGGACCACCTCGTCAAACTTCTCTCATCGAGTGTATTTACCTGACCCTGAAAGCTAGGGACAGTCTAGGGATTCTGTTGGTGTATCGGCCACCTCGTGCGCTAACGACTCCCTTAACGAGCTGACACAGCTGGTTGCGGAGCTGTTGTGGAAACACCCAGGCTACTTGTCCTGGGTGACTTCAACATCCCCTTCATGGCCAACTATGTTCCATCCGGTGCGGCTCGGGAATTCATGGATACCATGACAGCCATGGGCCTGTCCAGCTGATTGGGTCCTACGCATTTCGCGGGTAATACACTGGATTGGTTTTTTGTTACGGATGTGGAAAATCCGTGGGTGGAAATAACTATATTTCCCCCCTGTCATGGACGGATCATTTCCTGTTGGAGGCAAAAATCAAGGCCTCTACCCAGATCCCCCCCGGGGGTGGTGGGACCTATTAGGATGGTCCACCCTCAAGGCTGATGGAACCAAAAGGTTCCAGGAAGCCTTAGAGGGGACATGGTTGGAAAAATGACGGCGACTCTGTTGACGCCCTGACTGGTATTTGGAAAAACCGGTCTCTTAGGGCTATACAAGTCGCTCCCAAGCGCCCTCTCAGACCGCTTCCAAACGTAAGCCTGGTATTACGGAAATTCTCGGGCGAGGAAGCGGGTCCTGCGACGGCTAGAGCACGCTGGCGGAACACCTACGCTTAGCCGACAAGGCTCTCCTAGACCACCTTTTGGAGACTACGGAGAGGCGATACGAGCAGCACTAAGAATTCATTCTATGGTGCTCGTGTCGTCCGCGGGTCGCATCCAGCAGAGTTGTTCAGGTGGTTAAGGAGCTAACTCAGCTCCCTCCCACCCTGAACAAGATCCTTGAACCTTCTAAGGCCTGCTGTGACCAATTTAACAACTTCTTCAAAGTCTTAATGCCGGCATTAGGGCAGAACTAGGGTAGAGGTATCCAGACCTCCATGGACTCCATAAACTGGATCGGTTTGAGTCGGTTGTACCAATCATGTGGACAAGATCCTTGGAAGCGTTCAGAAGACAACTGTCCTCGATCCCTGTCCCTCATGGCTAGCGGCTCAGGGGGGACGGTGGTAACTTCGATTTTACACCGGATTATTAATACCTCTCTGAGGGATGGGCATTTCCATCCAGCTTGAATTGGCCACTATAAAACCGCTGTTAAAAAAGCCCTCCCTCGACCCCTGTACATAGTAATTATCGGCCAGTCTCGCTGCTGCCATTTCTGGGGAAGTTGATCGGGGGCGGTTGCAATCCAGCTTCGATCGATTCTTGGATGAAAACGGATTATCTGGACCCATTTCAAACCGGCTTTCGGGTGGTTACGGGTTGAGACGGCCATGGTCACCTTGGTCGATGATCTCGCTGGGCCTCGACAGGGAGCGTTGTCCCTGTTGGTGCTCTTGGACATCTCAGCGGCTTTCGATCCATAGACCATGGTCCTTCTGGAGCGCCTGGCAGAGGTGGGAATGGGGCACTGTGCTCCAGTGGTTCCGCTCCACGTCTCTGGGAGGTTCCAGATGGTGCAGCTGGGAGACGTATGCTCCGATAAGAAGGCTCTCCACACTGGGGTCCCTCAAGGAGCCATTCTGTCTCCCATGCTTTCAACATTTACATGAAACCGCTGGAGGATCATCCGGAGACATGGGGCACGGGGTTATCAGTACGCTGTGACACCCAAATAGTTTTTATGTCTCCGACTGTGCAGTGACTGAGGTGGCATCTCTCCTCTCGTGGCCTGTCTGGAGTCGGTAATGGGCTGGATGAGGAAAAACCGACTCAGTCTGATCCAGAGAAAACGGTAGGTAATTGTGATAGGTTCCCCTGGTCCAGGAAGGCGGTGGTTCCACCTGTCCTGAATGGGACCCTTCCTGTGAAGGACTCGTGCGCAGTATGGGGGTGCTTCTTGATTCGTCGCTTCACCTTACAGCTCAGGTGGATGCGATGGTCACAGAGCACCTGTTATCCGCTTCGGCTTATTCGCCAGCTACGCCCATACTGGCCCAGAGGGACCTTGAACGGTAGTACCTGCTCTGGTAACCTCTCAATTGGACTTCTGCAATGCGCTCTACATGGGGCAACCTTGTTACCACACCTGGAAGCTACAGATGGTACAGAATATGGCAGCCAGACTGGTCCTGGTACTTCCAGGGCCAGTCATATTACACCTGTACTTAAAGATCTGCATTGGCTGCCATTCGCTTCCAGGCACCATACAAGGTGTTGGTTATACCTTAAGCCCTACATGGCTTGGGCCCGGATCCTTGAGGACCGCCTCTCCCCATACATTCCGCCCCGCACCCTCAGAACATCTGTGGCAGCAACTACTGAGGGTCCCAGGGGCTGACTGCCTCCACAGTAAGGAGGTCTTACCCTCATCGCCCCCGACCCTCTGGAATCGCTGCCCTAGAGCTCCACTCGGCCCCCTCCCTGGCCCCGTTCGGAGGAATTACCTTCTGTTCTGCTGCTTCCCTGCCACAGCTCCGCTGTCTTCCCCCCCTCTGCCGCCGTGGTGCTGGTTGTGGGGTTTTTTTGGTTTTGTCATTGTTTTGTATTTTGTGTTGTTTGTTTGTTTGTCTGTTGTGCCACGCCCTGTCTGGAGGGGCGGTGGGTTTATAAAATTTTTATTTTTATTATTTAAACAACTAGAGCACAGCTGGCGGAGACACCAGTGCTTTTCTGACAAGACATTCCATGAGGGTCTTTTGAAGTCTTATGGGTGGCATATGTGCAGCAAAGAACTCCATCTATGCTGCACGTATTGCGTCTGCAGAGTCGCGTCCAGCAGAGTGTTCAGAGTGATGAGGAGCTTACCCCAGCTTCCTCCGCTCTGAACCCTATTTTAGACCACTAGGCCTGCGTCGATTTTAACAACTTTTTCGCGAGAGAAAATCTCTCGGATAAGGTGATCTTGATGCTGGCACTTCAACAGAGACAATAGAAGAGGTGTCCCGAGCTTCCGTGGCCTCCATTAAACTGGATCACTTTGAGTTTGTTGATACCAATGAGTGGACAAGCTTCTTGGAAATGTTAGGAAGACAACATACTCTCTTGATCCCTGTCCCTCCTGGCTGACCGCCCAGGGTGGTGATGCTGTTTACATCATTATTGCAATGCATATTAATGGATCATTCGGGAGGGTAATTTCCATCTAGTTTAAAGTAGCAACAGTTAAACCCTTGCTCAAAAACTCTCCCTGGACCCCTGGTGAGAATAACTATAGACCGGTCTCATTATTGCCATTTTTAGGTTAAGGTGATCAAGAGGGCGGTTGCCTTCCAACTTCAAGCAGTCTTGGATGAAGCAGATTATCTGGACCCATTTCAAACTGGCTTCAGATCGGGCTCTAATAATAATTAATAATTAATAATAATATAATAATTTATTTTTATACCGCTTTCCGCAATGATCAAAGCGGTGTACAGAAAATGCACTAAAAAAACACAGAATAAATTTCAATAAAAAAACTAGCATAAACACTATATTAAAACATTACATTAAACAAATAAAACCAATTACCCCAATCAAAGCCAGCTGAATTGTTAATCCATGAGCCGTATATAGGGGGAAGCCACATAGTATCAAGGGACATGGGGGAAAGCCTGGTGGGAAAAAGGGTTTTAAGCTTTTTTTGAACACATCCAGGGAAGTGATGGAACGGAGCTCAAAGGGAAGAGTGTTCCAAATTTTAGGGGCCGAGATGGAGAAGGCCCTTTGCGAGGTTGACGCATATCTCGTGGTTGGAACCTCAACAGTTCTTCCCGGCTGACCTGCATGTGCGGGGCGGTTTATGGGAGAGGCGGTCCTCCAAGTAGCCTGGGCCCAAGCCATTTAGGGCTTTATAGGTAATACCAACACCTTGTATTGTGCCGGCGTGAATGGGCAGCCAATGAAGATCTTGCGGAACAGGTGTTATATGGTCGGTCCTGGAACATCCGCGACCATCTTGCTGCCATTGCACTAATTGAAGCTTTTGGGTTGGTACAAGGATTGCCCCATGTAGAGCGCATTGCAGAAATCCATCAAGAGTTACCAGAGCATGTGCCACCGTTTCAAGGTCCCTCCGGCCCAGATAGGGTCGCAGCTGGAGTATTAGCAAAAGCTGATAACAGGCGCTTCTGACCGTCGCATCCACTTGAGATGTCAATTGGAGCGACGAGTCCAGAAGCACTCCCAAGCTGCGAACTGAGTCCTTCGTGGGAGCGTGACCCCATTCAGGACAGGTGTAAATTTCACTACCCGGACCCGGGGGAGCCTATCACAGTACTTCCGTTTTCTGGATTCAGACTGAGTTTTTTTCCCTCATCCAGCCCATTACCAATTCCAAGCAGGCATTTAGAGGAGGATGCCATCCCTAGTCATGAACAGTCGGAGACACAGAGAAACATATTTGGGTGTCATCAGCATACTCATAAACACCGCGCCCCGTGTTCCAGATGATCTCTTCCAGCGGTTTTCATGTATGTAATATTATGCATGGGGAACAAAATAGCTCCTTGAGGGACGCCAGATGTAAGCTCCCTCTTTTGGAGGCAAGAGTCCCCCAGCTGCACCATCTGGGATCTACCCGAGAGGTAGGAGCGGAACCACTGGAGCACAGTGCCCCGATACCTTACTCCCTCAGCTGTTCCAGGAGGATACCATGGCCAATGGTTATCGAAAGCCGCTGAGATGTCCAGAAGCACCAACAAGGTCACACTTCCCCTGTGCCTCCGACTGCTGCAGTGCTAAGGATGGCGTCTCTCTCTGAATGCCTGCCTCGAGTCGGTAATGGGCTTGGATGGTTGAATCCAGAGAAAATGGAAGTACTGGTGATAGGTTCCCCAGGCCCAGGGAAGGAAGTTTATACCTGTCTTAATGGGGTCACACTTCCCCTGAGGACGAAGTTTGCAGTTAGGAATACTTCTGGACTCGTCTCTGCAGTTGACATCTCAAGTAGATGCGATGGTCAGAAGTGGCTGCTATCAACTTTGGTTGATACGCCACTGCAACCCTACCTGGGGCAAAGGGACCTTGAACGGTAGTACATGCTCTGGTAACCTCTCGCTAGATTTCTGTAATGCACTCTACATGGGGCTACCCTTGTACCAAGTCCGAAGATTCAGTTATTACAAAACATGGCAGCCAGACTGGTCACCGGTCGATCAGGTTTGACCACTAAACTCCTATTCTGAAAAATCTTCACTAGCTGCCCATTCACTTCCGAGCGCAATACAAGATGTTGGTTATTACCTATAAAGCCCTACATGCTTGGGCCTGGTTACTTGAGGGACCGCATCTCCCCACACATCCGCCCTGCACACTCAGAACATCCGGGAAGAATCTGTTGGAGGTTCCATCTTCCAAATATGTCTCCACATCCCAGACGGCTTTTCAGTGGCGCCCCGCAGATTTGGAATAGTCTCCCCAAGGAGCCCGTCTCATGACCCCCCTAGAAACATTTAAAAGAGGCTTAAAACCTTCTTTTTTTGCCAAGTCTTCCCCCCGAGGAATGAAGTTGAGCGCTCTTGACGCCATCGATTCTCTGCCTTACCCTATGAATGATTGTATTTGTTTATATTGTATTACTTGTTTTTATCTATTTTTATGAGATGTTTTTAATAGTTATAGTTGTAAACCATTTTGATCTAGGGAAAACGGTATACAAAATAAAATATTTTTATAGGTCCCTTACAGACCCACTGGACTAGGCAAACATATGCCAAGGCTGGCTGTTTATTCACAAATGACCTATTATGATGAAAGGAAAGGAGAAATCATAAACCTTTGTTAGGAATGGTAAGTCTTTCTTTCTTGGCCTGCAAAGGGTCAAACAACTTTAAGCCCTATCACTTTTGGCTTAAACCCTGTTTAAGTCACAAGTCTATTGCCCCATTGCTCATGTTACCGTAGCAAAAGAACGTCACCCACCCATGTGATTTGCTCTCTTATACAGAAGCAATAAAAGCAGCCAGTCCCCCCCCCCAAGAAAAAAAGCTGAATGTCTCACACTATGACAAGACAGAAGAAGAAGGAGGAACAGACAAAAGAGTAGGCTGGCCCAGTGGGAGGAAAGCTCCTTCCAAAGGTTTTCATTATTGGATGAAGATGGCTTCTATACCTACAGCTAATAATAAAAGCTGTTTCTAAAAATATGTCTCTGTAAGTGCAGAAGGGCTAAGGGAGCTTTTCCTTCTCTGTTCTAGTCAGAAGGCTGTCAGTTACACTTTCCAAAAGAATCTTTCTTCTTCGATATTCCCCATCCATTGGAGGGGCTTTCAGAGAAAAGGAAGCAGCATAGATGTTTATAGGTTGCTTTTCACTGTATAATGTGGAGGAGTGACTTATGACCACTGACTCAGTTTTAACGTATAAAATTGTGTTATTTTCCCCAAAACTAGGATAAAGATGTCCTGTTTTGCTTTACCCAATAATTTTCTAACAGAGGAGGTAAGTGATTCATCTTAGAACAGGTGAGGTAAATGCTAGATCCGGATTAAAGGAACATTTCTAGGGTGGATTTCCCTCCTTCCTTTTCCAACTATATCAAGATTGGGCTGAAGGCTATAATCATAGTCTTGCTGACAATTGAGTACTAAGTCTATACCAAGACTAATTGTGGAGTCCATCCCTACCAACTTTTAAGAACATTATTAAGAGATGATTTTGAGAAGCACAAGGTTTTCAGTGGTGCCATTTTAATGGCAGTGCTATTATAGGCACAAAAATGCTTGTGCTCAGGGCAATTTTTCTCTTAATTACCCACTTGAAATAGTCTTCAGGATTTTTTCTTTCTGCCCCAAACATAATCTCACAAAAGTGGCCACTGCTTAAATCAAGTGAAAGAAGCAGTATGGAGCAGATAGTGAAAATGCAAAAAACCATCATAGAAACTTGTTTTGATGCTCATGTTTGCTGTGTACAGCCCAACTGGGCATTTGATGTCTGGGCAACAGAGAGGGGAAAAATGTGCAACAAACCAGTGGTCATCTGAAAGGGATCAATATCAAATTGTTGTGTATGGTGGATGCACGTTCCAGAACAAAACTCCATGTGGAAAAAACTGATGAGATCACCATTAAGACTCCTTTTGAAATGAAAACAGTAGCATCTTTATCTCCTTCCTCCTCTCTTGCTTCCCTTGTCATTGTAGCATTATTTTTGTGTTACTGTGCATCTTCTTTAAAGGGCCTAAAGACATCTTGTCAAGAGTAGATGTTGAAGCCATTTCAGGTTTTGTTTCTACTTCTATTTAATGCCAGAAGGTGCATATAATACAGAGGACTCATTTGGTGTGCTGATCAAATATCAGCCACTGCTGTGCCAGCCTCCAGCTCTGTGATGAGAAAGGAAGTAATTGGATCAAGGTGTTCCACCTGAGGCAAGCAAATAAGCCCCTTGGGCTTGCAAGCCTCGGAAAACAGCTGTTGACTATGGGGCCAGCTAAACAGTGGCAGGTCACCTGGGCATCCTTTCATTAAGATAGTAATTGAAAACCAGTTCACAACAGTAGAGTCAATACAACAATTTTCTCATTCCAGGGAAGGATCTGCTAACTCCAAAGACAGAGTTAACACATTCCAGAACTTTCCTCTTAAAAGCATCAGGAGGTAGTCAAGAATGTCTTCTGCCTAGACATGATGAAAGGGATCAATATCAAATTGTGTGTGTATGGTGGATGCATGTGCAAGAACAAAACACAGACTGGAAGAAAGATCATCTATTAGCACCATAAATTCTGAGACATGATTTCCTCGGCTATGTCTTGTGTGGATTAGATTTAATTTGATATCAAATGTATATATCATCTCTCAAAAGACAAAATACATCACCCACCAAGAGAATAAATGTGAGAAATCATTGACTTGCATAAAATCAGTTATGTAGGGAAAGACAATGGTCTGTGTGTCTGTCCAGATGCAAATTGTTCGTAGCTAACCTCAAAGGTGCTGCTCTTCTCTCTTGTAATTGTTTTTTACATTGAATGTGGACTCCCCATCTTCAGATGGAGGACAGCACAGAAGCCAATCTTCACATAGTCCATGAAATAAATGTTCTCTGTGTAATAAGAAACCTGACTACCCTATTGGTAGACAATGAGCAAATTGTGTCCATGATGTCAATACACAATAGACTAGCAGAAGTCTATTGTGGTTTGAATGTTGCCCTAAAATGCTGAGAGACCAGAATTCAAATCCCCTCTTGGCCATGAAAACCCACGGGGTGACCACACTCTCAGCCTCAGAGGCAGACAAGGGCAAACACCCACTTAACATATTCTGCCAAGAAAACCCTATGGTAAGTTTGCCTTAGGGCCTTCATATGTCAGAAATGATTTGAAGACACACAACAATAATAGACTAGCACATGGCTAGCATCTCCAGACAAAGGAATATCATGTAGCAAGGATGAAAGGAGCCCACTTGAAACCTCTGGGGAAAAAATACTACTCATAGAAGACATACATAGAAAAAAAAAAAGAGGGAGGAAGAGAGAGAAGAGACCCTTGCCTGTGATATGCAAGTAGATAAAATAAATGTAGGGATTATGCTAATTGCACCCCCTCTGATGTCATTTATCTCATGTGGTGAGTAATGTTGTGAAGAAGAGAGTCTACACATGATCCTGAGTGCTGATGTTCCAGAATTCCAGATTACAGGGATTCCACAGATAGAGAAGGCTCTCTTCACATGAAAAGAGTGGAAGGAATGAGTAGGTATGGTTGCTTCTACTGACAGCCATCCTCTGATGGTCATTACTGATCACACATATGTTGCAGATTTTCTTTCAAGCACTAGAAGCTATGAAAAACTTGTGTAATAGTGGATAAATGTTTGGACCATAAACAAAGGCTTTACCACATTTCTTCCAGCTCTTGGAAAACAAACCTCTCTATAATCAAATACAGTGATAAGCATGCTTGTGGATATCAGTAGGGCTAAACATGCTTAATTCTGTGGTGGAAATATGACTTCTGTATCCAGCTGCAATTCATTTCAGGTATGACATCTTGCATCATAGATTCATGTGAGTGCTGAGATCTCCATGCAGGATTTTGAAGATCAGGAATGTTAGTTGCATGCAGGGAAACTGAGCATATGTTATACCTGAAACATGTTGGAATCAATGGGACTTGAATGCATAGTTAAGCTCACTCATTTCTAAAAGTTAGGGCAGCTTCATATGTACTTTTTTGACAGAAATTAATCAGGCTGTTGTTACCAAATGAAGACTTTAATTTAAATCATAGTAAAGAATGGCATAAATGTGCAGTTTCTAGTGGTACATCGACTGGGATGTCATGATGGCAGAAGAGATGATGGTATGAAATAGTCTTCATTTAAAGCTTTTGTCCTTAACATTGGACTTTAGGGACTCAGAGGGTGGTGGAAGACAGTATCAGAATGCAGTATGCCTAAATACCAGAAAGACAGTAGAACCCATCTAAGTAGGGTCATAGAATCAGAATCATAGAGTTGGAAGAGACCACAAGGGCCACCCAGTCCAACTCCATTCTGCCATGCAGGAACTCACAGTCAAAGTATCCCCAACAGATGGCCGTCCAGCCTCTGTTCAAAGACCTTCAAGGAAGGAGACTCCACTGCTCCCTGAGGGAGTGTGGCGTGTTATAGGCTGCCCGAAACGGGCAGTCTGCTGCCGCCATCATTTGCAGCGCAGAGGAGCCCCAGCGTCCAAACTGCGCAGGTCCTCCACGCAGCAAATAAGAAGCGCCAAAATGGCACTTCTCTTCGTGGTGTGCTTATGATGTCATGAGGCGCCAATGGCGCACTCGCGGCATCATATGCGCTGCGTGACATGTGGATGCAACGTGTCCGCTATGTCAAGATGGCAGCGCCCATGTGGAACAGGCACGGCCATTTTGTATGGACTCAGTTCGTATTAGGGTTAGGGGCATCAGGAAGTGACGCCCCTTTCTAACCCTAGTACGTGTGGAGCGCGTACTTTATGCCCTTGCGGAACGGGCCAGTGTTACACTGTTGAACAGCTCTTACTTCCAGGAAGGTCCTCTTAATATTTAGCTGGAATCTTTTGTCCTGTAGCTTGCATCCATTGTTCCAGGTCCTATTTTCTGGAGCAGCAGAAAACAAACCTTATTAACATTTGGATGAGAGGATGCTTATGAATACCAGGTGCTATAGGCTATATTTCAAAGGAAGTAACAGGCAAAACCACCTCTGAGTAGAGTATTCCTTGCCTAAGAAAACCCATAACATTCATGGGGTAATTGTGAACTGACAGGTAACTAGAAGGCACATACACACACATCAATATTTCAGAACAATGTTACCATGCTAAATTCTCAAATGCCTAGTATTTCATTTTGTTCATTTCTATACTTTTCATTCAAGGCAATTTATAATAGATTAAAAGGAATAACATAAAGAATAGTTGGTAATGATAAGATGCATTGTTAAGACAATCACAGGGAGGAGAGAGAGTCCCAACTTTTGTACAGATATTCTCAGTACTAAAGGGTTGAAATCCAAGTGTTAGTATAATAGTATCAAAAGATTTTGGGTTAAAATATGCTGGTATTGCAGTGGAAACGAGGGAACATTGTAAGAGCTGACTGTTGTCTAGATACTGACGACACCTAACCTCCAAACTGGATGACCTCACTGTGTGGTTTCATGGAGATCTTGAAGACCTGTGGAACAGTACTGAACCTGGAGTAGCTTTGAATCTAGTTGATCATACTGCAGACCCACATTCTGGCCTAAACATTCTCTGCTTTCAATCACTGAGCAAGCACAATCTCTTCTGATGATGCAGCACTCTGCCCTTCTTGAAGGAAACCACAACAGACTTTTTTCTCCCTGCATGTTTAAACCAAATATTGATTTGACTTTTTGCTTGTTTGGTGTGACTTTTCTCCTTGGCTGCTGCTCCAGTCCTAAGACATTATCACAGGGATCCAGAACATATCTCATATTCTCTACAAATGTGTGACTGGGATACTGCAGCAATCACACTCTTCCTGATTCATCTTAACCTTGCCTCCCTGCCCTGTGGACTACCTGGCATGCCTTTTGATTATTTTAATTTTAATTTTAACTTTTTCACACAATCCTGGAGTTCTGCTACTGTGACTGAAACTAGAAATAAAAAGAAAAAAGAAAAGTAAGAAAAAGAAAAGAAATAATAAAGATAATTAGCCTGCTTGGGAATAGTGAAGGGAAGAGGGGGCAGGAGGAAAGGACTGACACTACATGATTGCCAGTACTGAAACTGCCTTGGCAGTGATGTTTTACATTTGGGGATTTTTGCAATTGCAAGCTCATTGATGGTTTTTTCCAATAAATGAAAAGGGAAGCCCTAACCGCACTTTGGGAACACAATGGCTATGGGTCAGAGGCATCATCTTGTGATAAGTATAAACAAAGTTGCTTTTTTCCAGGTCTAGTCACAGTTTAAAAGTTGTGTGTAGTAATCGCCCTAGATTATTTACCTGTCAGGGATCATATAATGAACAAGGTGATGTCATAACACTTTGTGCCAAATCAGATTTGACAGTAAGATGGAATCACTGAGAACAAATGACGGCAACATGAACACCATCACAAGACATGCTGAGGAGTCACCAAAATAAGAGGGTGTCAGAGGGTGGAAGAAGAGGAAGAATCGGGTTGGGGTCCTGCTCCTGAAGACGATGTGCCAGGGGACACTGGCGAAGCCAAGGAGGATGGGGAGGACTTGGCTCGAGGAGCAACAGCTCGTGGGGCAGAGACCGGGGAGGAGGGTGTGTTGGAGGATAGAAAAGGGTCAGAGGGGGAAGACCTGGGGAGGAAGGAGGAGCAGAAGTGGATGCCTAGCGTGGAGGCAGACACGGGATATGAGAAGGAGATAGTGGCTAGAGTTCGGGACGCCTGGATAGCGGAAGCCAACCAGTGGTACCTAAGAGGGCGGCGGGACGAGAGCACTCTGGGAAGTGACTAAGGAAACCCTGCGGAGGGTTTCTTTGCCTCTCAGGTTCACCCCTTGTCCCTGGATGAAGCCAGCAGACCTCGCCAGGCCAGTGATAATCCAGGTCCTTGTTTATTGTGGGACATACGAGGCTGGTGTTGGCCAGCCGAGAGAATCTTGAGGGGAAGGGCAGGAAGAGAGGCAGGCCCTGAGGCTGAAGACACCCGCCTGGAAATGGAGTCACGGCGTTAGACCTTAGGATGGTGAAGTAACCAGTTTGAGTTTTGTTCACACATGAGTTGTTGTAGTTACATTAAAGAGCACTGAGCATACACTGGCGTCCTCATCTCTTTGTCATGGATCCACAACTACCCACCTCACCTGCCAGTGTAGCCAGGGGCCCGGCGTCAGAGGGGCTGTTCATGAAACTGGTATTCATTTTAGTTCAGCTTCTATGTGTATATATACATGTATTCACACAGTGTACACACAAAGGAGTTTATCACGCGGGGGAGAAAGCGTCATGCTCCCATTTTTTTTCTGTTACCATTATGGAATTGCGCATTTGCACAATAGCAATGAAACAATAACGGGAGATGGTCACACCTAAACCAAAAATGATGCAGTTCCACCTTAATTACAGAAGAATAGCGCTTTTGGTGTACATACCTGAAGCGTTATGGTTCCATTTTTGTAGTCTCTGCACAGGTGCAGAAGAGATATCCTGGCGGTTCAGGAAGTAACATTGCCGAATAGCAAGCTGGGAATGAAACCACAATTTCAGAAATGCACAATTGCGCAATTGTAGTGTGTTGTAAGTACATACTTGTGGCAATAACATTTAGATTGAGCTTTTGAGATGTTATTACTGATTTAAATCGTTAATACGATGTGACGGGAACATGACACTTTGATAACTTGTGGGTAATGGGATCATCCCGACATCATGTGATCTTCTTCTTTGCGATTGCACCATGGTAACAGAAAAAAAATGGGAGCATGATGCTTTCTCCCCGTGTGATAAACTCTATACTCACACTAACAAGAATTATGTTGGTTACTTCACACTATAGAGGATACAATTGAATATTTCATCAGTCTTTTAAACAATGAGTCAGTACTTAGGCAGATCCAAATGATTGAACGGATATACTTTAGTCAGGATAAAACAATAGGATTTAGATTACAGTGTTTATTCTTCAAGGAAGAAGGACCTTTTAATTACTAGTGGAACTCCTCAGCTAATCCAAGTAAATGCTTCCCTTCTATGTAGACTGGCACAGAACTTAATCACTGGCCCATGTTCTAATTACAGTCTAGCCAATGGCTCTGTTCTCCCCCACCCTGGTGATATGTTGAGAGGGAAAGGAGATTTTACTGTAAATATTTTGTTGTGCCCAGAATCTGCTTGCATCTTTTCATTATCACTGTTCTGTAGAGCTGCTACTTGTTTGGCATATGCAATGAAGCCAAACATCTGAGCAAAGGCAGGATTATGGGCAATTCTAACTAAGCTTCCTCAAAGCTCACAGATGGTTTTCAGACTTTTGAATTCTCCAAGGGAACTGGCCTCTATCCACTCTTGGGAGTCCCTCTGCTATGAATGGCTTTTCTGTAAAGTTGAGCCACTAAGGAGGGAGCACTTCAAATAATGATTAAAGCTGATTAAAGTTTTCTTTAGGATTTGCAATTTTTGCCCACCCATTCTTCATTAAGGGACTAAAAGAGCAGAAGTGTCTGCTTTCTGAAGATGATAGTTCTCCTTAGTGACCCTAGGTTAGGAATTCCCTTCCTTATTGCAAACTGGGAAACAAAATTAATTTATATAGCTGTTGTTATCTACTTGTAAGCTGTATCTCCCCGTGTGTTCTCTGTAATCACAATGTTGCACTGGATACATGTGTGCAGCAGCTAACGACTATCATTAAGGAACCTTGAGAGCAATGGCTATAGGAAATTAACTAAACTTTTTTTATAGGAACTCCAGTAGACATAGGAAAGCTTCTAAGGATGCTAGACTAAGCTAAGCTAGAACAGGAAGGTGACTTGGGCCCTGTACAAATTAAGGTCTCGCAATGCATGCCCCTGCTCCACCCCCATGGTGCCCACATGGTGCAGAGCATCACCACGGCACTCATCCGGCATTATGTCCATACGATGCAGCACCAAAGAAGTGCCACATAGCCACACCACCACTACTATTGTGCCCTCTCCAGGATGCAAAAAGTAGTCACTTTTTGCAGCTCCTTTTCATGCCCTGGAAAAGCTAGATTGGGGCCATGGCATGAGGTTGCTGCAGCGCCTATCTGGAGCAAAAAGGGACGGCTGGAGGCTGGCCCTTCAGAGCTGTATCTATAGCCCCTATGTTAATTTCACTTTTGGAGCAGTGAAAGAGCAAAAAGGAGGTCGAGTGAAGAGGTGAAGTTATCCCTAAAAATATCATTTTAAAAGTGATTAGGATTAATGGATAAAACATGGGATTTTAAGTCACAGAAACATTCCTTAAACCTATCCTTGTTGCTTTCTCTAAAAAACATGTAAATTGAGAGCTAGGTTCTAGCTGCTGCCAAATGTTTCATAAGGACATCCTAAATAATGTCTTCTGTTGGATAGCATTCCGGTTTAATAAGCCTTTGCTTATATGTATGGTGATATTTAACACAATTAATTCTTTGAACACTGGGCATTGTTACATTTCCGGCAGCACTAAGCTAAACTATTTTTACATTTGCATGTCACTTGTGTATATAAATTAGACAAATTAAACAAATTTATATCAGCTGGCATCCTGTTGTTGACATATATAGTAATTCCAATTATTCCTATGTATGTCTGTTTTGGTTCTTGTTGGGGAGCATTCACCTGCCTGCTGTGGACATCCCTACACAATGATTTATTGGCAGGGGGCATGGGGCAGCAAGGCAGCATCCTCTTATATTCCTGTAGCTGGATACAAAATGACAGTCCTACCCTGTGGGACCTCCCAAAGACCCCTAGTAAGTCCTAGTGGATGATGTCAACATGTGCCCAGCTATAAGAACATATCCAGACACAGTGTGGCTTTCCTTCATCTGTCCCCAGCTTCTAAATGGCCAGGGATATGTGAGAGACAGGTGAGCTCTGCATGTAGACAGAGAGGGGGATCTGACAAGTTCTGTCTTGCAGAACCTTACAATCTGTCAGATGATGCCCGTCACAGCCCTGTTTTCTTTCATGTTACAGACACTAGAGAGTATTCACGGTATAAAAATCATGTAGTTTGACATCACTTAACAGCTATTGCTTCATCCTACAGAATCCTGGGATTTGTAGTTTTGTGAGGCAGCAGCATGCTTTGGCAAAGAAGGCTAAAAACTATGTAAAACTACAGATCCCAAGACTCCATAGGATGGAGCTACAGTAGTTAAATGCATCCTTAGTTGTTCTTGTGAGGCTGGGCATCATTTTGCACTGAAATTGTTTTTTTTTGTTTTTGTTTTTTAAATCATGTTTTACACAATCTATTCTTTTTAATCAGGAGGAGAGATATTTGTACAAAGCACACTTTGATGTGAGAGTCATCTGACTGCAACATCTGTCACCCAATTTATCACCAGGGTTGGGTGTATACAGGACACTGCAACCTGACTGTCTGATTACTGAACATTTTATATTGTTAAATCTAAGATTTCTAAGTAGGTATGCTACCATTTCATTATTCTTCCACCCAGAAAATGCATCTTAGTGAGTCCTGAAGCATGCTTCAAAAATGAATAAGATGACTCACAATTCTTCTCCAACTCAGATTTTAATTTGCATTGGAGAAGTACTCCTCCTTGCCCTTGACATGACTACTACTCAGGCAAACTGGACTTGTGCAAGTGGTGTCATTGTGCATAGACGTGCATTGTGGATAGATGAACATGTTCACTGCCCAGTGATGCACACATACTTATTTATTCTGTTAAAACCTTTGATTTCTTGATTCTATTACACAATGTTACCATTCAATACACAATCTGCAATGCATGTGTAAGTCCACATGCAGAGATTTGTGTTACACAGCTGCAATGCAGGATCATGACATATGTTTTCCAGAGTTCCTGGCATCTGGTTCATACCATTTCTACTACTAAGAAGGAAGGATACATATTCTTCCAAAAGAATCAGCAGGTAAAACGATTAGGAGGAGAGAGACAGAACCTCATCATGCTCTTGGTGACATTCAGAGAACAATAGAATATGAATTGATTCGTGATTAGCCTTGGAAATAATTGAGTTGTTTTGCATCTTTATGGGAAAATGACCTGGTAAACCAATCCCAATTATGACTGGAGACCAGAGGAGTTCACCCATCAAGAGCACTTCTCAGATTGCATGCCAAGAGCCACTGCTGGGCTGCAGTTTAACCTTGTAACGTGTGCATTACTCAGTTGCCTTCTGAGCCCTCAGTACTTTATTTGTTGGCATTTAAAGCTCCACAGTGTCTCTGGTGATGTCTTTGCTGGCATAGGCCAAGATTCTACATGGTCAAGTCGATCTGTGCTGTAGTTCCCCTGCCACCAGCCCCATTACTCACAATTTTCACTGAGATAGCCTATTCTACAAGCTGTTCTATTGTTGATGGAGTGGGAAGGGGAATGGAGAAGCATCAGTCTAGGTTCCATAGCCAAGTGGAGACTGTAGCCAGGCAAGGGAGGAGGAGGTGAGGGTTGGTTGGGTGAGACAGGGTGAAGAGGGAAAGGAGGACCCAGAGGAAGAAAATGGGAGAGAGGTCCCGCCCAGGGAGGGAGGAATAAAACGTGAGGGACAGGTGGACATGGGGAGGGGTGGAGAACGCGGAAGACTGGGGCATGTGGAGGCGGTCACGACAGGGAGAAGTGTCGTCGTCAGGGGTCCAGGATGGGTAGGCTGCCCAGTGACTTTGCAAGGTCGACACAGTTTGCTGAGAGTAGGACCCCACTCAGAAGTTATATTGCCAGACCCCAGGAGGGGAGGGGACTTTAGATACCCTCATGAGGGAGACTGGAGGAGGCAGATGAAGGAGTCTCTGGAGGGTGAATGGTGGGACCCTAAGAGGGGGCAGTGGGAATAGAGGCCCGGGCCAGAGTCAAAGGAGAAAGCGGATTTGTAGCAGCTGGAGAAGTGTCTGGGAGGAAGCCACTTGGAAACGGAGCCCGAGGAGCTGTGAACTCAGGAAAAGAGGAGAACATTTGGATGCCCGTGGTGACATAACCGGGGCTCAAGAACTCTTATTTGTTGATGTAAACGTTTAATAACCTTTCATTGAAGTAAAGTTTGGAGCATTAGTGGATGGCTATTGTATTTCTTTTTGGGTAACCAAAAGCTAACTAGATGCAGGTGGACTGCCAGGATGTCTCAGGGAGAGAATGCCCCACCCACTGAGACTCCAGCTGCTACAGACTGACTATGGTTATCCACAGGTCTCAGCAGATGATGCCATGGAAACAAAACCAGATTCTTCTCTGATTTCTTTTATTCCACTGCCAATCAAATGGCTTTGGGGTACCAATTTTAGTGACAAAGTGAGTCTGGGGGGGGGGCTTTGATTGTTGTGGAGGGAGGAATGGAATACCAACTTCCTGAATTACAAAAAGAAATGCATGCAAAGCGTAAGATGGAATTCTGTTTGTATATGTAGACTATATTTAAGACGAAGGAACTGGCACCTCTGACTATTCCCTGCCAAAGAAAACTCTATTAAATTCATGGGGTCACCATAAGTTGACAGGCAATTTGAAGACACATATACACACACATGTCACCAACAGGTTGCCATCCATTGTCTGTCCTATCTTCTTATTCTGTTGCTTTTAGAAGCATCTGACAGTTTATTTATTCTTATTATCTGGATGAATTATACACGCCTCGATTTGCCAGCATCCTGCTGATATGAGTTTAGATTATTTTCTTCCAGCTCACTTTTACCTCCTCTCTTTCCTTAATAGCAAGATTAGCTTCCCAGTTGCAAATTAATTAGCCAAAAATAAACTTGCTTATACCTTCCATTGAAAACAACAACAATAAAACCCACTGAGAAAACCTTATGTAATTCCATCCTATATATAACTGCCAATAAATTAAATTCAATGGGGCTTACTCCCAGAGAAGTAAATATGGAATTACAGCTGTAGGCTCTTAATCTCTAAGGCTGCTTCCTGCAATTGTACATTGCAAAGTCTTGCCAGTTTGCAAATTTTGTTGACTGTGAAAATAAAATAGCTGTTAGGGGAGCCACTACCAAAGTCTTCCTTCAAAGTAGCTATAGCAATGTTTATGCCATCAAATTATAGCATTAATATGTAGGACACTGTTGGAACTAGAGCCAGAAGATAATGCTACTATTTTTTATATTATTTTGCACTTAGCAATGGCTTTAGATGTTGCAGATTGCTTTATGTGGTGCCCCACAGCAGACAGAAAGAAAGTAGAATATTTTTCATCTCACTGCTCATCTGTTTTCATTAAAACAGAAGGCACATACTGATCAATATCAGTGAAAAACTGTGGAGTATTTACATACTGTGGAGTTTCTGTTGCGGGGCAGTGCACTAGTCTCTATTAGTTGCCAAGGTCTACAGTGTCCTCCAACATTTCTTTCATTTTTTAATGGGGGTCAGGATATTGATCCATTAGCTTTCCAGAAAGCATACAGGCACCCACTGAAGCCTCAACAAGGACCTGTGTAGGCTTTAGGCTGTTTAAAAGGTTACATATGTCATCTTCATAAGCGCATAAGAGAGAAGGTTCTAAGAAGCCATTGAAGCTTACAAACTATACCTTGACACATGAGACACAACAGAGGAAGATAAGGATCATGGAAGCAGGAATTAAAAGGGAAGGAACATGATTGTTGCAAGTGCTAAATGACTTGGGAGTTGGGAATTCAATATTAGAGGAATTGTCTTTCCTTGTTTATACCTGGTGATGGATATGAAGGCTCCTTTTGCACCCCAAGATAAGGAACTGAACATTATCTAAGGAGAGTCTTATAGGCTACACTGCTTCATTTAGAAAATGTCATCACATTGGAATTCAAGAAGCTCTGTTGCTGGTCTCCTTTTAGCACCAAGTTTAAATCTCGCTATTTACCTGTGTTTTAAAGTAGCTCAGTTTTCAGTTTACTTGCTTGGGTTATAAAAAGTCACTGTTGTGATCTCAGTGGACTGTGGATTACTGTTGTATTGTTTTTGTTGATTGTTAGTGCAGTTAGAAATTTATTGATCTCAGAAAAGTCAAAAATATTTTAATAAATATATCATTGCACATGTTTAAATTTAGGATAGGACAAGTTGGTCCAGGGCAAGTGATTAGTGTACATGCTGGTGAGGAGAGTGGGACTATTGAAAAGAGAAAATATATAGTTCAGTAATAAACATAATTGACTAAACCTGGTGTAAGATGAGATCCCATACCTTTGGACAGCCCTTACCAAACCTGACTGTTTTCTGAAATGTTTAACTCACACCATCCCCAGGCAACAATGTTATTTTGGCATTTGTAGTCTTTATGTAGCACAAATACCTAGAATGGGGAAAGGGAACAAAAAGACAGCTTTTGAAGATGCCAATAACAAAACCTGCACATGGAGTCTATGATGGCAACCTCCATGCCATTTTCTTTAAATCCAGTTTTTCTTATTCCAGGGACCAATACTTTCAATAATCAATTTATTGCAACTTAGTGCTGGTATAGACTGGCACAGTACGGTGGCTTCATGGTGCTGTGGGGGCATGGCGTTCAAATTGTGCATGTCCCTACATCACCAGGAAGTCGCATGGCTGACCGCACATGTGCCAGCTTCATGGCATTGTGGTGGTGTGGCATTTAGATGCTGTGCACCACCACAGCACTGCAAAGGCCTGGCAGGGCAGGAAAAGTCACCGCAAAAAGGAGCAGCAATTTGCCACTCCTTTTTTGCAGCTGCTAAATGCTGGAGTGGGGCCATGGTGTGTGGTTGCCGCTGTGCCCACCCAGCTTCTTCAGGGGTGGCATCATGCCACCCCTTCAGGGCAAGCTGTTCCACCCCTTACTTAAAAATACAATTTCAAGTATTAGTTTGTGATTTAATTTCCCAGTCTCTTAATATTTAACCAGATTATATTCTTTGTCACACCTAATACTCCAAGCTCTGACCTTGCCCATCCTCCTTCTAACATTGCTAGGGCCTCACTCTCCTCTGACTTTAGTCCTGCACACTCCATTGGTTACAGTGATTCCCAGCTTCTGGTGTCGCAACAAACTACAGTTCTCAAAATTTCATATTATTGAGCCATGGCAATTAAAGTGACATCAAACTGGATTATTTCTGCAGTGCAGATGCAGCCTTAGTTGTGTTATATCATGTCTGCTCACCCATTTGGTGATGGATCATGTACAGCAGCCTTTCTCAAATAGTGGGGTGGGCCCCCCACGGGGGGCGCGAGGCTCCGTAAAGGGGGGTGCGAGGCTCTGTTATGCAGAGGTGTACTTATAACAATTTTATAGACAAATGATACTATTTACAGTCGCGTGGGGGGCGCGAAATGTTTTCTTCTTCCGGAGGGGGAGGGGCATGACAGAAAATAATTGAGAAGCACTGATGTACAGTCAGTTGCTTTGAGGGTTTAAACCACATGGGCACACTCCAGATGTTTAAATCAGGTGGGCACACTCCAGGCTTCACTGCTGCATTTTCAGCTCTTCCAGATATTGGCAGTGTGCCATTGCAGATGTCATTTCAGGTGACTAGAAATTATTTCACATCACTCCTGGGCTGCATTTGCACTGCAGAAATAATCCACATCGACACCACTTTAACTATCATGTCTTAATGCTACGAAATTCTCAGACTTGCTCTATTTAGCCATATTGCAGGAATCTGAGAGTTTCTATAGACCAGCATTATACACCAGTGTGGGGGCATAGCGTATGCACGCCATCCACCACCATATTGGCATCACGCTGTGTGCCCAACCTCACAGTGGGGGGCACTCCTTTGGCACAGCATTAGAACATGCTGTGCCAAAGGAGTGCCGAAAAGCTGCTGCCATGGTGGCAAGGGTGCTGTTTCCATGTCACAAAAAAGAGCCACATTTTAGGCTTTTAATTTTATTTTTATTTTTTTGTGCTGCAGAAAGGCCAGATCGGAGTGGCATGCAGTTGCCATGGCCCCATCCAACGCTTCCAGGGGTGGCATGGAGCCGCCACTTAGGGGGCGCCTATTGAACGCCTAAGATTTCTTTCAGCTGAAAAAAATTGGAGGGATCCTGAGGGTTTAAAGCATTGGTGAGAGACCATACTTGGTCTCCCTTGGTTGCAAGCCGCATAAAGAGATTCTGAAGATGTTTTGTCTTAAGCTTCTTGACACTGGAGTTTCACTGGGGGAAACTGGTACAGCCATAAGCATTTATTTCTCTTGTACCTTTCTTATTTTGGAAGTCCCAAAGATATGCCCGGATGAATACTTCTAATACAATGAATTTAGTTACAAGACCTATTTATCTTTCAAAGGAGATTGTTTTGCATTACTCATGCGACATTTCAGCCCTCTCATGATTCCATGTTTTTTGTGGAAAATGTACAGATCACCATTTCTCTAAAATCCTTAGCCAAGTCCAGCAGAATGCTTGTTAATGTTCAGAAACCCAAACTCCTCCAGTGATGAATTTCATATGGAAGGCAAAAATATTGTCTAGTCCTGCACCCCCACTTCATCACTGTTCACTATTTAAGGAATTTAACAGGTTTTTGTTTTTCCTTGAAACAGAAATTCATTTCAAACAAGGGATTCTAAGGAGTTGTTATGCTGCAAACTAGAATGTTGGGATTTCCATTAAGTTATCACTAAAGAGGTGACATCCTAGCTTGGGAAGAGATTTTTTTTTTCAAAAGTGAAGTCATTGAGACAGTCTGTATGGTTCCAAGGCTTTTTCTGAAGGAATAAACACCACCTGAGGGTGAGGTGGGAGGGGTTGAATTGGAGATCCATGTGCAAATCATTAGGTAGAAGTGACATATGGGGAAATGCTGCAGGTCAGATTGTACAAAGAAAACTAGCGCTGCAAGGCAGCATGTTCTATTTTGTAAAGAGTAACCTCCAATCTGGCATAGAAGTTGAAGGATGTTATTTCAAAGTAATACTGTGAAAGCAAAGCCTGGGGGTTTGATGTGCAAATATTTCATGCATTCCTAAAGTCACAGCTCCTCCCAAGTGGCCTGGGCCAAGAAATACAGTACAGTACCAGGAGTATGCGAAGCACAAACTGTGAATTCTCTTGTATTGTTTTACTATTAGGGAAGTGACAGGTGGCAAGGCAAAAAGTATAGTGTGGGGTGATGTGGGAGGAAAAAAGACTAGACGCCAGGAAATTATTCACCACCTCTCTCAGTTCCCTCACTTAGGCCTTGCTCTCCCTGAGAAGATCAATCTATGTCTGGACTAAATTCTTTCATCCTGCTTTTGAGGTTTCACAGGATGGAATGTTGGTCCACACCCATAGTTCATTCATATAGAAAATTAGAGGGCATTTCATATTGCATAGTTATAGCACTATCTTTCTACTTTAACTGCCATGGCAACATCAAATGGAATTCTGAGATTTGCAGTTTAGGGAGACATTAGAGCTCTCTAGCTGAGCATTCGAAGTCCCCTTTCCTGAATTGCAAATCCAAGGATACTATAGAATGGAACCATGGCAATTAAAGCAGAATCATACTGCTATATTTGTCTACAGTGAGCCCTTGGTATCTACTACGGTTTGATTCCAGGAGCCCCTATGGATACTAAAATCCATGGATGCTCAAGTCCCATTATATACAATGCCATAGTAAAATGGTGTCCTTTATATAAAATAGCAAAATCAAACTTTGCTTTTTGGATTGTATATATTTTTGGAAAATTTCCAAGCCATGGGTGGTTGAATCCATGGATAAAGAATCTGTGATTATGGAGGTTTGACTGTAGTATGAAATGGCTGAGGGTCGTTGGGAATAAAGCTGCTCTACAGTCTTTCTCCCTCATAGTTTCCTATGCCGAAACAGCTGTTTCTCTTCTTTACCCATGCATACTGTCATGTGAGCTCTTTAACCTGTAATCTGATATAATACAGCCCAGAGACAGGTTTATCACTTGAGAGCTGGGCCCTAGATTTTCTTTATATGACTATTTCACTCCTGAATAGCCAAGTAAGAGAATCTTTGATGGAACTATGAAAATAGAAACTGACTTAATTCTTGATAATTGGACTTAGCTAGAGGTAGGAAGCAGATCTGACTTATCCCAGTCCTCAGTAGTCCCCAGGTGAGTGCTTCAAATCCCCCTCTTCACAATGACTAATTCAATTCATGCTCTCGAGGGAAGTCAAACATGTGGGGTCATCACTGGAATAGGAACAAACCTGCCAGTCAATAATGTTATATTCCCATCTGAGAATCTTTCAGACTAAGAAACAATAACAGTTCCCCCATTTTTTTGACAATACATGTTTTACAACTAATAGGATCTGGTCTTTCAGAAATCCAGATTTCATAGCAACACCAATTTTTTCACACACATTTCTTGTTTTTCATTCATGTCCCTTTCCTTATCTGGGCTTTAATCCAACATCCCCTCAGGGTAACACAAATATTGACATACGGAGATACATCTACACCAGCACTATGCAACCCCAATGCAGAATAGCAACATTAACCAAAACATGTCATGACTGACTGCTGTTGTGCAATACACAATGTGAAAGCACAACATGCAAAATTTTTGTATGCACTACTTGCTTCCCCTGCTGTCAGCAGTATCCATTGTGCTATGGTGAATAATTTGCCTAGCATGGATGCCAGCCTTTGTATGTCACTACCTGTAGCAAACAGGACTTACTCAATGTTTATTTTTGAAATGTAATTTCATATGTAAGCAGTATGCCAGTAACCAATACTGCAATTCTATGTACATTCAGCCGAGAGTAAGTTGCCACTGAAATTCAGTAGGAGTTATTATTTCTAGGTAAACATACAGAATGTGCACAAGTGTGTATTTTTGTGTATCGTTGGCCTGTTACAGACTGCCAAAATAAATCTGCTTCGGGTCTCTTTGGAGGTATGCTATTTAAATGATGCATGGGTCCTAAGAGTCCGGAGGTCACGCCAAAGCCACACTCCATTCCTAAGCACTGGAGTGCAGCTTTGGTGCAGCTTCCAGATTCTTAGGATGCATGCATCATTTAAACAGCATACCTCCAAAGAGACCTGAAGCAGCTTTATTTTGGCAGTCTGTAACAGGCCACTGTGAAGTATAGATCTGAGGTATAGATACATATGCTAATTACCCCTATTTCAAGGCGGTGGAAGTGAAAGCCATATTTTTCCCCTAAAAAATGAGACAACACTTTTTTGAACTATGCATGTACCCTTCACAAAGAAAAGCAATTAATACTTGGGTGTGTTTGCCCAAATGCAAAATACTGTGTAGGAAATGGTTAGCAGAGTGAAGCATTTTGAGGTTCTTGCTTATACAAATTGGTAGCTGTTGTTAACATAAGATCAGGTAAGCACAAACTTGCCCCTTTCTCTTTGGATATTCTTCAACTTCCAGTGTTAGTGGTATCTTTCTTTCTTTTGTCTTCTTGTTTTAAAGGCCAAGGCTATTTTCAGAATTTTTATTGAGTGCAATTTTCTTTTTAGTACAATATTTTCTGAAAGTTACTATTACAAACTCTGACAATTTTGACACAATAAACAAGTTGAAAGGGAAAGAGAGGGGAATGTACAAGAGGGTGCAATCCTTTACAGACATCTCATTAGCTATGTACAGGGCAGGGCTTCTTGTTGGCTGGGACAGTGCATGCGACTGCAGGAGGGTTCTTCTTTGTCTCTGCTCATCTGGAGAGGGTATGTCCTTAACATGAGGAGCTGGCATCACCCCCAGAAGGCCATAGCTCATCTGCAGGGCATGGCTACCTTGCCAGTGGAAAAGGAGGAGGGAGCTCTGGTTGTAAGCTTGGCTGTCAGGACTGATCTCTTTCCATAGCCTTCTGGCATCAAATACTGGCATGAAGGTCCCTAAAATGAGGAAAGGTAAAATACAGAGACACAGAAGCAGAAAATAAGTTTTCTTTTTAAAGAAACTGAGCACACTTTCTATGCCAACTAAAAACTTAATTCTGTTTTTGGTGGATGAAATCAGTAATTTTAGCAATTTCTTCCTTCTGTAAGAAAGTCTGGACAGTTCGCTGTTTTTTTTAAATGCCATTTTTTGAAGATTGCAGTTCAGGACTTGCCCTGTGCAAAATCATGTGCTATCTTGTGCAGAATACAGCATTTTCTGTGTAGAAGATATATTATTTTCTGGATTGAGTATTTTCTGCATAGAAGATGTTATTTTCTGTGTAAACAAAACAAAACAAAAACAAAGCCTAAATTGTGAAAATTTTCTTCATTCCAAGATTCTCTGTGTCAGGATTTCCTGACACTCAAGAAATATGTTTGTCAGTCATTTTTTTAAAAAAATATTTTCATATTTTCCACCTCTAATGCCATCACTATAATAGGAGACAAGGAAGATGTTGAACTCTATGGTCCAAAATACACTGAAGAAATAATCCAGTTTGAGACGGCTATAACTGCCTTGGCTGAGCACTAGAGAATTTGGGGAACTGTAGTTTTGTGAAACATTTAGCCTTCTCTGTCAGAGAGCTCTGGTTGTACAATAAACTACAATTCCCAAGATTTCCCAGCACTGTGCCAGTGCAGTTAAAGTGGTCAAAAAGTGGATTATTTCTACAGTGTGTTTTGGACCTATGTGCTTCAGATAAGTCTGTAACACTTTTAGCCTGAATCCTGTTGGCTCATCCCAAGTATAAGGGGGTAACTGAATCAGTTGTGAAATGTTGAGTCAGTATGTAAGAAACTGCCACTCATTCAGGAGGGCTATTCTGGCTGGGGATGAACAACATTTAGGACTTCCATTATTCATAAATTTAATCAATGGAAACTCATATCATTAGGATGGATGATATCAAAACTTTGAATTTTCCTCTTAGAAAGACAGGAGGGAGAAGCAGTCTTTTGCCATTCTTTCTCCATGTAACAATTTTTATTTTTAGTTAAAAAAAAACCCAGTTCCTTCCCACTGCAAGTATTGGATCTCCCCTCTCTGAAAATGGTGTTCTCTTCCTTGGCCTTCAGTGGAGAGATGAGATCCCAGGAACAGTATCCCACAGACTACAGGAGTGCAATTTTTAAAAAAAAAAAAAAAAAGGGGGGGGGGCTGTTTACTGCCTAGGAAGATGCCTTCTAAAGAAAAGGCCCATCTATTAATTATTTTTAAGGTCATTGTCAAACCTGTAGATATCATGCACCACCTTAGAAGAAGAATGAACGCTACTCTGACATATAGTTGGGTTAAACTACATATTATGGTAAATAAAGTGTGTGTAACTCCAAATGCACTAAAAAAAGTTCTAGGGGCTGTACACCAGCCATTAAGGCAGGACTGGGGTGGAGTCGGGGTGTGGGGTCCACATGACGCATGCCCTGACTCCACCCCCAGGGTGTTGTGATACTTTGCACCACTCCAAACAGCACTCATATGATGTTGCGTCCACATGGCGCAGTACCAAAAGAGCACCTTAAAGCCACAGTGCCACAGCTATTGCGCCCTTTCCAGGGTGAAACAAGGAGCCGCTTTTTACAGCTCCTTTTTGCACCCTGGAAAGGCCAGAGCGGGGCCACAGTACGTGGTTGCCACAGCCCTGATCCGGCACAGCTGGAGGCAGCTGCAGGCCGCCCCTTAGGGGCAATCTGCACAGCCTCCTAGTCTGCATCTTGTCCCATGTTTTACTTTTAAGTAAACAGAAAATTCATACAGAACTGTGTGCTACATTCTAATTCAACATGTAGCTTAACCAAAAAGTAATATATGGCTTTAATACATACATGCATATCTATAAAGAAAATACTTATTGTCCATAACAACGGTTCCTTTCATGTGCAAATTCATGCAGACTGAACTGATTAATGAGCAGTTAAACACAGATGATTAATCAGCTAGGATTTCTTTGTTCAGATACCAGATTTAGTTTTAAATTGGTTATTAGCAAAACACAGTGTTCTTTTGTTAGCTCAGAGTTGCAAGGGGACTCGGCATTCTTCTTCCTATCTAGGATGCTCCCTGCTCCCCAAAGGACTAGTAATCCCTCAGATGTTCACTATGCATACGTGTGCAAGACACTTCTGGGTCCAGACATGCTATATACAATTATAGTGCTAAAATTCCACATTACCTGCCATGGTTCCACCCTATTGAATCCTGGGGTTTGTAATAGTGTTAGGAATTGGAGTGCTCTGGATGAAAATTCCAAATGTTCCTCCCTAAACTGCCTATCCCAGGATTCCATAGGATGGAACTGTGGCAATTAAAATAGAATAATACTGATATAATTGTGTAGTGTGGATGGGACTATGGTGCTCAGACATTTAGATTCTCCATTATCTGGTGCCCTTCAGTCTTTGTTACTTGGCAAGATCCCCCATCTAGGCTCATCGCATAGTATTTAGCATGCATATTAGTGCAACATTATGTATGAATGCATATATTAGTAGGATAATATCTATAGATACAACCAAATATAAACACACACACATTTGAGATTTAAAATCTTGCTATTTATGAATGTTGGGTCTGTTCTAGCCCACCTTTCATTTTGAACAGACAACATTAATGCTAACTCTTGTTT
>NC_056524.1:221415084-221603314 GCF_019175285.1 Sceloporus undulatus
GGAGTCAGCAAGGTCTCAAACCCATCCTTGATCCAAATGACTTCAAACATCAGCTTTGGATCAGCTTCTAGCCTACATATCTTTTTGACATCTCTCTCATTATCTGTTAATCCTGTTACTATTTTAGATAGTACACAGATTGTTAATATCAAATGCTGACTCCCCATGTAAGAAAAAAAATGAGCATCCTCAGGCAGGCAACATTAATCTGGTTTCTCTTCCCAATCTGCTATCCATTATGTTCGAAACAAAGCAAATGGAGCTGGTGATGTTATTCTCACCTGCCCTGTATGACTTCTCCATGGGGAGTCAGCAAGGTCTCAAACCCATCCTTGATCCAAATGACTTCAAACATCAGCTTTGGATCAGCTTCTAGCCTACATATCTTTTTGACATCTCTCTCATTATCTGTTAATCCTGTTACTATTTTAGATAGTACACAGATTGTTAATATCAAATGCTGACTCCCCATGTAAGAAAAAAAATGAGCATCCTCAGGCAGGCAACATTAATCTGGTTTCTCTTCCCAATCTGCTATCCATTATGTTCGAAACAAAGCAAATGGAGCTGGTGATGTTATTCTCACCTGCCCTGTATGACTTCTCCATGATTGTGCTATTAAAGCAATCTGTAAAGGATAAGTAATATTGCAGCAGCAACATACCTGTCCCTTGACCATATTGATTTTGCAAGGCTTCATTCCTAGGAAATCTGGGAGGCAGATATTCTTGGCCATTATTTTTCTTTGTCCTTCATTCCCTTTTCTCTTTGAAAATACTTTATTTTTGCTTTACTGCCCCTCCTCTGATCTTGTGCTAGGCTGAAGTAATTACCCCTGGCCTCCACTCTGTGCTAGAGATTAGCTCTAGCTCTTGGATATGTTTGCTGAAATCTATGCCCCTAGGCAGTAGAGTTAATAACAGGAGATTTGACACCTCTATTGCCCTAATGCCAGCATGAGCCATAACTTTAATAAAACAGGGCTTGCTTAATGTTGCAACAGTAATAACCCCTGTCCAAAGGTTGCCTCCTTCCCCTTTGCAATTCTCCCACAAATGGCTCAAACTGCCTGCATTTTACCAAAAACTCAGCATAGCCTTCATTTCTACCTACCACTCAATTTCAAACTCATGGTGGGGCTTAAGAGTAAATTATGAAATCAAATACTTTATGAAATGAAAATGTTGAATTCACATGGGTTTTGAAACACTTGAGCTCAATTTTTGCATGAGATAGGTATGGAGGATCTCTGTGTCAAAAATACAGTAACAAAAAGATGACATAAACAAGAAAAAGTGATGCCAGGATGCCAATACAAGGTAGATATGTCTAGAGAAGGAAGGAGGGAACTTCATTCCATTTATAATGTCATGTGAACCTACCTAATTCATACTGAAGCAATACTCACTTGATTGATTCGTAATGAATCAATGCAGCTGTTTTACAAATTTTGCCTCAAAACATGTTCTTTGGTGAAAATAACAAACAAAATGAATTATATTGGGTAAAATTGTTTGAAGAACTGTATATTAGGCGAAGAAGCACACAAAAATCAGGAGAAGCACACAATAACCTGTGTGTGTGTGTGTATAGTGCTTGCTTTTGCGGAAACAGGACTGAAAAAGGAGAAATTGAGAGAAACCAAGATTCACAGATTCATCCCTAGAAATATCATTGTATCTATTTATAGTGGAAGCTAGTTAAGTATTCCCCCCTGAAAAGAGCAGCACAGGAAATGCCTATTACCCATACTGTAACAGAGAAGTGCAGCCCAGCAGCAAAATCCCATTATTTAGCCACATCAGGGGGGCAAGGAGGCTTTTAATACGCAATTGCACCTTGGAACTATTAAGCTACCACATTAAATAGCAAAGCAGGTGACCGCTGTGTCCCCTTGCCTAGTTCCTGATAACTAGGGGCTGTCAGCACAATTATATTGAGGGGTTGTGTTCCACTATCCTAACTTACTGATGCTTTAAAATGTCCCCGCTGTGCCTGACATTTCACTTCTGTTAAAATTCATCATCTTTTGGAATCAAATCATTTTTGGAAACCTAGGTAGTAATGAAACTTTTATTTAGTAATCTGGAATACACCAGAAAAAAGGGAGGGAGGGAGGGAGAGTAGAAACCAGACAGATAAATGCAGAACAAGGAAACAGAAATGGAAATTATCTGTTAGAAATTAGATGTGTCTATGTATGTGGCCAAGCACACACATAACAGGGATATTCATTAAATGAATGAAAGATCAACTGAAATCAGTGTGATTCCTTGATAATGCTTAGGAGCAGGTAAAGTGCTGTAATCAGAAGGTATATACAGGATTTAGACTAAGGATGAGGAAAATATATCCTGTAGGTTGCATGCCCCCTGAAGGCCTTTTTTGTATCCTATGATCACAGGATGGTGCACACATTCAATGGTGCACACATTCAAAATGTATTATTTAAAAAGTAACATCCATTCCCTCATGTCTTTCCCAACACTTTGGACTATCAGCACACAAATGGTCAGGATATGGTATTCCAAATTATTTGGAGGACAGCAAGCTGTTTCCCTTGTAAGCACGAAAAGGAGCTTATGTATCCTCCATGAGAGATGTGTCATGGAAGATACATCCCTCCAAAACACACTGCAGAAATAATGTAATTTGAGACTGCTTTAACTGCCCTGGCTCATTCTGGGAACTGGGCATTCTGGGAACTGTAGTTTTGTGAGACATTTAGCATTCTCAGAACTACAGTTCCCAGGATTCCCTAGCACTAAGCCAAGGCAGTTAAAGCAGTCTCAAACTGGATTATTTCTTCAGTGTGTTTTGGCCCTAAGATCACGAAAAGAGGAATGTAGAGTCTGGAACAAGGAACAGGTTTCTCTTTATTCCCAGCCTTACAGCCTGCATATGTGTCTCATAGAATATAATGGGGATTAATAAAAAATATTTTATTGATAATGCAGAGCCATTGTTATTATTGTTATCATTATTATTTCCACTTTGGAACTCAAAGCAGCTCACAATTTAAAAGAACCATACAACTAAAAACATACAAGAAGAGAGCATTGAAATAGATTTAAACTATTTGTAGTATTAAAACAAGCCAACTTTAAAAAATAAAATCCAATTAAAAAGATACAAAATCTCTGAAATACACTTGTTAAAACAATACAGCACTCCCTAGCCCATTCTTTTAAAACATTTAGTTTTAAAAGCCAGTCTGAATAAAAAGGTTTTTGCCTGCCCAGGGATGGACAACAAGGAAGGGATCATTATGATCTCCCTAAGCAGGGAGGTCCAGAGTCTAGGGGCAACCACCAAGAAGGCCCTCTCTCGTGTCCCCACCAACTGGGCTTGAAATGGTGATAGAATTGAGATGCATGGTGTCTTGCAAGGTATAAAAAGACAGATCTCTTCTACAATCATCTAAAATCTGATACAGAGGAAAAGAACAAAAACAGAGCCAGAGAAACAAGTAAATAACAGGCATTTATTTCTAATATTCTCTCACACACCCCACTCACTACCTAAAGACTCTAACCCCATATATGGGATTGATGAAAAACACTTGCCTTCAGGTCTAAAAGGCTTAATATTTGACAAATCCATGGTTCCTGGGGACTTCTTGCTGGGCAAATAATACCATCCCACACCATCGCACACATTCCATTCCGTTCCATTCCAGGGAAGATTTCACAATTTTTTTGGTTCTAATCTACAAAGCAGCAGGCAAATTTCCAAGACAGCTAGCACAGAACCATTTAATGGATGTCCTTTATTTTTAATTCTTCTTTTCATTAGGTCTTCCTGTTTTGCTGAAGCTGGCAGAGGGAGAAGCACCCCATCCCCTCACAAATTATAGCAGCCTCAAAGAATTAATTCAGTCAAGTGCTGGATTAACTACAGTTTCTGGAAACCTACAGTGTTCAAATAAACTTGAAGCAAAATCTAATGGATTAATAATTTAATAAGTTAATTAAAGATTTCTCCAAGCTCAAAGGTGAACATATTTGTTTTGAGAACAGGGAAACTAATGGGATATGTGAAGGGAGTAGGAATGAAGCAAAGAGAAAGAGGTTGATTATATGGTGGAGAGAAGGAATGGTGGAACAGACCTCAAGCAGCAGTTGGGAGGGGAGGGCTTTAAGGAGATATAGTGGAACGAGGAAGAAAAACTAAGCCACCCCTGTCTGCCTTTATATGTCACTATAAAATAAACCAGTAGTAGATGTTCTCAAGTTCCTAAGAATATTGTTTGTTGATACTAATAGTGTAAGAAGGCAGACATAATAATTTTATATCGACTTCAGACCCAAAGCCTGGGCAACACTGTTTCTGGAAAGACTGCAATATAGCTAATAGTGATAAAACCATGTTACTAAGATTTATTTGCAATTAAACAACCTAATAAAAGTACAAAGTGTTGTTAACACCCCATATAATATCTAGGCCACGAGCATCCTCTGTTCCAAATCTGATGTAGCAGAAGCAGCTTTGCAAAATGGTGCACAGATGTTATGCTACTCAGCTCCAGGTTCAATGCTACAGTAAATTACAATTGTAAGGATGAAATGAAAGGCAGCATAGATTGAAAATGGGCTTGAAAATATGGAGGAATGGTGTTATAAGATAGATAAACTGAAGGAGTGGGGAGAAGAGGAAGGTAGAACAGCCACTATATCATCTAATTGTTCACACAAACACTCCCTGGCTAGTTGCCCTAACAATGTCTTTTCCCTGGGGAATGCCAATTGTCAGCAGAGTGCAGTTTCGCACTTTATGGGGAGGATAATTTGATAACCACAATTAACTCAAATGGAGCTTTTTGATTCTCTAAGGGAAGCCATCACCTAGTTAAAAGTTGAAGCACACTGTTAGCACTGCTCCCCTGCCAGGTGTGCATGAGCAAAGCTTGTTAATTTCCAGAAGTATTTGCAAATGGGTACAGAACAAGAGACATAAAGACACAAGTCAGACACTGAAATTGGAATCCTGTTGGTATACTACCCTAAAAATTGCAGTTTTTCCAGGTTCATGCAGTGGTAACAAGGGAAGACAGAAAAACCTGGTTCCAAACTGCCTGTTTCTGCAATGCTTTATTTCCTTCAGAATCACTGTGCCTGCTGCCTTTTCCTCCTGCTGTCTACACTGGGGTTATTATTCCAGCATAGTCCAGCAACAGGATTCTGGCTGCAGTAATTGCAGTATGTAATATCATTCTTGACATGGAGCCAAACTGTTTTGTTTTTTTGTTTGTTTTTTGTTTGTTTGTTTGTTTTGCTATTACAGATAATGAATAAAAATCCAAGTTTTTGGAGATGATGCACATGTATTTGGAAGACATGTGACTCAATCCTCATAGAAGCAAGTGACCAAGCAGAATACATTCAAGAGTATGAGAGAGAGAGTAGATGGAGTGCTAAAGCAATTTTTTTTATTATATCCCATTACGACTACTGTAACTCATTCCACCTGGGGCTGCCTTTCAAGAGTGTTTGGAAACTTCAGCTGGCCCAAAGAGCCAGTCTATTGACTGGGGTAGTTTACAAAGGCCACAAAATGTCCCTGTTGAAATAGCTTCACTGGCTGTCAGTTTGTTTCCGGGCACAATTCAAAGTGCTGATTATCACCTATAAAGCCCTATAGGGCTCAGGTCCTGGCTATTTGGCAGACTGTGTCTCCCTGTATGAGCCATCCTGGGCTCTGAGATCTTCAGGAGAGGCCATTCTCTCAGTTCCACCACCATGACAAGCACAGTAGGAAATTAAGATATGGCCTTCTCAGTGGCTGCCCCTAGACTCTGGAACTCCCTGTCCAGGGTGGCCATAATGGCCCCCTCCTTGCTGTCCTTCTGTCTATTTATCCAGACAGGCTTTAAAACCTAAAGTTTTTAAAGAATGTCCTGTTTTAAAGTGCATGGTTTTTAAGTGGGTTATTTTTTTATTTGTGTTCTATTTTTTTTAACAAGTGATCAGTTTTAATACTGTAATATTTAATTCTATTTCACTAGTCACTTTTAATAAATAATAATAATAAAATTTTTATTTATATCCCGCCCTTCTTATAATCAGGGCGGCTTACAACAAGGTTAAAATACAATCCTTACAAGACAAGAAGACACGAAAAATTAAAATACAAATGCAGCAAGTCATACAAAAATAACAAGCAAAAAGCCCCATAGCCCAACCTCTTGGCCACGGAAGAGGAGGGAGGCCCACAGGATTTTAATCGGGGAATGCCTGTTGGAACAGGAAGGTTTTCAAGTCCTTCCTGAATTGGGCCAGGGTGGTAGTCGAGCGGAGCTCAGTGGGCAGCGTATTCCAAAGGGCTGGGGCAGCCGTGGAGAATGTCCTCCGTGTGGTGGAGGCTAACCTAGCCCCAGGTACCTTCAGTAATTGCTGCCCAGACGTTCTGAGGGTGCGAGGCGGAATGTACGGGGAGAGGCGGTCCTTTAGGTATCCTGGGCCCAAGCCATTTAGGGCTTTATAGGTAATTACCAACGCCTTATATTGAGCTCGGAAGCGGATGGGCAGCCAATGGAGGTCTTTCAAAACCGGTGTTATATGGCTGGTCCTGGGAGCACCAGTGACCAGCCGGGCTGCCATGTTCTGCACCATTTGCAGCTTCCGAGTTTGGTATAAGGGTTGCCCCATGTAGAGTACATTGCAGAAATCCAGTCTCGAAGTTACCAGAGCATGTACTTTTGTATGTTTTTAATTGTGCTTTCAAATTGTAAGCCACTTTGAGTCCCAATTTTGAGGGGAAAAATCAGAATAATGATGATGATGATGATGATGATGATGATGATAATAATAATAATAATAATAATCATCATCATCATCTAGTCTAGATGGTCCCAAAATGTCCTAAATCCAGTTGCCAGTCCCAGTTAGCCTCAATGACTCATTGGCATTTAGCCAATGAGTCATTGACCAAGTGAGTCAGTGTGTCTACTATAGCTAGGATTAGCAACTGAAGTTAGGCCAATGTTATAAATTCCTCCCACAAGCTCAATGACCATGATCAGGATACACTAAGTATTGTACTGGAGAATTGCATGATAACTTCCAGAATCCCCCCCAAACAGCACAATTATGTAGATTCCAAGAGTGGTACCAACCTCCACCCCCCCCCCCCCCAAATCTTACTTGTTTTAAGCTCGTTTCAAGCTCTACCTCCTTACATAACTGATGTTTTAATTCACTGAGTGTCTATGCCATGAGACTCTGCACAATGTGAGTCCTCAGAGAATTCTAAATCCTAGATTGCACTTATATTTTCTGTAAACTCAAGCATCTATGCACATAAAAACAAAGAAAATGTGGAATTCAAGTAATCTTGATCCCACTTGCTTTCTTTACATGTTTGCTGCATCCCGATTGCAGTCATTTGCTCATGGCTTAAGTAAGACCTCTCTGAAACGCATGTGAAAAATCCATCTCAGAAGACTTGTCATCACCACAAAATGTTCTTGGAGCAGCCTTTAAAATGAAGCTGTACAATTGTTGCAGCATCACCAACCAACAGGATCCACCATAGTAATCTCAGCATGGAACATTTTAATTTTATTTATATATAATTAAAAATGTTCAGCAAAGGACAGTTCAGTTCTAATTGAACTTGACCACAGCTTTTTAAAAAAATTATTATTTGGGGGAACTGACAGAAAACGTCAGAGTCAGGACATGAGTCTGGGACAAACAGCAATTTTCAAACATGGGAACAAGCCCCTTTCAGACCTGCCACTTCCCCCCAAAACTCTCTTTCACCAGATATTTTCCCTTCAGCTTACTCCCAGTTTAGGGTTGCCATAACCCGGCGGCCCCCATGCCATTCACGGTTTCGGGGGCCCCTCCCGGTCCCGGTCCGGTTTGGGCCCCCACTCATGCCTTGTTCCCGGTTTGGGGGCCCGCTCCGGCCATTGCCGCTGCCGCTAATGCGGCTGCTGCGGCGCCAGCCCACCTCCTCCTCCGGCTCCGCCTTCCTTCTCTTACTCAGCGGCAGAAGCGCCGCTGCCACCGCACCCCCACTGGGAGGGCTCGCACGCCACCCAGGCCTCAGTAGGGGCCAATGGCAGCGCGTGCGCCTGCCCCATTCCCTCTGTGCGTGCGCACCTGCCCTTTTTTTCCTCAGCGCACACGCGCCTGCCCCAGTTCCCTCTGCGCGCACGCGCGCCTGCCCTGCTTCCCTTCCTCCCGCGCCAGCCATCATAAGGAGGAGGAGGAAGGAGCTGTAGGAAGGGTGCCTGAAGGCCAGGAGGAGGAGGAGGAAAGCTGACAGGTCTGCCTTGGTTTTTTGGGTTTTTTTAATTATATTTAAAAATATAAAATACTTATTTTATTTAATTATTTAATTTTTATTATTGCTTTTTATTTTTTATTTTATTAATTTTTATTATTGCTTGTTTTTATTTTATTTCATTAATTTTATTATTGCTTGTTTTTGTTTTATTTTATTAATTTTTATTATTGCTTGTTTTTTATTTTATTACATTAATTTTTATTATCAAATATATACACCCCTGCCTTGTTTTTTATTTATTTTTTCATTATTTTTTATTATTAAATATATGCAAGTGCATTTTTTGTGTATTTATGGTGCTTTGAATGCTAACAAGTCTGCCTTTCTTGGCCAATTATAGTGGTGGTGATGATGATGATTATGGTGATATTGATATCAACAAGCCTCTGAGGCACGGCCAATGTAACTTGCTGTGATTTTTACAAACTCATGCACAGTGAAGAAAAACCACAGTCCCTTGCCCAAGTACACACTTCTGAGAAGTAAAGTTGAACCCGAGAGCAAGTACATTTCTGCCATCTGTCTAAGAATAATGCCAAAATGTCCTCCATTTTGATCATGCCTAAAAACATGCATTTATATTAACATTTTTAAAAAAAACCTCAATTTTTTGCGCGTCCTCCATTTTTATAAAAATGTGTCCTACATTTGAAAATGTTGCCCTACATTTGTCCTACATTTGTCCCGGTTTGGAGGTCCTCACTTATGGCAACCCTATCCCAGTTCCATACTTACAATAGAGACACAAGTCATAGATCTTATGTTTGGGGGACTGGCAAAAAACAAAAAATTGCTGGGGAAAATGAAAGCTCAGAGGTCGAGTGCTCACATCTTACTGAAATTCACAAATGCTTGCAAAGAAGGACCAGCTGCTAGGCTTTGAAGAAATGTTGGAATGGAACATATAATTCCACACTTTAGAGTTCTTTGGACACATTGTGGGATTTAAAGGTAGCCTTTGCATTTCAGGCTACAGATTTGTATCTCACTAATCATCAGGAACCACAGGGCTTGTATTATCCTGGAGTCTGATTTTCTTCCCTAAACAAATCATATAAACCTTATGAAGTATTCTTTATATACTGAACTAAGCATCCTGAAATTTCTTCCTTCAAACCAGCAGTGATAAGGATTACTATTTACTAAGTGATAAGGATTACTATTTACTAAGGAAGCTAGTAGTGAATGAAGAATCCTTAAGCCTTGGTACAGAAACCAGATTTTCTCCTTCACCTCCCTGCAACTTTCAATAAGTCAACAGCCACTCTAAATTTGATGAATTCCTGATGCTTCAGATTCCTTAATGTCTGAGAGGTTTAACAGTAATCAGCCAAAGATATGATGAAAGGACCTAGCAAATTATTCTTGTTAGATTTTATAAAATGTAACCTTCTCAATACATTCAAGATTTTTAAGAAGCTGTAGTCTTTTCATTGTGTGTTTCATGTTACTGAGTTCTTTGACCTAATGATAGTTTTGGGGATAATATGGTCATTTTCAGTAAAACTGGGAAACCCAAGAAAAGCAAGCCAGCACTATAAGAAATGTAGATACAGTATTACATATATAAACGAGATGTTTGTATTTTGAAGACTCAGCATTTTTCTGTAGAGAAGCAAACAATGTGACCCTTAATAAACAATGTCTATATGTTACAAGATTGAACGTTCAGGCTTAGTGTACAATACACAGAATAAAAGTGTCCCAGTGTAATTTGCATTCAAGGTTTGGATGAGTGCTTAAATTCTATTAAGTTTTGTGGAACTCAGACAGACTTAAGTCTTTTTAGGAATAGGAACTGAGTGGCTGTCCGATACTGAACTCCCAGCATTCACAATTGGCTAGGGCAGCTTGGAATTGCAGTCCAAACACATTTGGATGTATTGCCCTCTTAATAAATCTTTCTTTTCCCAATCACCATTTCTCTTAATAGATTTGCTGTATGTGATGATAGGGTGTGCATGAACTCTCATTCTTCACCCTTTTCCTTGGCTGCTCACTGCCTCAGGCCTCATAGTGATGTCTACTCATTTTTCTTTTTTGAACCCACAGAATAAGTAGATATGCTAATCCTCCAAGGAAAGGAGCATCAAAACTGCCAGTAAAAGATTGTAAAAATAAGAAGAGTGGAGACTGGCCTTCAGAGAATTAGCTAGTGAATGTAAGCAGAATGGGCAGGTTGACTTCCTATAGTCTACCAGTTCCCAAACTCAGAACCTATGGACAGTTGGGGGAAATCCATTGCAGCACATATTCACATGAATCCACTGTGCTCTAATTGTGTTTGGAGGGTACTCCAAAGCAAGGCATGCTCGTAATTTCATCTCTCTATTAATGTTGAATCTTGGGATCATGTCACACTAAATTAAGTGCTTTTTACCCCACAGAGGTAAAAAAATCAACAATAAAATATGTCCAAAACCAATGTTATGTTGTTTAAGCACTTTTCTAAAAAGTTACTCTATTTGAATATGGAGAATACTATTACTCATCTGGGGATATACTGGGGGTGTTTTATACCAATTCCTCATCTTCCTGATAATCTTTGGAAAGCACAATTTGAATTTTAGATAAGATACTCTCCAGGCATCCTCCTTCTGAAACATAGCTCTTGGCATGGACTGTATTTCATGCTGTCAGTTCCACTCATTGCTAATTAGCATGGAGAATTGCACTGATGTTAACCATCATTTTCATCCCTTCTCCCCACCTTCAAAGCAAGGGTTCCGTTGCCTAATGAGACCCCTGAGGATAATCAGAAAGCCAAAGGGGACAAATTCATTCGTGGTGTAACTTAGCAAACTTCAGTACTGTTATTCCCAGGGTGATATGTTTCTGATGGTAGCAAAAAGTATAGGCACATTGTGTTCATGGAAGAGAGAAATAAAAATTGGTGTAGGCATTATATTGTAAAACCACAGAAGGAGTAATTTAGCATAACATGAAATCAAATTATGAAGACATGGGGTTTAGTATCTCTTTAGTCACCACAGATTCTTTATCCACAGATTCAAATGGCTATGGGTCCTGGAATCAAACTGCAGAGAATACCAAGGACCTATTGTGAAATACATGTTCATGTATTGAAAAATGAGTTTCTTCAATTTACTGAAAACAGTACACATGGATTTAAATAGGTAGTGAATGACTTATTTAAGATGATAAAAGAGATGTCACCTAATTTCCAAATGATCTTCCCTGTCACACTAAAAGTTGAGATTCACAGCTAGGCTACATGTTACACTCACCATATGAGGTGTAGTCAGGTTACAACTACTCTTAAGAGCACCTTCTAAGCAGCCAATGATAATCAAAAGTTTGGAAGTGTTTGTCTTTAAGCTTGCTTTAAAGCTGAAGGAGAAATAAACACTCCTGACCAACAGGTTCTTCTCATTATGTCATCTAGTTAAAATTCCTCCTTACTGTAAGAAGCAAGAAAAAATAATTGAGTGAGATACTGACAAGGGAAATTCTGTTGGCCAACAGTTCCTCCTCCTCACTTAGCCTTATGTCAAGGAAAACTCCCCCACGGTTTCCTCAAGAGCTAACTGTCTAGAAGGCACCTCCAGAATTCTCACCTGCCAGAATCTGTCTTCTTTTCACATGATAAGTGTAGTATGCAGTCAATCTACTGGAGACAAGTGACTGATCATTTATTCTGTAAAGTTTACTGGGTTTTTTTTGTACATTTCCTTTTTTAAAAGAGTTTTAGCAGATGGCTTTTGCCACCTCCTATATTAACCACTCATTTCCATGTTTACCACTATCCCCTCACCTTTCCCCTCTCTTTTTACAAGCTAATATGACTTTCCAGATTTTGTATTGATAACCCATTGAGGATTCTCATAAATGTAACTCTCTGGGATCAAAAATGTTGTGGGGGGAGCTGCTGTCATACTGTGCAAAAGGACCTTCCGAGTTGGACAAATAAGTGCCAAAATTTCAGCTTTAGTTTTTTTTTTTTTAAATGATCATGTACAGGTTCTAATCTTGAAAGGTACAGGATAAGGATGAAGGAGGATATAGAGATACAACACATACAGCTAGAAGTTATTTTGTGGGGTGAAAGAAAGAAATACATTAAAGAAAATTGAAGGGATGTCAAGAAAAGGTTGAAAGAGTTGATTTCTTACTTAGGCATCGTTAATTTGATGAATTTCCTTCCTTCCTTTCCTCATTCTAATGTTTCCACCCTTTCTTTCCTCGCAGAAAATCTGCTTTCACCTGCTGAGTATAGTATAGATTTAAATATAGCATGGAGTAGAGATAGGAACTTTTCTTTGTGGGTTTTTTCTTTTCTTTCTTACAAGATTTCTCTGTTAAGGTTCAATGAGTCTTCCTTTAGTTTTTTGCTTCTTTTAAAAATAATTTGAAAAACTGCCAGTATGTTGTTGGAAACTTTCCATTTTGGCAACATCTTGTGAAAGAGGGCCCCCAAATCAGATTATGACATGCAAATTAATAACATTTATGTAGATCTCCTCTTTTTACTTACTAAGAGCTTTAAAGGGGAACCAGATGCAAAATGCCTGGTTGAAGTGCACAAGTTAACCTCCAGTCAGAAAAGCAAAACCTTTTACATTTTACAAATTGATTTGCCTGCTACTGAAACACACAAATAGACCCTGTGTGGGGAGCCGGTTCACATTAAGATTCATTTGCTACAGTTCAAAAATGAATTCTGAAAAGGGAACCCAAAGATTTGACAGCTTTCCAAGAAAACACATTGCAGTTAAAACTTATTAGCAACATTTACAGATCAAAGGGAAAATCTACCTTGCATTCTCAAATTGCAAATGGGTAGCTTGCAGTTGCAAATCAGCAACAGTAATCATAGTAATTCGCCCGAAACCATAATGCATAAATGATGCTCTGTGTTCCCTGTCCTTGCCAGCTGGAAAACTCCTATAGCATCAAAATCAGCTACAGCCTCCAGTTTCTCTGCCAATTCATTGTATTACAAACATTGTTCCTACACTTGGTGGGAAGTCTGTTGGATTACACCTTGTGACCACAGGGAAAAAGCCATGTTGTGCATCTGTCTATTTCTGACAAAGTTTTCAGAGTGCTGTAAGAAATATATTTGAACATACAAAAATAAACGCAATACTTTGGATGGGATTTTGAAATGCTAATTCATCAACCTTTTGCCTTTGCCTAACTTTGCTTATAACGAAACTAATGGGAATGTAACTTTTGCTTTGTTCTCCCTTTCCTGTGCATTGGGAAAATAAGTGCAGCATTCTTCAAGGTTAATTCCTTTCAAAATGAAGGAAGCATAAGATTGTGGCAATGCCATGGTGCACTTTCTTGATTCATATTCAATGGGTATGAAGAAAACATGTCATTACAGTTAGTGCTTTGAGTCCTAAAGAACCACTCCTGAGAGCTCTTGTTTGTGATATGCTACTAGCTCCAAGAGTCCTCAGTCTCATTTATGCCTATTTAGTTGGAACTCAAGGAGAAAGAAGATTCTCATAGGTTTTTCCTGGCAGAATATGCTCAAATGTAACACTACACTAAATCTGCTCATGGTATGGCCTTTTGTTGGGTAACTTTAAACCATGGTCTTACAGCTTCAAGAGAGCCACTATGGTGCAGTGGTTTAAGTGATGGAGTAGGAATCCAGGAGACCAGGATTCAAATTCCTGCTCAGACTTGGAAACTCACTGTCACATTCTTTCAGCATAAATGGAAGGCAATGGAAACCCCTTTCTGAACAAATTTTTAACATGAATATCCCATGATAATTTTGCCTTGTTGCTGCTGTGTGCCAACTTATGGCAACCCTAAGGTGGACCTATCACAAGGTTTTCTTGGCAAGATTTTTCCAAAGTGGGGTTGCCTTTGCCTCCCTCTGAGACTGAAAGAGTGTGACTTGCTCAAGGTCACCCAATGAGTTTCCATGGCTAGGTGGAGATTCCAAACCTGGTCTCCAGAGTTGTAGTCCTATGCTCAAAGTTTTGGGTTGGAGTTGCCAAAAGTCAGAAATGACTTGAAGGCACACATCATCAACAACTTAAAGCACCCATTCATTGAGATAGCCATCTGTATTTCTTCAGTTATGAATGACATAACATTCCTTTCCCATACCACATACCACTCCTTCTTTACCATTTCTTCTGTATTTCTATATATTCTGATATATGTTTGTTTGGAGGGAGTAGAATTCTCCCAGTTCTGATTTTTTTAAAATAAATGAAAGAAGGAAGAGCATATGCAACCACTTTTTACAGTCATTTAAATCATAGCATCATGATGACTATGAGATGCTAATCACATAAAACAGGGATAAATTACATCTTGTAATAAAAAAAAGATAATATAGATTTTAAAGTAAATATCATAAAATTAACATTCCTACATTTTTTCTTATTTCTTTTCCTTTTTCTTTAGAGCCTTCCCTAGCTATACAATGCTTTTAAAAATAAGATGAAATAATGTTGTGGCAAACAGTGTCATATGTGGCTGCCAGCACTGGGCATCTTTACCTGAATTCTAAGATCCTTGGGTCAGAGCTTTCTCTTGGTTGAACCATCGTCATAGGTATGTTGGGTGAGGACACAAGAGAGAATCTAAGTGGATGCTCCCAGACTTTAGATTTCCTTCCCATGGGAAGCTAGTTTGCCCCCGCCCCCTATCCCTGCTGTTTTTCTGCTATCTATCTATCTATCTATCTATCTATCTATCTATCTTTTTTTTTTTTACCTCAGGCCTTTCAAGGTTAACTGTCTGATTCACAAGGTCTTAATTGTGATGTATTCTGTATATCATTTTATTTGTTTTTTGAAATTCATAGAATTATAGAGTTGGAAGAGGCCACAAGGGCCATCCAGTCCAACCCCCTGCCATGCAGGAAATCACAATCAAAGCCTCCCCGACAGATGGCCATCCAGCCTCTGCTAAAAGACCTCCAAGGAAGGAGACTCCACTACACTCTGAGCAAGTTTGTTCCACTGTCGAACAGCCCTTACTGTCAGGAAGTTCCTCCTAATGCTGAGGTCGAATTTCTTTTCCTGTAACTTGAATCCATTGTTCTGGGTCAATCCAGTCATAGCATCTTGATGACTATGAGATCCTAACCACATATAATCAGGGATAAATTACATCTTGTAATTCTCTGGAGCAGCAGAAAACAAGCTTGCTCCCTCCTCAATGTGACATCCCTTCAAGTATTTAAACAGGGCCATCATATAACTTCTAAACCTTCTTTTCTCCATGCTAAACATCCCCAGCTCCCTAAGATGTTCCTCATAGGGCATGGTTTCCAGACCCTTCACCATTTTAGTCACTCTCCTTTGGACATGCTCCAGTTTCTCAACATCCTTTTTGAATTGTGGTTTATAAACATGATTGTTTAATTGTATTTTTTTAAAAAAAAAAACTTTTCTGCTCCCCATTGTTTTTAACTGTATTTTGTTTTAACTCAAATTATGTGCTACCTTGGGTCCCTTAGTAGGAGGGGAAGGGGAAATAAATAAATAAATAAATAAATCTGCTAATCTCTGAGCAACCATTTGGGAAGTCTGTTCCTGGACTTTAAAGACAAGCTTCAACCCTAATTGTAGCACTGGTCTGTTTGAATCCTTAGAATGGATACTACTAATCTGCTCTAGTATCATACAGTGGTTTTGTGAAGGTGGAGGGATGAAAGGAGCCACTGAGAAGATAGAGCAGGGGTCGGCAACCTGCGGCCCGTGGGCTGGATGCGGCCCGCGAAGGCCTTCCTACCGGCCCCTGCGCAGTCCTGCCGCCGATTGCCGCCGATTTCCTGTGTTTTCGCGCCGCTCCGGCCGCCATTTTGAAAAACAAAATGGCGGCGCCCATCTAGTAGGCCCGGTGCTGCCCCTGAAGCACTCCAACAGGGCTCCAGGGGCTGCAGCAGGCCTGGAGCAGGCTCCACCTTGCCCTCCGCCCTCCTCCTCCTCCTCCCTAAGAGCAGGGAAAGGAGGAGGAGGCAGAAGGAAGGAGTACAGAGCCAGGGAGAAAGGGAGCCAGCGAGCCAGAGCAGCAGCTGCAGCCACAGCGAGGCAAGAGGTTGGTTCCTTGGGGGAGGGGGTTAGCTGGGTGTCCTTTGTGCAAACTTCCCTCTCAGCAACTTGTGGCTTCTGTGGGTTGACACTGTGTGCTTGCTTGCTGCAGTTTATTTTGAATTGCATTTTAGTAATTTCCTTGCTTGCAACTTTATTATTATTATTATTATTACTACTACTACTACTACTTGCCCTGGGTGTTCTTTCTGCAAACTTCCCTTTCAGCAACTTGGGCTTCTGTGGGTTGACACTGTGTGCTTGCTTGCTGCAGTTTATTTTGAATTGCATTTTAGTAATTTCCTTGCTTGCAACTTTATTATTATTATTTTTATTATTATTATTACTACTACTACTACTACTACTTGCCCTGGGTGTTCTTTCTGCAAAATGCCCTCTCAGCAACTTGGGCTTCTGTGGGTTGACACTGTGTGCTTGCTTGCTGGAGTTTATTTTGAATTGCATTTTAGTAATTTCCTTGCTTGCAACTTTATTATTATTATTATTACTACTACTACTACTACTTGCCCTGGGTGTTCTTTCTGCAAAATCCCCTCTGAGCACCTTGTGGCTTTTCTGGGTTGAAACTTGCATGCTTGCTGCAGTTTATTTTCAATTCCATTTTAGTAATTTCTTTGCTTGTACCTTTATTATTATTATTACTACTACTACTACTACTTGCCCTGGGTGTTCTTTCTGCAAAATGCCCTCTCAATGAGAAAGAGGGGGAGGAGGTGGAAAGGTGAGTCATTTCAGGTCTGCCTTGGGTTTTTTCCATTAATTTTTAAAAATATATAACACTTATTTTTGTTTTTTTATTTCATTATTTTTATTATTGCTTTTTATTTCATTTCATTATTTTTATTATTTATGAAGGTGAGACAGTGTGACTTTCCAAAGTGCTGTAACAAAGGTCTGCTGTAACAATGATAGTGGTGGTGGTGATGATGATGATGATGATGCATCGGTGGAAGCTCCACCCCCAGTGTGTGGCTCCGCCCCTGGAGGGTGAAAGCTCCACCCCTGGCATGTGGCTCCGCCCCTGGAGGGTGGAAGCTCCACCCCCGGCTTCGGCCCCCCCAGTTGTCTGAGGGACAGCAACCTGGCCCCCGACTCAAAAAGGTTGCCTACCCCTGAGATAGAGGCTTAAGGGAAGTCAGTGTTACCTAAAAGGAAAAGTGTAGGAAAAAGATACAAAGAAAGGCATCTAGACAGCATTCATAGGAGAATGACCAGAGTTGTGAGGTGGTCTGGAAATTAAATACAATGAGGAATGGTCAAAATAAGTGGGTATTTTTTTTTAGGACACGAGGAAGTTAATGGGCTGAATGACAAGAGTCTTCAAATAACTGATGATTTGTCGTACAGGAGAGGGACAATACTTGTCCTTGGTTGGGGGGGAAAACTGGAATGAGTGGGTGGAAATTGCAAGACAAAAGGTTTTGGTTAGGAAAAACTTAATGGTCAGGCAGTTCTTGATGATGCACAGACTGTCTTGAGACAAGTATTGTCCAGAATATTAAAATATTTTTTTTCACATTCTCAATTAGAAAACTCATGTTATGAGAGTCGTTGCAAATTTTTCATTTTTTTTCACATTTTGGACTTTTTTGCAAAAAAAATCTTTTGCAAAAAAAATTTTGTACTTTGCACAAAAGCTTTACATATACATATTTTGAATTTGTGGAAAGCACAATCATCTGTCTTCTACACTGGCTATTCAGTTATACATGTGTAACCAAGTAATGTCCTGGCCCAAGCCCTCAAGCCTATGTTAGCACTCAGCAGCCACACTGAGGTAAGAAGGTCAGTTCAGTGGCCAATTGGGGCACAAGGAGGATGACATTTCCAGCTCCAGCTCACCCATGAGCAAGGCTGAAACAATCAGAAACATGACTCCTTCCAGAATTCCTCATTGCAGCCTCATTTGCATGTGGGATGTGGCTAGAAGTACCATCCTCCTAGCACTCCAGCTGGTAGCTGAACAGATCTCCTTTGCTCAATGTGACTGCTAGGTTTTGAGGTGGGCTGGGCAAGGACATAATGGTGCAAATCACAACTACATAGTCTTACACCATACAAAGCATATACAGTTCCATAACTCTAGGTTATGAATCCATACCTGCAGTACAGAATGCAAGCCAATTTTTCTACTTTTTTGTATTTTAACAACAAAGTGAAAAAGAGTAATGAAAAGATACATAATTTCACTAGTGAGCATAAAACTTTAGAATTTGACGGTCTATCTACAAGAACAAAGTAAATGACGAATCAGATACTACATTGGATGCAGTCCTTTCCTTGAGGCATTTAAGTAGAGTCTAAAGATGATAAACAAAGAAATGGCTAGAAAGAGAGCATGAGAAAAAGAATTTGTTAGGAGATCAAAAGAGAGAAGGCAGGTGGACAGAAGGTGGTGAAGTAACAAGATGTGAGGTTCACTTGGACTCAGTTCAGTTTTGGCCTCAAGTTAGAGATAACTTAACTAGAAAATTTACATATACCCCTACAAAGCTCACCCCTAGTCTCATTTCTTTATTTTGACTCAGACCTTTGATTAAAACAAGGAAGACCATCTTTAAATATTGGGTTATCTTTCTCTAAATACATGCTACTGGCTAGTTAGTTATTAATATGTAACCAAGTTGGGGGGGGAGGAATGCTTTGCTTCCTCCTTAAAATAATAGTGGACCTGACTGCCTAGAGCCATGGGATATCTGCTGTGGGCTTGGTGTTGTTTCCCATGATGAAATATCTAGCTGCATGTAATTTAAAATGAAATATGAAAATATATGTCCTGCAAAAGAAATTGCACAAAAATTAAACAAATTTCTTAATAAACAGTGGGCCCTCTCCATATGCCAGTATCCATTCTGGGGAACCCCCTCCCCCCTGCTCATGGGGAAAAATGCATAAGCTCAAACCACATCAGTTTCAATGGGGGAGTGTTCCCATGTTTGGCGTGGCATGCACATGATGGGGTGGCGGCCATACCATTCATTTTACGGCAGCTTAACCTTCCACATAAGGTTAAAGCCATGCATACATATGGGAAATACAGTGGCAAGGACAATCCTAGGTGTAGTATTCAATGATACGTCTTTATACTTCAGGATCTCATTTTATTCCTTGATAAGTGCCCTTTCAAGGCTAGTCTTCTTCTGATTTCTTGACTGCTGTCTCCATTCTGATTAAGCACTGAACTAAGATATGGAAAATATTGAACTACTTCAATGTCTTCTTAATCAGCTTTAAAGTTATATAAGTAATCTGTGGTCCTTAGGTTTGTTTTCTTAATGTTCAGCTATAAATCTGCCTTTGCACTTTCTTCTTTTATATATAACATGATATAAAATAATGGCATTATATAATATAATGATGCAAAAAGTCCACAGAACAAAAGTACCTTTTCTGTCATAGATGTCAAACACCAACCTAGTTGCACAACTCATTGCAGGAAAAAATTCATCATGATCCATCAGCAATTATAAACTGGTGCACACTATCCAGGTCATCAAGGAGCATACTCCTTTGTATACCTAAGTGTGACCCATCAGTTATAGCTGTGATTCTAGAGATTCAATATAAACACATACACACATACATATGGGTGGGCAATTATCTAGAGCCCAAGACTGCTGTTGCCTACAAAGAAGAATCCTGGAGAGTGTGAAAGTGCAAAAAAGGAAAGAAAGGGGTTTCTTTTTTTCAAAATTGGTACATTAAATCCAGGGAAAGCTGATGGGCTGAAAAATAATAGCCCGAGTTTACTCTTATTTAAAAACCGACTGCCTGCTGCTTGCGCTGCGATCACCACTCAGGCATTCAGCACCATTTCAAATTAAATATACATAAGTGCTTTCCAAGAGCTGTTAATTTGAAGGTCATTAAAGAGCATAAAATATATTTCCTTTATTTATAAAGAGATGCATAATAATGCTATGCATATGGACTCCTCTCTCAGTTCCTGCAGCATTTATTATCTCCTATATGAAAGCGATTGACTCCCTCTGGCTACCAGCTATGCACTCTGTCATCCTATTTGAATTACTGTTATCAGAAAGCATCCTCCTTTGTAACCTTTCCATCGCTTGCTTGCAGACAAAGATAAATACAGAGAAACAGAAAACACTGGCATAGGCTCCATGTTTGCCTATGGATTCTGAAGGAGGAGGAAGGTGTGCATCGGAGATGCTTGCTTGTTGCCCAAAGACTGGAGCAAAGGTATTAGGTGCTCTGGCCCTTAACACCAAAGAGTATGCCAGTCAGTGTCCCAGCATACCACTTGGCCTGTCACAAAGCACCCAGCCTGCCAGGTGTGCCCCTCATTTTTGTGGTGCTCCATTGAATCATAAACAGCTGCTTAACAAGAACAGATTTTGTGGTGCTCCATTGAATCATAAACAGCTATTTAACAAACACCACACCATATCTCCATCTGTCCTGTGTCTCAGCCCTACAAAACTCATGACCCACAAACTCCCTCCCTCCCCTATTCCCACAGTGCAGCCTCCTCATGCTCCCCTCCCTCCCAACCTCTCTACTACTATTTCTTCTGCTTTTGCCATAGCTGTCTGTTTTATGAGATAAATTACCTGGTGTTACAGCTTGTCAGTATTCTCACAGCATATCTACTACATGGGAGGAGGGCTGGCCAAGACTGGGGTGGGTGGAGGAGAGAAGAGTAGGATGGGAATTTGCTGTTGCCATAGAAATGTAGAAATGAAGCTGACAATTGAAAACCATTTCATAGATTTAAAGACATGACTGAGAACAAGGCAGAACAAGACCGATTCCATCAAAGAAAATAAAGAGAAAGATGGAATTGGCAAAAAGATAAATTGATAAACAACGAGCAGAGAAAGATACAACCAGAGAAATGGCTTTGCTGTGGAAGCAAGGGAGATGAAGGAAATGTCAGTGTGCTCCTCAATCAAGGAAGAGGGATGGCAAGACAGAACAGTGACCATAACATTATTTTATCTTAGGAAAGCTGAAGACTACAAATTCAGAGCAATTGTCACAACTCTGTAGGTCAATAAGAATGTAAAGAATCCTCTGAGTCAATTCAAAGGCCCCTTGAGCCCAGTATTTCTCTTCCCACCAAGGCCAACCAGAGGCCTAGGAACTGTACTCTCCTCCTCATATACAGCTGGTATTGAGACATACTGGAAGAAAAAGAGAGCCTTCATGACACTGGTGCAAATGATTAACAATACAATGGGCCCAAGGTATCTGCTGGAGTTTTGTTCCAGGAGAGCCTAAAGGTACCAAAATCCATAGATGGTCAGTTTCCATTAGATACAATGGCACAGTAAAATGGAGTCCCTTATATAAAATGACAAAACTCAAGGTTTGTTTTTTTGGAGTTTTAAAAAATTAAGCTGTGGATGGCTGAATCCGTGAATGCAGAATCCATGGGTATGGAAAGCTGACTGTACTAGAGACTACATATTGCCTGGGAATTACTTTTATACAACCCTTCAGTCTTATTTCTGAGGCAATTTAAAGAGATAATCAAACAATTAATAGAAAACAATAGCAACAACAAGGCTGTTTATCACCTCCTGGAGCTGGCTGATCAGTCAGCCACAATCAGCCCAAGTTTTATTATAATCTTACTGTGGCCCAGTTAGACATTTCAGCAAAAATATCAACGTTGATAAGGTAAGCAGAGAAATAAGGGACATCCATGTTGAAGGAATGCTGGAAATAGGGTGAAAAATTAATTGTTTGATATCTCCATCTCATCACCTGGCATGGTGCAATTTTGGTTTGGTAATTTTCCTTAATTCATCCTTTCACAGTGATCATTTTAATACTTACCTGTAGTTACTGGTTTTTAAACAACCAAGAAATGTTTCTGATGAAACAACTTAAATAGTTTCTGATGAAACAAAATATTTTTGTATTCTATACTTTATCTCTGTTGCTATTTGCCATCAAGTCAGCTTCCACTTATGTTAACCATACAAAAGAGAGATATCCAGATCAGTCCTGCTTAGATCATCAGCATGCAAAAATTGCTATACCCAACAATGCAAACTTGAGGCCATAGCTTCCTTGACTGAATCAATCCACCTATAATGTGTTTTCCCTCTTTTCCTACTGCCTTCCACTTTACATAGCATTATAGTCTTTTCCAATGGCTATAATCTCTTATGATGTGTCCACAGCATGATAGCCACAATTTAGTAATGGCGGGTTTGAGAGAGAATTCTGTTAGATCTGATTTGCTCTAGGACCCATTTATCTGTAGTATATTTAGAAATGGCCACTTGCATCCATCACTAAATATCTGTCAGAGTTAGCACTCAGAATTCCAGACAATCAACCAGTCAGCTTGATTGATATAATCAACAGCACTTTATTGATAGATCCAGAATCAGACATGTGCCTCACTCAGCTTCTTAGCTGAGACTGACCACACCTTCCCAAAGACAAAGTAACAGAATCCCCAAAAGCCAAATCCCCTCCCAAGCAGAAACCCGCCAAGCGAAGCCCCTCCTGGTTCCCACAAAAGTGAAAGCACATTCCCAGCTCTGAGCGCTCGAAGAGCCAGGCCTTCAAGGCCACTAGATAAGACACCTGGCCCTGCTATGCACTACTATCACTATCTATTCTTCTACTGCAGCTGAAGCCCCATCATCCCCCCAACTACTATACTACACTACCTAACCCTATCTGGTAGAATACTAACAGGATTCTAACAATATCTTGCTTTCTGCCTTTACATGTGTACCAGCCCAAACATCATTAAAGTCACATCTTGATCTAAGGGCCTTAGCTAGGCTAGACTTGTGACCCTTCTCCATGGTTCCATTCATTGCAATTATAGCGCTATGAGTCCACTTTAACTGACATTGTTCCATCCTATTTGCCATTTATAGAGAGACATTTAGAATTTTTAGCCAGAAAGTTGTAGTGTTTCACCAAAGTATGCATCCCAAAATTCCATAGGATGGTGTCACAGCAGTGAAAGTGGAATCATAGTGAAAGGGTCCCAATACAACTTGAACAGCATATATGAAGGGAAAAATACATTAATTAGTGTAGATTATTTCCTCATGGAATGACTGCAAACACAAAGGCTTGCGAGTGTCTCTTTTTTTGTCAACCACTTCTTCAATGAGATCAACAAAATCATTATGCAACTTCTACATAATTTAAGACCTATTCTTTTTTACTCCTTTCTTGCATAGTTGCTATGTGGATGATTATTTGTACACTGCTGTAGTTATAGACCACATCACAGAAAAAGAAACACAAAACAAAATCTGTCACTGTATAAATAAATAATGTAAAAAGAATACCCAGAAATGCTACAAGAAATAGTACAGAAAGAAATTCTAAGCATAGTACAATGATATTTGGAAATAACCTTTTTAAAGTTCAAGAATATGAACTACATGACCACGAATTCACATTGGCTTCTTAAGATACATTCTTATAGCCCTGGGAGGGTATCCCATGGGCACTACATATATCAGATGTGGATGAAGAGAGAGGTCTACTCTTGCATGAAAGCCCATTCTGAGCCACTGTGGAAGTATCTGTGGCTAATCCCAGTCCTCCTCTTTCTGTATTAGAGAAGGAGGGAAAGTGAAGGCTATGGACAGTAGACGCTGGAGAAGAAATTATGACTCTGAAGAATAAATACACAATTCTCCCAGCCTGCAGATCCATAATAGAAGGGAATTTGCTAAAACAAAGGTTTGGGGGGGGGGGGGGTGAGACAGATGTAGAGAGAGAAAAATGGTGAAATCAGGGCTTTTCTCTCACTTCTTCCTATGCTGGCATCATCCCAAGGGGGTCTTGATATTTCAGAGGCTTTAATGTTGGAGTTCTCTGACAGCAATGTTTGGGTTGCCCCCACATGCCCATATTGAGAAGTGGTTGGGCAAATATGCTTTACAGAGGACACTAAGAGCTAAATTCTATATATGATGGCAGAAGCATGCAACAGCAAAATCATCAGACATCCTGTGATGAGCAAGTGCTACTAAAAACAGTCTGAGTCTAAACAAGGTTTACAAACATCACAGATAAGACCAACTAGACCTTCAGAACTATGACCCAATATTACATATTCTGTTAAACACACTGTCTCAGAGAGTAGTGGAGTCGCCTCCTTTAGAGGTCTTTAAACAGAGGCTGGATGGCCATTGGTTGGGGGTGCTTTGACCATGAGTTCCTGCATGGCAGGAGATTGGAATGGATGGCCCTTGTTATCTCTTCCAACTCTATGATTCTATGATATTAGCAACAGTGTCCCAGGTAGAATATGCTTTTTAATACCTTTGGATATATCCTAACAAAAGCAAAAGTCATGTGAAACAAGCACAAAAGCTCCTTCAACCCACCTTGTATGAATATCAATAGACTAGTACAGAGGATTAATATTCAGAATACACCTTTTCTATGAATGCTGTATTTGATTTGACAGCATACTTGAATACAGATTTTTGTACTCAATACTCCAAAAAGGATTTATGACTGGCTATCAGACAGGGCAAAGAACACTCCCTTGTGTTGTTAAACAAGGGATTTTCCCCCCTCAACTGGTCTGGGGAACCTCTGTAAGATAAAACATCATTATTCTACATCTTGTTAGCATCTACTGCTAACCTGGGCTGCAGGCAACCTTCCTAACACAATCAAATGCCACTGATATAAAGAAGATTTTGTACCCCAACCTTTTTGGTGGTAATTTCCCAGAGATAAAATGGCAGCTTATCCTTCTTTTATTTTACTGCTTCCCACAAATACCGTCTTATTCATTTTCATTTTGATGAAGGAAAGAAGTCATCTAATTCAACCATCTTCCATAGGTTATATAAATATTCATTTATTAGTTCTCCATAGGTTAATTCAGATCTGTCAACTGTAGAATTCAACAGTAGATGGTACTAAACTCAATGGACCAAAGGTTCACATACCATTATCACGTCTAACAAGGAAAAATCCTCCCCAAGCCCAAATATGGTAATCAGTCAACTTGTGGATTTCATTCAATGTCAGTTAGTGAATAACCTTACTATAAATGTCACTGTACATAAAATTTGTTCTCTGTATCTAGATTTCCATAAGACCCAGAAGAAAAGGAGGTCAAAACCAATAGTACTATAGTTGGATGATCCTAGCCTGGCTACTCCATTTTGGAAGGATCAAAATTAAAAAAAAATCAAGATAACTTCCATAATGTTATTCAGTTCTTGGCTTGGAATAAACAAGATTCTTAGCATCTACATGAGGATCCATATGAGTGGCTATAATGATAGCAGCTGCCAGACTGTGATGCTGAAAAAGAGGCTATGCAATTCCTAGATGTAAGAAGAGATATCAAGTGGAAAGAGATGCTTAGAGAGGATGACACATCTTTTTATCATGCCTACATTTAGAATATAAGCATCCACATCCCAGACACAACACCAAAAAGAAGCTACAGTTGCAAATATATGGATATAATGAACACAGGGGTGATAAAGGTAACTAGCTTTCCAGTTGACTAGTGAGAGAGATATTTTTTGATATTCTTCTGTGATGCTTACAGCTCTCGTCCAGACATCTTGAGCTGATGCACACTTCTTTGGGAACTTTGCCTGTTTGTACAAAAGCATTTTGCATCCCAATAGTTGATGGTTCTCCAACATTTTTCCTACATGTATTGATGATTAATGTGCAGGAGGAGGGAGGGAGGGAGGGAGATCACATTCGTTCATGCAAGTTCTGAGAGATTAACATTCACTTGTGAAAGAGATGGGTACAAGAACTTCTGAGCTCCTTTAAGAGAAAATAAAACTCACATAGGCACTGCTAGCAATTGGACGTGTCTTATTCTATCATGGGATTACAACTATTTTTATAACTCAGATATATCACACAAAGGTAAGTCAACACAGTGGTTGTATGGATAATGAACCCACTTGTGCCAAGCTGTCTAATGGAGTAGTAGAATCATTTCCCTCTGAAGTAAAAGCATTTTTCAGACAGGCATTGGTAATAGATGCTTTAAGTCTAGGGACTTCCTCACACGGGAAAATTGGAAGGTTAAACTGGTCACAATGCAGGGTCATCCAGGGCATTAGGGACAGTTTTGCAATTGCTTTTCAGACTACGCTGAGCACAAACTGGTCAGAATCCAGACAGAAAGTGAAGTGAATCAGGGAATAAACATTTTCGTAAAAATACTGCGTTTTCATGTCCAACTCATTCACGAATTCACCCTCTTCACATAATTGCAGCAGTCTGAAAACCACGTCCTTGATTCTCCCTGTTCTCAGATCTCCCAGGTTTCCTTGCTGTGCCAAGGAGAGGAGGCAGACTTGTTCTTAAAGGGACACACACACACAATCCCTCTTTCCCTTGCACGGCTAGTCTCCTCCTCTAATGGAGCCTCTAAGCAGCCTCTGAAAGGGGACAGCTATTGGGAGAAGGTAGAGAGAGAGGACGTTTTGGATTTCCTCCTGTACAGGAGGGAGACATGGAGGATATGTCCTGGAAAAGGAGGACATCTGGGAGTTTCTGCCCTCGCTGAAAACAGGCAAGTTTATGGACCAGCCACCTCTTCTTTCTCTCTAGTGTGTGTGTGTGTGTGGGGGGGGGGGGTTAAGGGAGTATGCAAAGGGAAACCTCTGCCTGCCTTCCTCTGAAACAGCTTCTATGGCAAAGAGGATTTTCCTCCCCATTTCCCGTCCCTCTCTGGAGCATGTCTGTGTATGCACTTGTGGAAATAACAGTTTGGACAAGTTATCTCCAAGTTAGCAACGGGATTTGTCCTCATCTGTCTGAAATTCGCTTTTGACCCACTTTCTTGCTTTTAACCCCTTGTTGTGCTCTTTGTGTGATAAGCATTAGTAAATTTACTTGCTTTTCTGGGATGCCAACACTTTAACTATTTTCTGGATGGAAGTAGATATAAAGTGTATTCACACTTCACAATTATAGCAGTATAATAGCACTTTAAATACGATGACTGACTTATGAAATGCTGGGCGTTGTAGTTTGGTGTGGGATGCTCATCATGCTTCATTATAAAAATTCATTAGAGCTCTCTGGCAGAGAATTTTAAGTATCTCACCAAACTACAAATTCCAGGATTCCAGTGAAAGGAGGCATGGTAGTTAAAGTGGTACCAAAGTACTATGATTGTGACCTGCTAGGTCTCTTCTAAGTCTGAAAGCTAGCAGCATTTTCAGCCTTACTTGAGAAGGATGAGCCACTTGCACCTACTTTTTGAGTTGCTAGTGTGAAGTAAAAACTGACAGCTGGTTATGTCCCTTTGATGGTGGCAGCATACAATTAGAACACATATAGCCTAGTTAAAAGCCTCACTGAGGGATGATTCATTTGCATAAACTCTCCACATATTCCATTAAGAGAAGATACTACTTCCTTAAAACATTCAGATGTAAATAAAGAGGTGCTAATTTAAGCCATCCAATTTAAAAGAGTAATTGCACTGGTAACAAAATTAACAATAAAATCAAATATAAAAAAAGAAGAGCTGAAAGATAGATTGTTGAAGAAATAATGAGAGACCACTCACAATGAAGGGATGGGGAGATAAGTATGGGTGGGTGGACAAAGGCAATACAGGAACCTACCTCTGATGCCACAAAATCAAAATCAATATATATCAAAATCTTTAGGTCCACACACTGGAACTAAAGATCCAAGAAGCTCCTCTTCTGGTCCCTGGAATGCTGGAGGATTAAGCATTCTTCTGTCCTGTCATCTCTACAGTTGTGCATCCTGTTAACAGTTCTACATGAAACCCTTGTTGCATAGTCCACTCTTCTGCTTCCTTCCTCCTATGAATTCATTTGCTTTCCTTTTCAGTTTCCCAGTACTCATTCCATGCACAGTTGATCTAGACAGAAAGCAAAGGATATCATGTCTATCACCCACCAAATCCCCAATTTCCCTGAAGGTGATGGATTTATTATCCATCAGTCCCACTTTGTTGTTTTTCTGCTATGGACAAGCAGTGAGTGACTCCACAGTTAAGTTGACAACATACAGACGCACACGCACACACTTGCGGGAACACCTTTTTTCTTTTTCTTTTTTCATGAGGATTTTTTTTCCTTTTTGCAAAAAAATGCAAGCAAAAGAAAAAACAAGGTTTTCTATTGAAGGTACAACTCTTCTTCAATATGAAGACATTAACTAGATTGGTCTGGATCCCCCATGCAGTGGTCAGTGAAGTCCTTTGGTAACTGAAGGAACAATGTCTTGATATTCTAGTAGGTAGCTGCAGAGATAGTTGAAGAAAATTCCCCATGGTTTATGAACAAAAAAGGGAACTGGGTGGGCAAGAAGGACTCTTGGAGTAGAGCCAAAGAAGAGAGGGAAAGAAATATGACTGTTGAAGATGGTTGCCCTGGGTTATACCTCTCTCTTCTCCACTGGCCCATTGACTACTGCTCACTGGTGGTGGGATTTAAGTCTCTTTTTCTCCCACATTGGTTTGTCTTCACTAATTTTTTTAAATATATGATTTGTACATATTTATATTTTTTTATATGCTGTTTCCCATGGCATCAGTAAGTGTGCTTCTGTTGGTGAGAAACGGAAGTTGCCACTTAGAAACAAGTCTGGTGTCCTCTGCCTGCAGCTCATAAAAGTTCACTGGCAATCCAACCTCTGCAAACGTCTCACTGTCTTGTCAGCATACCCTCCCCTCCCACATCCAACCCTCATCTGTCCTCTCTTCTTTTCCCCTACTATTGTAAAAAGAGATGAAGTGTCATGCCATTGAAGTTGGTGACTGGCTCATCTGCACTCTCATAGATTGGACACTGTTCAGGATCTTCTTCTGATGTCCAGCTAAGGTCACTCCTATTCTTAGAAGATCTCTGCAAAAAATAAGAGATAGGATCATGGCCATGCATCAATGCCAGCCTTTGTCCCCAGTAATTCCCTTGGTTATCTGGATATGCTGATACATGAAATGGCAAGTTCAAAATACAGCAGCAGGAACTGTTAAGCTGGTAACTTTAAAGATGAACAATCCATATTGATAAAAACAACAATAACAATCTGAAATCTAAGAAAAAATTTCAACATGAATTTTGAAACTTGGTGCTTGCTTAGTAATTTGCCATTATGGCTTTATGATTTTCTATATGTTATTATATGTCGCTAGGTAGATTTTCCAAAATGGCTATAAATGGTCAGGAGTATCTTTGCTTCATTCCCAGATTGTTCAGAATGCTGAAATCTGGACCAGCATTAATAAATACATTGCTGCATTCAGTTGAAAAGTGCCTCCATTCTTGTCTCCAAATCATGGCAGCAGTGGGGGGTGGGATTTCTTCTACACTTCCCACCAATGGGCAATGAATACTTATCAGTATGACAGATACTGAAGTGAGAATAAGAACATGCCACTTACTCTGATGTCATTTGTGCAACTAATTGAAGGGATGTGAATCCTGCAGTCAGAAAACTATCTCTGTACTGGTTCATTTTGATGGCACTGAGCCAATCTTCTACTGAGGTAAAGGCAGTGAAATCTGGGATGGAGCGATCCAAGAGTGGCTGAGAAGGCCTAGAACAAAATACAAAAATTAGACTTCTCACTAACTTCCCTGTTCCTCTGAACTCCTGCAGGACATATTTCAACCTTTCCTATCATCCCATTCAAAGCAATGCAGTCACACCATACAATTAATTATTTTACTTAAAATATTAATCTACACGCTTCATCTGTGGAAGGAATGGGCACCACTGGCCCATGAGCCACATAAAGCCTCCAACAGCTGGTTTTGAACCTCCTGGAGCCTGCAGAAGCCAAACACCACCCTATTTTTCAATTAAAAAGAGCAAACAGAATCCCAACCCTTGGAATTCTCCTGAAAGCCTAAACTGCTTGAAAACACGATATACAGTACAACACTAATCTATGTCTTCTTTTAGATTGTTAGCAAACTATAGATCCTTGCACACTACAGAATTCTTGTCCTGTTTAATTTTTAATTGATATGGCAAAATCCTATAGAATCCTGGGGGTTGTAGTTTGGTGTGGCATTAAAAGTTCTCTAAGAATTCTAAATACCCCCCCCCCCAAAAAAAAAACCCTGCAAACATCAGGATTCCCATAGGATGTTGCCATGGCAGTTAAAGTGGAATCATAACACTGAAATTGTGTAGTGTAAAGGGCCCCTGTTCTGCATTGTTTGATTATGCAGGAGTACAATCCAGGGACTCCATGGTCAACAGAGGCTCCTGCATAGTTACACTGTTTCATGAGTAAATCTGGTAGTCAGAAAAATACCCTGCTCCTGTCTGGGCTTGTACAAGTTTCAACCAACCTCTTTTCCTCTAAGAAGTGTGGAGTGGGGTAGGGTGGCAGTGGCAGTGGCAAAATAGCAGTTTGTGAAGTATTAACGCCTAATGGAAAACAAGGCCAAAGTCATTAAATAATGAATTGCTCACAGCCTTTGCTCCCCTTTGCCTTGTTGTCATCCCAAGCCAAAGGCAAAGAGCAGCAGAGATGCCTGAGCTGTGTGCAATTCATTATTCAGTAAATTAAATGTCTAAAGGAAGAGTTAATTAAAGGTTGCATATGATGATGTAAAACAGAATGAAAACAAATATATTTAAAAAGCTGGGCATTCTACCACTTGAGTCCCTATATTGGAAGAAAGGTGGGATATAAGAAAGTAAAGTAGTAGTAGTAGTAGTAGTAGTAATAATAATAATAATAATAATAATAATAATTCCTCCTGACATTTACTCGATGTTTTTCTTAACTAACATTGCAAATTATCTCAGATTTGTTTCTCAAATGTGAACCTATTCTGTAGAACTTGGTAACATGACCATTTATTTAAAATTATTCATTAGTCAGTCAAGCAATCAATCAGACAAAAAAGAAAGATGATTGATTAGCAATCTAGTTGATAATTGGCTGGCAGCACTATTTGCCATCCCAGATATGGCTTTCAAGATTCCCATATCTCTTTCACAGTGCACAATTATAGTAATTTGGCATTACTTTAATTACCATGGCTCCATATAGTTTGGTGAGGCACCAGGGGTCTCTAGCAGAGAATTCAAAATACCAAATGAAACTACAAACCTCAGGATTCCATGCATTGGAACTATGGTAAAGTGGCCCCAAAGTGCTATAATCAATAAGTGTCACACGGCACAGCAGCTAGAAACTTACACAGTGGTGATGGTAGCCACAGTTTTGAGGCTTGCTGGATTTCGGATCATTTTGTCTAGGGTGTTAACTATTTCAGCAAAGCGTGGTCGGGTGTTGCGGTCTTTCTGCCAGCAATCTAACATAAGCTGATGGAGGGCAGCAGGACAGTCCATGGGAGGAGGGAGCCGGTAGTCTTGCTCAATTGCATTAATTACCTGCAAAAACAAATGTGTGTTTGATATGTTAAAGAGAGAAATATGAATATTGAGGATGGAAAACAATGTAGAAAGTAAACAATTTTTTGATTCCTTTTCTTTTTCCAGGCAACATGGTATTTTGACTTAAAGATAAGCTCCCAGGCCATTGCCTGGATGGGTACAAACTCTTTGGCCATACTCAACAGGAAGAGCTTTTATAATGATTCAGTTTTGGGTTGGTATCTGTTCCACTTCCTCTATGTACAATAGGAATTTTCTTTGAGTCTCTAAAAGGCAAAATGACTAATATGAGGCATAGGAGCTAATATTAACTTGTGGTTCCCATTCCTTCTCAGTTAGTCCTTTTCAATGGGGCCTTGGCCAATTCCATGCCTGAGGTCTAGGGTAATTGCCCTTCTTGCTCCCATCCCCACCCCACTGGGCAACCCATGCTAAATCCAAAACACAAGGAAGGAAGGAAAAGAGCATTTTTTAGTCAAAAGTGTGAAAGGAGGAGCGGAGCATGCACACACAAATTAACAACAGAAATATTTCTGAGACTCTCATATGGTCATATGTGAAATAGGTCTGGTATGTTTTATACTCCTTGATTTGGGCAATGATGTGTGGCATCAGACTTTTCTGCCCCAGCAGAAAAGGCTATCCAGATCTTCTTCTTCATGGCTCCTATTTGCCCTTAGAGGGAAGCTCCAAGCAGTACCAAGGAGGGCTGCTCTCTAGATGTAAACACTAGTTACAACTCCTATTCAGACTACAACAGAGAAAACAGTGGTTATGAGTGGGAGGACTGGCCTGGTGTTGCTTGGCTGCTACTATGTAATAAAGAAAATCCAGCTAAGGGCTTTGTTTTTAACAGTAAAACTTACTCTTTTGTGTTTAATTCAAAGAGATTGGCTACTGATATGCCAAGGGGGAGAGGGGACAGATTTACCTGTCATAGGAGGACAGAGCTTGCTTATGTGAAGCATTTTACTCATTTTCCTGGTGTCATATGCACTATGCTCTTGTAATGATGCTTCAGTAAGAATCTAGTTCTATGTATTAAGCTGCTAAATCAGTGCTCCCCAAATATATTTGAGCTACTGCCCCTTTCCTTTTGGGTAGCAACCCTAGTGCCCCCCCCCCCCCGTGCATATTTTTTGGTATTAGGTCTACTGTTCTCCATGTAGTATGCTGGCTACATGACCACAGAATCGTCTCTTACAATAGTGGTTCCCTTGGCTTAGTAACAGAGATGAGCACCTCCCCCTGCAGTTGGACATGACTTGACGATCTTATTGAGGGAAAACTTTACTTCTTCTACTGAAAATTCAATACAGTCTTCATGCTGCTCCCTTTGCACCCAATCACCTTGGGAGTAGCAACCAAACAGCTGGCTGAGCAATACCCAAGAAGCTTCTTGCTTATGCCAGCCTTGCAGTTAAGGCTGGTGCAGGCAAGAGGCTTATTGGTTGCTGTTTGACTGGTTGTTCAGTTGCTGCTCCCTTTGCACCCTGTCATCCTGGGAGCAGCAACTGAGCAGCTAGCTGAGCAGTAACTGAGAAGCCTCTCACCTGTGCCAGCCTTGAGCAAAGGCCTCTTGGTTGCTGCTCAAGCAGCTGCTCAGTTGCTGCTCTCAGGGTGACCAGGTGCAAGAGAGGAGGGATTCTCAATCCTTCATCAGGGCAGAAGAAGGCACAGCTAGTGTGTGTGTGTACGAGGTTTACAGAGGCCACATGCTCTGGATTGGAGACTGGTGTGAGCTGAAAAGGGAGAGATTTTAACTACAGGAGCCATTCCAAAATAATAACTGATAACCTTTCCAATAATTGATAACCTTTCCAATAATTGAGAACTGATACTCCATCCCTAGATACATCATCATTATTATTATTTATTGTATTTATAACCCAATGTTTAGAAATGCTCTCAGAGCAGAAGACATGTCTTCCCCACGCAGCTTCAAGTGTCCACTCTCCATCAAAAAAAAAATGTTTCTTCTGCTACCTCTTCTCTCAGCCTGTCTGATGAAAGAAAGCAGGAGCAGCAGTCAAACTCCAACCTACCAGCCAAGTCCCAGAAAAGCTCACAAAGCTTAAGGAGGGTCCCAAATTTAAAAATTCCTTTTTGCCACCATTTCTCCCCCGTCACCATATATTCTAACTCTGTGCTCCAGTCTGTCTTTAAATTGTGCCACTCTGAACCACAGAAGCAATGCCCTGTGCCCAAACCTTGCAAGAGTTTCATAACTGCCACTACTAGTAAAAGATGCCAGTAAGGAAGAAAACTCACATGGGCAGGCAAAGGGTGGAAGACACCACTACACAAAATGAATGGCGAGGTTGTGTGGTGGTCTTAAGGAACCCTGAAAACAAGTTTCATGCAACCCTCATCCCTACCATGGTCCTAAAGACTGCTGGTTCCCCTTGTCTTTCCTGCACACCAGTACTTTGACTGAAGGCCCCCATGCCACCCCCTCTTTCCCTCACTGCCCTCTACTGCCCTCTTTCTACTTCACCACCCCCCTGGATCCTTCCACTGCCCTCAGGGGGTGTGCCACCCACTTTGGGAATCACTGTGCTAGATTGTTTGGGAAGTGGTAGACTCTGCTTTGAATTCAACCCATTGGAATTCTGAGCCATTTTTCCTACCCTTGTGCCAATTATGCACACCCCTGTGCCTTCCTTTCTGAAACCAAGCTCCTTTTCAAGTGAAAGCATTCAGCACACCAATACAATGAGTGTGGGAGTAAAGAAAGAGGCATTCCCTGTGCACAAGGAGTAACAGAAACACTCCTGGTTCTGAAAGAAGCAAGCCATTCAGAGGTTAATTTGACTTCAGATGCTTCAAGACAAAGGTAGTCCCTTCCCTGTTACAGCAGCCGCCACTCTCATTATCTCTGCCTATCAAGCTCTAGTGTAGGAGTTCATCAAGTCTCCATGCCCAGCTCATAAACCCTCTGAACATTTTCAAAGGCCTGCCGGATTCCTAGCGTCCAATTACCACCACACTGGCTGGCTTCAATTCTCAATTCTTCTCCCTTCCCTGCCTTTTTCATCTTAGAAACTCTTTCTTGCAGCAGAGGTTCAAGAGGTGAGGTTGGGGAGGGGGAGAGAAACAACAGACTGAGGTTGGCACCTCATAGTTAGCATTTCCAAGCTCAATGTGGACTGCAGCTGGAACCAACTCTAACTGCTCTATCTGAATACTATCAGTAGCTAAAGCTGCAAGACCCTAATATGAATACAAAAAGCTGGCACATAGTTTATTGTGTTCCAGGAACTAAGGAAAAATCATCCAATGGCATTATAATATACTGTTGGCTATGCCTGATAAACGTCCTTCTACATTTTAGCCAGGTATGAGAAAAGTGAAGCTCTCAGGCCACATACAGTCCCCCAAAGCTGTTTTTGTGGCCATCTATTTCTCCAGACTTTCCTTTTTGTACCCCCTCCCCCCAAAATAATTCCATACTCTAGAAGCCTCTACAACCAATACTTTGCCTGTTAGTAAAATTCCAAAGCTTCTCATGTATTGCTATACATTTTTAAAGTACCTGCTTTTCAAAACTATAAGTAGACTTCTAGCTGTTTCTCAGTTTTTACATATTTGTTTCTTGGTATTATTGGAAGCCCATGTAGCCTCCAAAAAGTCTCAGGGGCAAAAAATCAACCCCAGATTCATGCCACTACTCCAGAGCCTATTATAGATGTTCTGTGCAGCCAAATACATGAGAGTAGATGGTTCAGTTCTAAATAGAAAAAAGTGACCCAATAGCCTTAAGACTGCAAAATCATCACACACCCTTTTTGAAAGGTGAACTGAAGAATAATATGACACACATTTATAATGTGCGTTGGCAAAGAACATAAAGTATCCTTCACCTCAGGGCTGGCCCTACCTTGGTTTTGGGGAGTTTTTCGGGCTATGTGGCCATGTTCTAGAAAATTTTCTTCCTGACATTTCGCCAGCATCTGTGGCTGGCATCTTCAGAGAATGCTTTGCCTGGAAAAAGTTGGGTGTATATATACTGTGTGAGCCTGGGAATGCAGGAGTGATTTGCATGTGTATTGTTTTGTGCTGATGGCAGGTCTCAGGCTGGGAGGCTAATGCAAAACAGGATTAATGTCTGCTAATTGGTGATCATTATCTGCTGGGAAAGCCCCTGACTCTGAATGATTTCCCATTTGCATTTGCTGAGTCCTTAATTGGTCTACCAGTCCTATTCCTCAGGACTGGTAGACAAATTTTGTTCACTTTAAAGGTTTCTTCTTTCCAGTTGAAATTATCCAAATCTTTGTGGATTTCAATGGCTTCCCTGTGCATCCTGACATGGTAGTGGTTGGCATGGTCCAGAACTTCAGTGTTTTCAAACAGTATTTTATGTCTAGGATGGTTTGTGGCATGTTCTGCTACTGCTGATTTTTCTGGCTGGCCCAGTCTGCAGTGTCTCTCGTGTTCCTTGATTCTTGTTTGCACGCTGCGTTTGGTGGTCCCTATGTAGGCTTGTCCACAGCTGCATGGTATGTGATAAACTCCTACGGCTGTGAGAGGGTCTTTCTGGTCCTTGGCTGTGCGAAGCATTTGCTGGATTTTCTTCGACAGTTTGTAAAACATTTGCAGGTTATGGTTCCTCACCACTTTAACTATTCTGTCTGTGACTCCTCTGATGTATGGTAAAAATATCTTCCCTTTGGGTGGCTGCTTGTCTTCACTTCTCTGGGTTTTCCTGGGCCTGGCAGCCCTTCTGCTGTCTGAACTGGAATAACCATTAGCCTGTACAGCCTGGTCCAAGTGCTTCAGTTCATCTTCCAAGAAGTGGGGTTCACAGATGCATTTTGCTCGGTCTACCAGTGTTTTGATTGTGTTTCTTTTTTATCCTGGGTGATGTTTGGAGTTCTTGTGCAGGTATCTGTCTGTATGTGTGGATTTTCTGTAAACTGTGTGACCCAAACATTGGTTCTGCCAGCCACAGATGCTGGCGAAATGTCAGGAAGAAAATTTTCTAGAACATGGCCACATAGCCCGAAAAACCCACAAAAAACCATGGATGCCGGCCACGAAAGCCTTCCACTTCACACTGGCCCTACAGTTAAACAAAATCAGACAACTAGCCCAGGAGCACCCTCAGCCATGCCCTCTTTTGGGAAGACAGATCTGCCTTGTACAACATAGCCTGTCTAGCACATCTAAGATCCAATTTGCACTGCAGAAATAATGTAGTTTCACACCACGTTAACTGCCATGGCTCAATGCTATGGAATTCTGGGATTTGTAGTTTTGTGAGATATTTAGCCTTCTTTGTCAGAGATGCTACAACAAAGTACAAATTTCTTAGCATGGACAGTTAAAGTAGTGTCAGACTGTAGTGGTGTCACTAGGGTTGGTGTAACCTGGTGTAATAACTCATGGTGTCACTCCCCTCCCTTTGACTTTCTCCTTCACCACACCATATGGAATCCTTAGTAATTTCTTTTTGTACTACTGTTACTCATAAATAGTAATTTCCGAATGGAATGACAATATTTGTGACATAAACAATTAGCAAAATTAAAATTACATCCTTAAATTATAATATCACATACACAGCCAAAATTTATTTATATGCACATAGTCTCATGTGATTTAAGTTAAAATTTAGTAAGATGTGATTTAAAAAATAAATAAATCAAAAGTAAACAATATTTAAAAATGGAAACATTAAAATTAATTTTTTAAAAAAAACCCTACTGACTATCCTATTTCTTACCAATCAGCCTTGTCCCACTCACACCATCTCTTCAGAATTTTAATGGGACCTGGGTAAACTCCACAGCCCCTTTCTGCCCAAAAGCAGATGTCTGAGGAGCAGTGGTATCATCACCCCTTAGGCTGTCATCTGATACCATCTGCACCTCCCTAGTGATGGCACATCAAACTGTATTATTTTTGTAGTGCAGATCAGATCTAGGTTAGACTGCTGCCCTCAAGTTGCCAGTTTTGAAGGAAAATTAAATGGCCAGTCTGGTTCACTTCCAGCTTGTAAAGTGCAGGTGGCACCAATTTCTCCAATCTGTCTCAAGCCAGCCATGCTTCTTCTCTCCCATAACATGGGAATCTGGCGTTGGATGACAGAAGGTTGAAAACAGATCAAAGCAAGCATTGTTTTCCCCAAGTACCACCCATGTAACACAGGAATGGGGAACTTGCACCCTTGCAGGAGAATAGCTATTGTTCTCACTTCCTGCCATGTTTGACCAGTTTAGATGGAATTGAAAAAAATTGGAAGCCAACTAAATATGAAGGGAAATAGATTCCTTAGCCTAGTTATAGCAGATTTGGGGAGCCTGTGGCCCTCTAGGTGTTGTTAGATTTAATCTCCCATCAACCCCATTCAGCATAGTTAAGGGTCAGTGAGGTTGCAGTCTAACAACATCAAGAGGCTCCTCACATATGATTTAAAGAATTCACTGACATAGGATGTGGCAAGGAAAAGTTAGACAAACTAATTAGAGATCTCTTCAGGATGAATTGAAGAGCTTAGAAAGGTTCTTTTTGGACTGCAACATACATAAACAGTACCTGTTTATAGCCAGCAAGTTTCTGAAAACAGATCTTGATGATATATTGTACAATAGGAGATTCTTACCTTTATAATCTTCTGGTAGACATTCTGGAAGCATTTGAACATGATGCTGAACTAGATGGGCCCACAATCTTTTTCAACAAACATTTTCTATGTACTTAATAAGATCTTTTTTTATGAAAAGAGGACATTTTTTGCTAAAGGAAAAGTTACTCAGAGACTTTGAGTTTGTTAAAGTCCAAGTGGCAAAAGGGCTGGAAAACCATTAAATAATTCCTGTGATGGTGAACATGAACCTGACAAAGTAGCTTTATGAACATGAACCCTCTCTCCCTTCACAAAAAACACTAGAAGATGATTGCTTTTCTCTAATGTAAAGTTCATAAAACTCACATCTTGATTGGACATGTCCCAATAGGGCCTTTCACCAAATGACATCACTTCCCACATGACAATGCCATAACTCCATACATCACTGGCAGAGGTAAATTTTCGATATGCGATGGCCTCTGGGGCTGTCCACCGCACAGGAATCTTCCCACCCTGTTGGAGAAAGAAAGGCATGTGTTAACAGTGAGCCAGTGAATGCAATGATGCTTCCTTGTCTGCTATAAAGCAGGTACATGACATTCTGTATTTACCACAACTTCTTAATATGCCCAAATGAACTCTCTTCATTCTCTATACTACCTTAGTCTGAACCTTCAAAAAGAAGGTAATTCACTTCTCAAATATGTTCGTGGGCAGGATACCTAATATTCAACTGAGAAGAAAACAGAACCATAAGAAAAGTTTGACCCCTTTTCCTCTTTCTTGGTACGGTGGAAGATTTTGAAATTTCATGTACACAATGATTCAACATACTAAGATCCATAGTTTACAATAGAACTGTGCCAAAACTTGGGAAATTAATGAAGTCAGCCGACTCCAAATGTCAAGAGATGGATGTCCAGATCCCACATAAAACTTTGCACTTAATATGCACATTATTTTACACACACTTACGTTTAGCATAATATTTTGGGAAACTGTCATCTAAGGAACTCACTGTTCATGATGTGGTGGCTCCCACGTACATGGAAATGTGTGGACATTGTATTTGTCAAATGCATAGGTTACATTTTTTTATGTTTACATACAACACAGTTCACATATGCAAATAGAACAGTGGGACTATATGAAGCAGGAGACTGCAAAGTCAATGACTCCTAGTTTCTTGAATCATACTATTTGTTGTCCTTTAGGACTATTAGTGTGTAGAAATATGGGCCATTCATCTTCAGTTTTATCTGTCAGAACTGGAAAGTGCAGAAACCCACAAAAGCTTTCAGAGTCATGGCCAAAGCCAAATATCTAGGGCCTTTTCTTCTTCTCCTTATTTCCACTGTCTTTTCCATTGTACTTATTGCACAAGGAATTTAGGGCTGGGATTTCAGTGACTCAGTATTATCACTGCTTTTAAGATAGCGATGGAGAGAAATACACTGAAATCCTATTTTAATGTAAATTTACCTAATTTGCATTTCACAGAGCAATATGCAAATGAAATAAATTATTTTGATATTAACATGTTCTTGAATATCATGATGCAGCTCTCCACACTAACTATAGTATACTAATAAATATATTAATAAAATGATGCACATAAATGTATTATATTTGGTGAAATGCATTACAATGTTTTTTTGTGTATTTTTCAATAATGTTTCACATTTTGGGATCTTTTTCCAAAAATGTCCTTTCTGCAAAACCACTGTGGGTATCTGGTGTAAAACAAATGTTTTTTAAAAGCAAAAACATTGGTTTTGTACAAAATTAGTTTGATAGACAAAACATGAAAGGTGGTGTTGATGGGAAGGAGGGACAGAAAATGTACTGATCTTTCCCCTCTCACTCAAAGTAGTAGTAGCAGCTGACTTTTCCCCCTCTTGCTGGGCTGTTTTGAGGTGTTGATATACCCTGTCTCATCAAGGATGAGAAACATTGAGAGTAAGCTTTATTTCTCTAGTAGATAATACGATTGTCTTGTTCCTGCACATATACATACCTTGATGCGGAAGACACATATAACTCCTGCAAGGGGTATCGGCGGTGAGAAAATTAGCATTCTGACATTTGTTCCAGCTGTGATAGTTAAACATCAACAGTAGCTAAACTAACAAAATATCATTCCCATGAATGCCAATGAACATGCAAGTGTTTTTGAAAGGACAGTGTGTTTCCTACAGAGAATATATAGGTGCTCTCACACTTCCTAGGCCCAAAAGCAGACGTCAAAGGCTGGCAGCAGCAGCTGTTTCCCTGCACCTCTTTGCATATCAAGTAGAAATGATGTCTTTGGGGCTTTATCCTGAGTGACACTGCCTCACCCTTGGCTGTTTTGTATTGTGAAGCACGCAAACTTCCTTTGCTTCAGGCCGCTTCCCCTAAGAAGGATGGCAAGCGAAAGACAAGGAAGTGGGACTGCTCTTGACACAGAGATGACAGCTCATCATCAGACGCTGAGCACACCAAATGAGGAGCAATGTGTATTTTGGCCGCTAATGCTCAAATTATAAAATTCATGTGCTAGGAGACAGCTAATGTGGGCATCCCTTCAGAGCATGACTGCAAAATAGATCTCTGAATAAGCTCAACTGATCATGCTTACTATATTATATATGGAATTAGATTCAATGCCAGGATGATAAGGACCCTATTAAAATACAAGAAACTGAGAATGTACTTGAGATGCCATAATGGTTTCTACAGCCATGGAGATAAATTCTATAGGAATTTTATGAAGCCTGTTCCCCTGGTAGAAATATGGATTCCTACCAGCTTGGTTGGATTCACACTGATGAAACAATTTCAGTTTCCCTGTGCTAAGTGTACTAGTCCAAAAGCTGTTATCAGCAATGATATTGTTGATACTCATTTCAATATAATTGAGCATGCATCCTAGGCAACTAGACACACAAAGGAATGAAAGAGTTAGGAACTTTGAAGGCTGCCTTATGCTGGTTCAAACCTTTGCAATATTTCCATATTTGACAGGCATCAGTTCTTCAGTATTTCAGACAGGACTCTTTCCCTTTTCTATCTGGTAAGCTCTGGTATTCCTTGGTGATTTTCCATCCAAATACCAATCAGACCCAATCCTCATTGAATTCAGATAAAACTGAGTGTGTTGGGGATACTGCATGCATAACAGGTTTGGGGAAGAAAGTGCAGGCTTGAGCAGATCTAGAAGGGGCAAGGGAAAAGGAGAGAGTCTACAAGTCTTTAAAAGTGCTTGAACATTTGCTGTACCTAGGCATTACAACTATCAGGTGGCTCAGTACCTTTGGGGATTACATTTTCCAAAATTTCTCATCCACTGGCTCATACTGGTATGGGGATTGCCAGATTTAAAGTCTGAAGAAGTAACATTTTCCAAGTTGTGGGATAGCCAAGTATTTGTTGTTGTTTTTGCTGGATTACCTCATATTTTAAGGGATAGCCAGGAATATATCAGGTGTCCATAAGTGGGTCTTGCACATACAGAGGATAAGACAAGATGGGTCGTTGTTGTGAGTTTTTGTTGTTACTGCTCCCCTTTAGCCAGTCTTTCTTTAGATTTCCCCCACCACTCCCTTCTCTATCCTTTTCTCTCACTTCCAAACTAAGAAGAAAACTTGTGATGTGAGTTCTGCTACAGATAGAAATCTCTACTCATTTTGTTCTCACACACAAGAATGAAAATAATCGAATATTTGCCTGTTGGGGGGAAAAAATCATGATACTTCCCTCCCATACTTTCAATTATTTGTCACCTTTCAATGGGAGAATGGCAAAATTTTCACTTTTGCAAAATGTAACATTTTGTGCAAAGAAAATCCATTTTGTGAAACTTCAACTCATTTCACTAAGAATGTATTTTAAACTAAAAGTCCTGAAATATGAAAAACAAATGAAAATGAAATTGCCATCTTATTTGATTTTTCATTGAAATTTCCAAAGCACTCAAAATGTACAAAACTTCTCATAACATGTCCAGAAGAGCTGAGACATCCTTTCTTGTTAACCAAGCAGCAGCAAACATTTGTTACATCTGTAGTTCCTGCTGCTTAATTTCCAATAGCAGGGGAAATGGCAATATAGCCCAAAATTGCATTTCTGTTATTTGAACAAGCAAGAGAGGAGAATATCTATGTGTATAGTTGATGTTATAGAAAACTGTTAATTGTATATATGAGAGAAAGAGGAAGGAAAATTGTTGAGATATTGGCAGTCAGGAAGTAAGGGGAAAGCATGCTACAAATAAATTAAATGGATTTTTAAAAGTGAGGTTTGCTTTCTTTAAGTGAATAATAATAAATGTGTTGGGCAAGCAGGTGAATCACACAAATTGAAGAATTTACAGGTATTGATTGCAAAATGGAATTTGTAAATTCCCTAGCCTTTGTTAAAATGTGATTTTAAAAATTAGGAGCAACAGTGTGGAATATTTGTATAAAAACTAGAAAAAAAAATAGATGGTGCACACACAAACACACACACACACACATTCTAGACTCAACTAGGCTCCCTACACAGATAGGCTGAATTTAATTTTATTTGGAGAGGGTGATGATGTGATGATTGACTTGAGTGGGGGTAATTATAAATGAAGGGAAATTGATTTTGGAGTAGAGGTAGGGACATCTAGGGATAAGAAAACTGAATAAAGAAACTGATCTTGGAGATTTGTGGTGGCATGAAAATTAATTTATACTATAGGGGCAATTTTGATGGGGAATAAATTACTTTGCCTTTTGAAAAAATTAAATGAGAGATTTTTTCCCCTTCTTTCTTTCTTTTTCTTTTTTTTTAAAGAATCATACATGAATGACCACATACAAATTCTGTGCCACTTGCCACCCTCTTTTGTCCTCTCCTTTGATGGCCTTTTTCCTCTATTTTGACAATATGGAAGGTGCCTAACCATGCTGTTTTAAGCAACACAGGCAAGAATAAGGGATGGGAAAGCAATCCAAATTTCATTTTGGATTGATTCATCACCTAACTTCCTCTGCAGAATCACAGAGTTGGAAGAGACCACAAGGGCCAACCAGTCCAACCCCCTGCCATGCAGGAACTTACAATCAAAGCCTGACAGATGGCCATCCAGCCTCTGTTTAAAGACCTCTAAAGAAGAAGACTCCACTACACTCTGAGAGTGTGTTCCACTGTCAAACAGCCCTTACTATCAGGAAGTTCCTCCTAATGTTGAGGTGGAGTTTCTTTTCCCATAGCTTGCATCCATTGTTCCAGGTCCTGTTCTCTGAAGCAGCAGAAAACAAGTTTGCTTCCTCCTCAATATGACATCCCTTCAGATATTTAAACAGGGCTATCATATCACCTCTTAACCTTCTCTTCTCCAGTCTAAACATCCTCAGCTCCCTAAGTCGTTCCTCATAGGGCACGATGGTCCCCTCTTCGTCATTCTAAGGGACATAGAAGAATAATTCTTCCCAACTCTCCAGGGAACAAGAAACATATCAGAGCATCAGAGAGGAAGGAAAGAGAAAACTCTTACATCACATCTCCCTCCTTGTGCTACTATTGCCTGCTGTCTCCTATTACAAAGGAAAGGAAGGGAAGGGAAGAGTAAGTTTTGGATGTGAGGTCTGAATGGGAGCACATATGAAGATAGCTGAGAATTGGGTGGCTAACTGTGTGGCTAGGGAGTTCAGATCTCCTTTGATGTGAACATTTCACTATATTTGTAAGTAACAAGTTACAAATTACTTGAAATTAATTACTTTTTTCAATATTAGAGGTATAACTATACCATATTATGGTAATAACTTAATGAAGGATAGCTTCACTTTCTTTGTGTTTAACTGAAACTTCTTATTTCCTTTTTTAATTTGCAGGAGTATAGCCACATAAGGCTATAGGAAGAATATCAGCATGGTTCAAGTTCTAGCACATGTCGACCTTGTGCCTCTGGTCTGCTCTAGCTATTGAGATCACACTGTTCTGAATGTTGAGGTGGATGAGGAAAGGGTATCTTTCTCCAAAAGGCTTATGACATTCAGGTGTTTTTTTTTATTTCCTAAATTAGCTAAGTTACTTTTGAGAGTGAGAGAACAAAAAGCTATTTTTTTTAAATTGCAAGTGTAATAGTAACTTTTTTTTTTTTACTCTGGGGGGGACCTTTTGTTTGTCAAAGGTCACATCCCTTTAGAAGTAATCTGTCAGGGTCACAAGCAGGAAGTATGTAAAGATTAACATACTGATCTACACAATGGCTGGCCCTGCTCCTTTGCTTTCTTTTAACCACCCTCTCCCTCTTTCTCTCTCTCTCCTACTTCCTTCACACTGGCTACCAGGTGGGGGCAGCTTTTTCTGATCACTTCTGAAATTAGGAGGAAGGCTGTAGCTTGATTTCTTAAGACTGATGACTTATGCAATACTCCTATCTGTCTAATTTGAGGACAAAATATCACAATTTATCCTTAAACTTTTTCTTATTCATTGCAAGGATTTATATCCTGCCTTTTTCTAACATGGGTCTATGAGACATCTGAGACCTGGGACATCTTCTCCACTAAAGAATCTATTCAGTGAGGAAAGGTCATGGAAAGTCTGGCAAATAAGACTGAGGCCTGTTACAGACAGCCAAAATAAAGCTGCTTCGAGTCACAGTGGAGGTATGGTGTTTCAATGATGCATGCGTCCTAAGAGTCCAGAAGCCACACCAAAGCCATGCTCCAGTCCTTAGGGCAGGAGCCGTGGCTTTGGTGCAACTTCTGGACTCTTAGGACGCATGCATCATTGAAACACCATACCTCCACTGTGACTCGAAGCAGCTTTATTTTGGCTGTCTGTAACAGGCCTGAGTGTGCCTGAGTATGTTCATCCACGCCCAGTTATTCCCAACACATAGCCCAGTTTTACCTTGTGACAACTTATTGGATGGGTGAGAACTATCATGTCAATTGACAAAATTATGGAAACAAGGACCAGAAATGAGCACCAGCCACAGCACATGAACTATTACAAAACAATGAACTTATTTTGCAACTAAATGATTCATACCATAATTAAAACTAATGCGGAAGGGAAGAGTAATGCAGACAAACTTAGACTTTGCCTGAGGAAATAGCTTTCTCTAGCTTTCGGGGGCTTTTCAAAGACAGATGACAAAATATTGTTCTTTGAAATAAAAATGAATAAGTAATGTAGAAAGGAAATATTTACTCAAATATTTGTTTTCTCTTACCTTTCCCCAGAACACAGCTACAGTAAAACTGCTGTGGGAAGCAGTGATGTAATTTCAGGCAGTCTATCAATTCCCAGCTGCTGGGAAGGCCATTTGTGGCATAAATTATCTATAAAAATACAGACGAGAAAATCTGCTTTTTCTCTCCAGAGATGTGAGAGGCCACTTCATGGACAATCCAGGCAGCTTGCACTGGGCAGTTTAAACTCACATTGATTTATTTAAATGGGCTTCAACAGGCAGCCTGGAGAAGGAGGAGAGCTCCCAGTTGAGCTACGGATGGCTGATTCAAGAATCTTTCTGCTCAGATTCTCAGTTGGTGTAAAGTGACATTGCACCAGTAACTTGCAAGGGCACCTGCTCCACTGACTCACTTCTGTAGGCAACTGACTCTCTGGGACCAGTGAAATTTATACCAGCTTATAACAAGTCAGACTTTGCTCAGTTTTCTGGCTTGCTGTTTCAACTGTTCCCATTGATTCTGCTGCAAGTAGTGTCAGTTCTGTGATTCAATTTGAGTCTATCCAATGCCAAGAAGAAATGCCACAGTTAAGTGCCTACCTACAGGACTTTTCCTATATATTACATCAGCCAGTTAAAAAGATGTCTTGCAGTTCATCTGGAAGCACAATAGATGAAAGAATTTATGTGCTAAGCTGAGAACACAGTTCTAGAACAAGTACCATGCTTTCAGTCTCAACTTCTCAATAGTGCAAAAAGGGCACACATGGCATTATTTCCCACATAATGTATAAAGCAGTCCCTCCCAGCAAAATGCTACCTCTGGTAGAATATTCACAAAAGCCAGGATAGTTGAATGGTTAAATCCTAACTGTTGGAGTATTGGAATAAGACTGAGGAAATCTGGGTTCCACTTTTCACCCTACCATGAAGCTTACAAGGAGACCTGTGACCATTTACCATCTCTCACCTTAACATACCTCAGAGAGTTTTTCCAAAGAGAAAATGGAAGGAGGAAACTCACCACTTTGGTCCTCATAGGAAAAATTGAATCCCAGAGTATTATAGTGCCAGAAGGGGACTTGTGGGTTATCTCTTGCCCATTCCTCTTGCTCAGTGCAAGATATAAGTGTAGCAAATAAATAAAGGCTGGATTCAGGGATAAAATACAATAGCATGATGTCATAGATTGGAGAGAAAATATCTTAGTGAGGGAAGACTTGGTGCAAGAAGTAGCCTAGCTGTTCATGCTCTTTAAAGTGAGAGACAGGCAGATAGAGAGACTGGTTAGATGTATCTTCAATATATAAAATCAAAAGTGCATAGATTCTAGACTCTAGAGTAAGGAACAGTGAGTGGGAAAAGTGTCACTGGGTACAGAAAATGAAGAGAATCTGTTTCTGTCCAGGCATTACTTACCAGCTGCATATCTCCAATTAATTTTCTACATTAAGGGGAAACCCTAGCCAGACTGTCTTCCCTGTTTTCTTTGACATATATGTAGCCTGGCTTAGTGGGAGATAAAAGCACATCTGGAGGGGGAAAATCCTGGTGTTGAGGGTCTGATGGGTTCACTCACCAATCTATGTTTTATGACATCATATGGCATGCTGGGTCCAGTTGTTTGGAAGCTGGATGATTTAAAAATGAACCAAGATATATCAGGAATAAATAGGGGGTCTAGGACAGGGAGACAGATTTAAAATTAAATATTTGCTGGGGAGGTGGGGGATGGACACAACTTAGTGCTGGAATGAGCTTGCTGGGAAAGTGGTAGAAATTGGAGAGTTTTAAAACAGCAAGAAAAAAAACGAGGCACTAAACAAGATGCTTTATGTATGAGAACAGGCTAACACAGAGCCAACAAAGTGATCCAATGACTTTTTTCAACTCTATTTTCTGTCATTCTACCAAAATAAATCAAGCACAGTGAGAGTTACTGACAAGTGCCCAAACCTGCAGATGATCAGAAGCTGTTGGTAATCAGTAGTTGCTATACTTGGGGATATTAGCCATGGCTTTCTAAGTCTAAGCAGGCCAGCAGTAGAAGTCATTTGAGTCAAGCATGAATATGGAGCCTGAAAAGTCTTGTAAGATTGCAAATAATGCTGAAGCCACTGTGACTTGACGTAGTCTCTTGCCAAGAAATGTGTTCCAAAAGAGAGAGAGAGAGAGAGAGAACTGTGAAATCCTGCTGCACTGTTTCAACTCTGATCAAGTGTTCAGAACTCTGTTTGTCAGACTTTTCCCATGGAGGAAGCAATGACCCCTTTCAGTAAAGAGCCAAGAATCCACTCTCTGAACCAGGCAAAATCTCTGCACACACATACTGGCAGCCTTACCTTGCTGTGCAACTGGAAATTTAATCTGCATTCCAAGAGAAGAACTCAGACTTAACAAGCTGTTGGCAACCTAAGATCTTACAGAAGAAGCTGTGTGGTAGGTACCTCAGCAACAACATAAGCTTCAGAAAGAACAGATTTCCTGTGTCTTTGCAAATTTCATTTTTAGCTGAATGGTTGTGAGGGGGCTGCTGTGCCAAGCCTATCACAAGTCCTAATGATAAGTACTAGTTTGTTGTTCCCTTGGATTTGCCATCTGCTACAATCACCTGTTTGTTTATAGCAACAGTTTAGTTCCCAGACCCTTACAGCAGACACTTATTATCTACATCCATTTTCATCTATTGTCTTGTCTATTTGAACCAAGATTGTCTCTTGCAATATGTTTACCATTGGATGTTGGCCCTCATTACTGCCATCTCACTATTAGCAACCCACAGATTATGAATGTACTAAAGATGTTAAATTACATATTCAGGTTAGATCATTTTGCATTAAAATCACTGGAACAAGAAGGCAACTGTACTACCATAATACAGTGTGCCCGCGCCACACGCAGCCTTGAGCATACGCGCTCAAGCCGCGGCGCGCACGCGGGGCAGAAGGGGCGGCACGTCCCATTCAATTGAATGGGCACGCGCACCGTTGCGCCCCGCACCGCCGCGCACGAGCCCCATTGTTTCCAATGGGGCTCGAGCATAGGCGGAATTTGCCTTATGCGGAGGGATCCGGAACGGATCCCTGCGTAAGGCGAGGACGCACTGTACTCATTACTGCTTGACAACTAACTGCTGAAAAATGTATCCTTCCTAGCTCCACAGGAAACAACCAGGATATGAATACTTCCCAGTATCAGTTTTGTTGAGTTTCTCTGACTCCTAGCTGGATTTTCTTCCCATACTCATTTCATATCAGATTGAGTTTTCTTCTTGCACTGAAATTCACACATTTGCAAAACTTTTTTCTAATTTGTACATTTATTTTGCACAATTTACTTAATTCAGACAGCTATTTCCTGTTGAATAAAACATATGTTACAGTATATATTTTTCCTCAATTGTGCTCATTTTAAACATTTACATTTTAAAATATGCTCATAATTTTGTACATACTTTCATTCTGTAAGCCTTGGAAAAATGTGAATGCTTGAGGCAAGGTGTACATTTTCTTATAACAAGTTTCAGAATGTGTGAAAATGCTACTTTCATTGAGACTGTCAAGTCCAATGACATTTCTTTCATCCCTAGAAACAGGTACTTACCAAAGAGCTGGTATAAGTTGGGTCTGAGGTGTCATCTTGCAAGTAGCGCGAGAGGCCAAAGTCAGACACTTTGCAGACTAGGTTGCTGTTGACAAGTATGTTCCTGGCTGCAAGATCCCGGTGGACATAATTCATTTCTGCAAGGTACTTCATACCAGCTGCAATCCCTCGTAGCATCCCCACCAACTGGATGACTGTAAACTGTCCATCGTTTTGCTGTATTAGTGAAATGTAAGTGACAGAATTTCTCAGTTATTTAGAGTTAACCTAGAGTCCTTGCTGGGAGCAAGAGCCCATAATGAAAGCCTAAGGGGGAAAAGAGCTCTTTGGACAGAGGAGAAGATTGATATTTGGGAAATTGAGTCTGAAGGCATTGTGGGAGAAAGGAGAGCTCATAGACAATTGCTAAAGAAAAGGATTAGAACAAGTTGTGAAATAGGAAACTGAGGGAGAAGGGGGGGGGCAGAAAACAGAAACCAATGAAGGGAATCTTCATTTTAAAAAGAACCATTACCTAATTGTAAAAGAAGCTGTATAATGATGATAGCAGAAGCCTGGAAGAAAATGGCCAGAATTCTACATGCACTATTTAGCTATGTAAGCAGCTTAGTCACATAGCTATGTAATGTCTCCTGCACTGATCCCGCCCTCATCCTTACTTACTGGCCAACAGATGCCGCACATAAGAGGGATCTGTTCTTTTGTCAATTGGGAAGCAGAAGAGTAGTGCTTCCATGCAGCAACATGAGCAATCTCTGGTGCAAGGGGGAATTGTGATAGTGATCTGGCTTCTGGATGTCACAGCAGAGAATATTTGCCATGTGGGTGTGTGTGTGTGTGTGACATGACTCTCTTGAATTGATTCATCTCTTATTAAAGGTTTGCATGTGCAGGCCCAAGCTCATACTATAAGTGCTGAACCCATTAAATGGTTCCATTCTATTGTCACATAAAACATAAAGAAATAAGTAAGTAAGCAAGCAAAAGATAACTGCACTTACCCGCAAAAAAGAATCCAGGGCTCCATTTTCCATAAATTCTGTGATAATCATGACTGGCCGGCTTTTGGTGACCACCCCCTCTAGTCGAATAATGTTTGGATGGTCAAACTGACCCATGATGCTGGCCTCACTCAAGAAATCCCGCCTCTGCTTCTCAGAGTATCCAGCCTTTAATGTCTTAATAGCCACATAGATTTCTCTCTTGCCAGGCAGTTTCAGGCGCCCTTTATAGACTTCGCCAAACTCTCCTATAATGGAACAATTATTATTTACAACTAACTGTGCATAATCTTGTACTAAGAACTACCCAGCAGCTTCTCCTGGGTGGCTCTGTCCTATGATATTCCAAAGCTTTCTGTTAAAAGTCAGTGGCAGGATGATGCAGGTCTAAAAAAAACAGCTGTACATAAAGTGCAGTCACAGAGCTCTTGCACCTTTGATGATTGTGTAAATGAGGAAGATTTTCCTAGATCTAGCTTTTCTCACAGCAAAATGACATGACAAGCTGTAGTTTCTAAAATTCTCTCTCCTTCACAGCTATGAAAGATCCAGAAATCTAATCAGTTAGCTCCTCTGTACCCTGTTACAAATACTGCCTGCTTTTACTTCCAAGCTGTTCCATTGACTGACACCTATATCAACAGACAACTTTATATATTTATTTTTTTAAAAAAAATCACAGTAATTCATTTACATCTGCTCTGTGACCTATTGTATTTTACTCAATCAGTAGTTAATTCAATAGCAATATGTTTTATGTTAAAATCTGTTTTGTTTAAGACAAATGTCAAAATGGTAAGGGCAATGGAACAGACTGCTCTGGGAGGTAGTGGTCTCTCCTTCACTGGAGGTATTTAAGGGAGGCTGGATGACCATCTGTCAGGAATGTTGCTGTTGTATCCTGAATTGCCAAGAACATAATAACAGCCCTGCTGGATCAGAACAAAGACTTATCAATCTAATCCAGCATTCTGATCATGGAGTGGTCAACCAGATGCCTTTGAGAAGCCCACAAGCAGGACAAGAAAGCAACTCATGTTCCTCAAGAACTAGTACTGAAAGCCCTGCTCCCTCTGCTCCCTGAAGTAATACATAGTCATCATGATTTGTAACCATTGGTAGTCTTATCTGCCATGATGCTGCTGAATGCCCTTCCAAACCTGTCTAGATCAGTACCCATCACTACATTGTGTGATAGTGAATTCTGCGTTTTAACTATGTGCCGCATGAAGAAGTACTGACTTGTGTCTGTCTGAATTTCCCACCATTCTGCTTCAGTGGATTAGTCAATTTCTAGCATTATGAAAGAGAGCGAAGAATGCCTCCCTGTCCACTTTCTCTGTATCATATATAATCTTGTACAGATGTTAGGTGCTTTATTTCCAAGCAAAACAATACCAAAAGTTGTAACTTTTCCTCATATGAGAATTGCTTCAGACCCTTGATTGCCCTTTTCTGCATCTTTTTGAGCTCTACAGGATCCTTTTAAGATGCAGTATGCAGTAAGATCTTGTAGCACCTTTGATACTAACTAAAAGAAAGAAGTTGCCAGCATGAGCTTTTGTACTACTTCTTCATGGAAGTAGACTGAAGTCTACGAAAGCTCATGCTGGCAACTTCTTTCTTTGAGTTAGTCTCAAAGGTGCTACAAGATCTCTCTGCATACTGATTCTACAGATTAACACACCATATCTTTGAATTCTACCACTTTTAAGATGCGGAGACTGGAACTGTACAGTGTATTGCTAGGGACAGAGGTTATACCATGGGTTTATATAAGGACAGTATAATATTTGTAGCTTTATATTTTATTCTTTTTCTAATGGTGTCAGAAGCTTAGTAGTAATTAATTGTATTTGTAATTAATTCATTCCTTGAACTGCACAGATATAACTGCATTATAATGGTAACTTAATGAGGGCTAACAACACTCTTTGTAGTGTAACTTTTATATTTATATGGGTGTGGCAGAAGGAGTTTTGTGTGGTTTGACTGCTGATTCAAACTTTTCCTCATGGCACTGCCTGCAGATCTTTCAAGTAATGAAAGTCACTATTTTAGTAACTGAGTAATTGCAAGTAAAGTTTCACTTTTTAAAATTCTAATAAAATCAGGGCTATTAACACTGTGATGTTAAGTTATATGTACATAAGATATATGTACAGGAAAGACAAGGATAAATTTAACTGCCACCATTAATTAAAAAGGTTTTTAAAATAAAACTTTAAAAAAATAAAAATAAAAAGGATAGAAAATACTGAAGGGTGGGGTTGTTTTTAGCAGCTGTTACACCAAAGCAGATAAAAAAGTTATATAATAGAAACAGAATGACAGAGTGAGTTTGTGGTTTGAGCTCTCCCTTTCCCCAAATCTTTATGTTCCACCATCTTCTTTCAAAAAATTGAAAGAGTTATAATAGGATAATGAAAGCATTTGATAGAGGGAGCAAAAAGGCTGAAAGAGAGAGAATTAAGGTCACTTCCAAACAAAAGCTCCTACAGCAAGCACAATTCCAATTCAGGAAGCATTTAAAAGAAGAATCTATTCCCAGTTTGGTACACTGACTCTGTTCTGATTGCTTTGCCAACCAGGCTGATGGTACTAGTCCATTTGGACTGGTAGTGATGAGAATACAAAACTGCTTGCAGGTGTTAAGCCTGCCAGTCTAGAAGAGATGATGCTCACCGACAGCTTCATCTAGAAGAACATTTAGAGGGGAAAGGAGCAAATTGAAGCAATGAAGGCAAAAAGAAGCAATGGATGTAAACAGTGGACAACCATGGATGATAAGCTGTCAATTGCAAGAAGCTTAAAAAGGGAGGGGAGAGACTACAGAGTAAAAACAAATAAAAGCAGATGGGCTTAGACACACTGGAGATATGAACATGATAGGTCAGCAAACAAATTTCATCTAAACTAAGTTTAGGGAATCTCTGGCCTTTCAGATGTTTTTGAATAGCAAATCCCACATATTCAGCCCAAACAGAAAAGGGATTATGAATGCTCCAATCCAAAATATCTGGAGGGCCAAAAGCTCCACATCTCAGATACAAATCCACATGAGTCTGATTCTAGGTCCTATGGTAATGGGTGTAACAGGGAAGGGAGTATGGTCTAAATAATTTCATGTCCAATTTATGATAGACTAAGGAGTGAGGACATTGTTAGGAAGAATGCCAGATCATTCCTGCCCCACCAGAAATATGTTTTGTGATCTCAGTTAAGACTTTAGACTCAGGATTAGTTATAGTATAACTGAGAAGTAATCCTAAATGGCTACTCTTTATGTATAGCTGGAAAACACTTAGGAAGTCTAGGGGTATTATAGAAAAAATTGGTAGATCAATCTTTTCATGGTGAAGCAGATATAAAATATTTTTCTTCAATTGACAACAGTATCTCCCTTTGATATGTACAACAGACTCTGGGATGCCTGGTCCACTGTAATCCCATATGTTGCTACTATTACTTCATTCCTGCTCATGTTCTTGAAGCTGGGGAGGGGAAAAGAAAGACGTACCTCCTCTGTCTGCCAGTAAACTCTACTCACTGAATCATTTTGATGCTGCACAGTGGGCAACCAGCCACATGGGTTTCTCCAGGAGCTAAGAGGGTTGCCCCTCCTCCTTCAAGTAGGCAAATATCTAATTAATATGATGACCCTTGGGATGTTCTCCCAGCTGACACAGGACTCCATCATAAAAGAACAAAGCCAATGATTTGCATAAAATAAAAACACTGAGCTAATAAATGATATGATTCCACATTCATTTTATGCAAGCTACTGGTTTTAGTTATCTGGAGTGTTTCTTTTTTAAATGAAGGGTTGGCCAGGATACCCATCCTACCTCAAAATTAGTTAACAGCTTGAAGAGGGTAACAATCCTGTTACAGCAGATAGCAAAATGCCAGAAACTAGGGAGCTATTGCCCTACCTCTTTGTTGTTAATTAAAATTAGGGAACACAACAATGTATTAAAGTCAGTCAGTTAATTAACCACTGTCTCTTAAATCACAGAAGATTCAACTAAGTGCCAGTCCATCATTAATTGAGTGGGATGTGCTGGAGCACCCACAGTACAGGGGAGAAGGAAGGAAGGCAGGAAGGAAGGAAGGCAGGAAGGAAGGAAGGAAGGAAGGGTGGCAGAGGACTGGCACTGAACACCTATCCAATGGGGGAAAAGTCACACCTGCTCCAATGACTTCTTCAATCTTCACGAAAGACACATCAATTTCCTTGGCAAACTCACGAACAGCTTCATTGGGATCCTCATATGTAAAAGGGTCAATGTAGATCTTCATTCCTGGGGAACCTTCTCAGTTTAGAGAAGATCAGGACAAAAAGAGGGAAAGAGAGAAAAATCATATTCATCTCTGGGAAGAGGGATTAACAACATGTCTCCTCAAATCCTTCTTCCTTTCCTATCTTCACAATTACCTTTTTCTTCTTAACGCTCACATTCCATTTTCTATTTCTCCTGCTATATTGTTCGTCACTTCCCCTAAATTATCTTTTTTCCCCTGCATTCTCCTTGAAATGTAGAACATATTAGTTATAACTGGCAGATTGGGAGCAGGCCATAGGTTACATCCAGACAGTGGGTGCACACTTGTTATTTATTGAAGTCGTACCAAATCTATTTGCAGGCAAAGTCAAGGAAAAAACTGCAGGTAGAGATCAATATTTATCAATGTGACACCTTTTCTACACCAGGTTGATTGCAAGGGTTATGCCAGGTGGTTGTGGTAAAGCAGTAAATGCAGAGCAACAATAACAGAGAAAGAGGAACAGCAGCAAGCAGGAAGGGGGGAAATGAATAAGGAGGAGGAGGGGGGGGGAAGAGTAAAGACAGAAGGAAATCACTCTGGGAAAAGCTGACTTAAAAATAAAGAAACAGAACAAAAGCAAAGGGGAAAAAAGATTCAGTCAGAGTAACAGAAGATCATTGTGGTGCCCTTCCAAAAGAGGAGGCGTATACAGACCAATGAAAGCTTTAAGAGAGAAGAGAAAGGTGTTTTTCAGCTCTTTGACATTCTAGGAGTTTTCCAGCTGATTCAGACTGACCAGCTCTGCAACTTGGAGTTAAGTGCCTCTTTAAATGTCCTCCTTCATTTGGCCAATGTACAATCAAACCAAAAGAGTCAAGTTTTGAACCCAAACTAGTTTTCTGTTTTTATGGTAAAGATGGTGGAAGGTTTATGATGCTTCTGTTCATGCATAATTTAAGTCATTTTTATTTACTCTATATACCTTTGATAGTTTTGTGGCTGCTTCTAAAATGACAGAATGCAGCAATTACAAACAAGTGAACATCCTAATGATCAAATACAGCTTCCACAATAAATATTCTCTAAGTTTGCTTTAGCCTCCTAAAAGCCTGACAAAATCTCTTATAGTGGACTGCCAAATCTCTACCAGACATAGCTAGGAATTTGTGGGGCACCAGAGGGAGTTTGGGAGGTTGCCTGCAGGAATAAACTTTGGTAGAAACCTTATTATTTCACTCATTAAATTTTAAGAGAAATTTCACACTCAGAAACACAAATCTTATTGATGGAGGCACTTCCTCCCATCTGGTGCACATTAAATAGTGGAAAACATGAATCTAACAAAATCTTGTCCAGCATTGTGCACTTGAGCTTTTAATCTTTAAAGTCAGAAAACCAGGACACAAAAAATATGCAGCACCACCTGTTATAAAAACGAGAGGCATTTTTCTTATTTTTCATCAGGTGTTAGGAAGGGAAATTAGTGCTTCAGCACCTCCCAAAATCTTAATATAACCCTTTATGGCTTTATGTGTTGTTCTCAAAGGATCTTGTCATATTATTCTGGCTCCATTGCCCTGAAGCGTATTGATGTAACTATGAGACTCAGTAAAACTCATTGTCCAAAATGTGTTAGGGACTGTCCAGCCAGGAAGAATATCATGGTCCATACAAGAACTTGGAAAAGTATCTTTCCCAAGCTCTGGGCCAGGCAAAGCATGCATTACACCTTCAGATTCTAAGTAGGCATGTGCAAGACAAGTCAGAAGGCAAAGTGGTCACTGGAGACAGGACTGGGTTAGATCTTAGAAGAACAGTCTTGCATTTCTGGCTCATTCACTGATTGCTAGGCAACTCTGAAAATTTGTTTTCTCTTCCTTCAAGGCTGGGAATCCTGTGGCCAATAGGTCACATATGACCCCTATTACAATTTTTGCAAACCTTGCCCCCCCTCCTCCCAGTTTCTCTCCATCCAAACACTACAAGGCCTTTTACACTGCACAATCATAGCATAATATCCTACATTATTTCTCATGGCAACATCCTATGGAGTCCTGGAATTTATACTTTGGTGGATCACTAGAGTTCTCTGTTTGAGAATTCTAAATATCCCTTCCCAAACTGAAAATCCTGGGTTCCAGAGGATGTTGCCATGAGAGTCACAGAAGAATCATACTACCATAACAGTATCGTAAGATAGGGCCCCAAGAAACTTCCAAGAGTAGTGCTTTTCCTACACCCTTTTAAACTCCCCCACAACATAAAAAAGCACATCTAAATTAATGTCCATACTGGGGAATTGGTTGTGAATGAGAGGCCTTTTGATCCAGTAGATGCTTATCTTCTGAACATCCAAATGTTCTCTTTTATCCCCTGTCTCAGCTGGAGGGGGCACCATAGGAACCTCTACAGTGTCTCGGGGGGGGGGGGGGCACTGTGTTTGGAGCAACATTGGTGCATTCCCTTCTGCAGTTGCAGCATCATTTTAACTTCATCAAAGACCTTGGAAGGTGGGATGCTTTCTTTCCTCTGATCCCTATGTCACATTCCCATTACCCCAGGAACACAACCTAAATTTACCAAAGGGAAAGTTGTTGTTGGGACAAAAACTTTGGCATACAATGGGCCCAAATTCTGTCCTTCTGCTGCCAGTAATGAAACCTGCAATGAAGTCATATGTGATTTGCCCAGTTCATAAATCTTTTTATAGTTTCATCACATATACTTTTACTGTTCCATAAATCCTTTTACAAGTGCAGCTGATGCTCTACCAGGATTACAAAGGATTTTACAAGACCATAACCAAGGCCAACTTACAGATTAGAAAAGCAAAACAAACATATAACATAGGCAGATCAAGTTGGAGGCACAATGACCTTCTAACTTGGAATATTACCCTCTCTACCAGTGTAGATGGCTTGGCTTCAAAAGGGACAACTATTGGCTAGCTTGAAGGTGTATGTGCTGTTGACAAGTGATTCTGCAGTCAAGTGTGCATTGAAAGAATTGGCTGGAATTTGGAAGCAAACTATCAATAATGGTGGTTTGGTTTCTTTGGAATTTTGGAAAAATTCTTTGGAAAAATATGAAATTTTAAAGTCAGACTAAAATGCACACAATCAATCACAGGGCTGTCAATTGAGCTTTATATGCTGTTGGGAACAACACAGATACAGTAAGAAGGATGAGGTACAAAAGACTGCATATTAAATCCTATGCAGGTGTTACCGTGTTGATCCAGTATGTGAGAAGAAGAGCATATTAGACCTACCGCTCAATTTTGCATGGAAAATAAGGAGTGTATCCTAAAGGAAGCTCTTGTAAACAGAAATCCCCTCTTTCTGAGCAAGAGCACTGATTTCCCAGTGTCCTCCCCCATGTGGAGAACCTCCATATTTACAGAAGCTTCTCCTCGTGGTATTTATTGATTTTCACACAATAAAAGTAATAATGAAGGAGGAAAGGCTAGCACATTTCTTTCCTTGTTTTGAGCAGTCTTGTCAACCTTTGTTTGCCAAAGATTCTTGGATTATTAAATTAACATAGCCTTCAGGGTCATTCTGTACTGTCCAGGTTTTTTTGACCACCATTTCCCTGCTAGAACTTCCCATTCAAATCAGCTCAACAATGTGAAGAAAAGTGATCATCCTGTTCACCTATTACTTACATAAAGTACTTACATGTCTCAGCTTCTATATCCTCCCTGGATTTCCTACCAGTCTTGCTTTAAGACAGAGTTGTGGGTCATACAGCCTTCCAGATGTTGTTGGACTATATACCCCAACATCCCTAGCCAATGGTGAGGAATGCTGGAAGCTGCAGTCCAACTGTTCCTAGAACATCAAATGTTTTTGACACGTTTTATGAGAAATCACTAGGTACTTGGTAACTTTTTTTACCTTTTCAGACTTTGCCCTCACTGTACTCAAAACTTTTGGCTAGAGACACTCCAGTTCAGGTACTATTTCAATCTCTGGTGAAATAAAGCCTGATCTAAAGATGATTATAGGCAGTGTGTGTGTGTGTGTGTGTGTGTGTGTGTGTGTGGATGGATGGATAGATAGATAGATAGATAGATAGATAGATAGATAGATAGATAGATAGATAGATAGATAGACAGACAGATATCCATATAGATATTATTGACAGATACTACCTCAATGTGCATAATCCCCTGTGTGTGTGCACTGAATGTATTTGGTAAGGCACTGAATGTATTTGGTAAGGTAAAATACTGTACATAAACAAATCCAGTGATATTAAATTAGGAGTGGGCAAAATGAACCCTATTAAGCCATTGTAGTCATTTTCCTATTCCTATGAGCCAACAACTAATGATGGTTAGAAAACTATGCCACCAAAAATCAACAGCAACACCACTTATATGAGAGGCTTCTTCTTTCATTCCCTTCAGTTCTGGAAGGAAAGGAGACATAATAGCTGGATAATAGCTGGACTCTATGGTTTAAGATAGTGGTCTGTAGCCTTCCTGCCCAAGAGGGACTTGCTGGACCTGCTACTGAACTGTAGTGCTGGTAGCAAAATCAGCTACCACTGTCAAATGTTGTCAGTACCTCTGCAGCCAGAGTAAATTCTGGGAGGTTTAATGAGCTCCTCTCAACATGATCCTTGGGATGTCTACTATGATTTGAATATCAATACTCCCATGCTGCACACAAATATTTCCAGGGTATTCCATAATTTTAAAACTTGCTTTTTGTTTTTAAAAAATGAGCTAACAAAATGAAAGGGAAATTTGGAGGGCAGAGTCCTCATGCAATCTATGCAGCATAACATGTCTGCAGAATTTTACTTTGTCTCAAGGAAAGGGAGGGTTTGTCTATCTGCTCCTGTTAATAATTTCTAATATTCTGAGTAAAAGCCAGAAGTTATATACTGTCCTATTCCTACCTGGCTCATTTTGCTTCATTATATACCAGCTGTCTTAAATTTGCTCTGATTGAGCTGCCTTTACAATGTCACTGGGATATGTGTTTTGCTTTTGCTTTACAGGAAATAATTCCTTAAAAATGGTACCAGACAGTGAGGAAAAGTGCTGCTTTCAGAAAACAGTTAGCAGTGGGAACACATCAGAATATGGAGACATATGGCGAAGTAGAGCAATGGCTTAGGGAAGGAGGCTTTAGCTAATGGGCATGAAAAGTGCAGAAATGCCACAAAAGAACAGAGTGACAGCAGGGAGGAGACGTACTGTACATACAAACAGGACGAGTGGCAAACCTGTTTGCAAAAAGATTTGTTGACAACAGAGGTGGCAAGATCATCCTGAAGAGTCTCTGGGAGAGAGTTCAGATAGTTAAAAAAAAAAAATCTATCCAAATGTCATGACACTGAAAACTAACTTCCTGAACAAAAGGACAGTGAATGGCAACCACAGGGATTTGTGTACTTTGATCTCAAGTCTTCACCTGTATTGCAGAAACAGTACCGCAACAGGGAACAGGCCTTGTATGTTAGGCCAGAATCTTTAATGAACTGTATATCAGCACCACTGTTCACAGGCCTATAGCTGGAATTGTTGATCTGGGGTGGCCTAATACTGGGAGCCAGAAAAATTAAATCCAGAGGCCAAGCAGATGGGACAGAATAGCACTGGGGATAGGATGGGTCAGTCCTTGAGTCACTGCAGTGATGGGTGGGTGTTTACACAGTCGTCAGTGCTCTAACCTGGGACCCACTACTGGCACACTCTCCTTACTTTGTGGCACTATTGCTCATACTCAGAAGCCCCTCATCACCATGTCTGTGTAAACAGCTGGGGGTTGCCACGGAGTTTCCAGGATTAGGCTGGATCTACTGGATCCAAGTTTGCTCTACCAGGATTGGTCCTGATCCTGGCCCCAGCGTTTTGGCCTGTGTCATCTAAACTAGATGACACAAGGCTGTGGAAACACAGGCCTTTTGGCCCTTATGGAAAACCCTTACATATAAGCCAGGTGTGAGATTAGTAAATACACCAATCAGCCACATCCTCCATTAGGAAATAAATATGTGCACAGGCAGATATTTAAACACACCTCAGTGAAATCAAGGACCAGTGTTTCTGCTCTAAGAGGGTTTTTCCATGGATATGGGCCAGTCTGTCCATCTAGATAAATTTGGTCCACACCTCATAGGATTCCAGGGCCACTCATATGACATTAGTCTCTGCTGCTCACGTTTAAAAATACATGCAGACTTAAGCCAGAGAGGCATCTTTGGAATGACTCTATTCCAAACACATTTCTAAGAGCTCTAAGAAGTATTAATCTCTCAAGGATGAAATTTGATACATTTTGTATAGCAGCCTCCCCCACTTCAAGGAGTGTGTGTAGGAGTGTGTGTGTGTAGGGGGGAGGTTCCTCAGGTAATCTTTGGCCATGAAACCTAGAATAGACACTGTAAGATCCTCCAGATGTTGCCAGATTCCAATATATGAGGTCCTTTCATACTACATAATTATAGCACTATGATTTCACATTAGCTGCCATGGTTCCATCCCATGGAATCTTTGTATTTGCAGTTTAGGAAGCAATGGCGGGTTACAGACGGGCAGGGGAGGACTTCTTGGAGGTGTATTCAGCTGAATGCGGAGCCTCCAGACGGCCCGCCCCGGGGGCGTGCTTCAGGTGTTGGAGCTTCCACACAGGGGGCAGTGAAGACGCCTCACCTGGGTCCGTTTCGGACCCGTAGCTTCCATACCGCCGCCTCGGAGGACACTGCAAAAAGAGAGGCAGCTTCCACACGGGTGGCCCAAACCGCGGCTTTTTTTTTCTTTTGCCGGCTGGCGGATGCGCAGCTGCACAGCTAAGCAGCAGCAGAAAGCCTATGTGCGCATTTAAAGCGCCCAAGCCCCTTTAAACTTTCTCTCCTCTACGAGGCCATGGAGGCTGGCATCTATGTGCCAGGGAACCCCAGCATCAACATCACAGGCCAGCAGATCGGGCCCCTGATACTGGCTGACAGTGCCTACCCCATTCGGAAGTGGCTCATGACCCCCTTGAAGAGAAAGAGAAGAAGAAAGCAGGGGAGACTGTGAGGAATGCCCTGGCAGATTTTTTTTTCTGACAAGGAGAATCTGAAGGATGGCTCCTGTGCCATCATCTGTGATGTCAGAGTGCATTGTTCTGTAATAGCATAAGCACATGAATAAATGTATCCCATTATCCACAGTTTGAGTCTGCCTATCATTCCTGATCTGTGCTGTGGGCATGTTTTGCCACATGCCTGAGGGGGACACACACAAACACACACACACACAAAAGGTCTCCTGGCGCCTGTTTTCCTGGGGCAAAAAGATACATCAGCTCCAACTGCCAATTGCCCCTTTGACAATGTATCAATCCCCCTCAAATTCAAGCTTTCCTAATGGCCCATTTGAATGTATCAATGGGGCACCCAGAGGACATCTATTGGGGAAAAGATTCAAACTGCTCCTCTGAAAGCTTTCATTGGCCTAGGACCACCTTGGCCTAACGGCCCAGAGCCGCAGGTGCCCATATATACCCGTGCGCAACTGTGCAAGACCCCAGGACGGCGATCAACATGGCAGAGCCACGCAGGAGGGTCCCGGTCCGAATCGCCTACTGGACGGACGAAGAGGTCGGGATCCTCCTGGACTCCCTGATGCCACAGGCAGCCGCGAGGAGGGTGATGGCTAGCACCAACAAGCCCAACCGGGGGCATTTTCTCGAGGCATCTCGTGCCCTCCGAAACCAAGGGTTTCAAAGAACGCTGCACCAATGCAGAGTGAAGTTTAAAACTCTGAAGGCAGCGTTCTTTGAAACCCTGGAGGATTTCGGAGAGGCGCCCCCCGTTGACAGGCAGCCACCATTCTTCTCGCGGCTGAAGGACCTGTGGATCAGGGGAGATCGGCCCAGACTGGGAGATCGCCGTCCTCCAGGTAAGCCAGAGCTCTTGCCATGCCCTGTCCTCCCCTCCTTGACCCTTCCCTTGCCCTCCTCTCCTTCCTGCATGGTGCCAATGCCATCCCTCCTCTTCCCTTCTGCAGGCGTGCGGCCGAGGCGGAGGCGGAGGGAGGGAGGGCACCCTGCCAGGTCGCCCTCACCACCATCCTCGGGGGACGACGATGTCCCTGAGGGTGGGCCACAGCCAGGACCAGCTGCTGTGGCCCCTCCGCAGCCAGAGCAGGCTCCTCTGGTGGCAGGTAGGTCCCCAGAGTGAGGGGTGGGGGTTGGCTGCCTGCAGCCCCCACGACACTTGTGCCCTCGTCTGCCATGCCAGCATGGTAACTTGGGCCTTTCCTTCCTCTTTTGCAGGGCTTGAAGTCCTCGCTGCTGTTGCTGCCGCCGAGGAAGAGGAGCCTGGGCCGAGCCGCCGCCTGCCAGGACAGCCAGGGCACTTGGCCCTCGATGCCAGTGCCCTGGATCGTGTCCTCCAAGCCCGGCAGCAAGGTAAGTGTAGAGGTGAACCCAGGGAAGGGAGTGGGGGCACCCAGAAACCCTGCCTGTGGGAGTGGGTGATGGGCTCCACAGGCTGATTCTAACCATCTCTTTCTTTTCCCCCCACAGAGAACCGGACGGAGAGGAGGTTCACTGCGCTGGAGGAGAAAGTGGACAAGCTGGCGGAGAGAGTCTCCTCCATGGAAGAGACCCTCCAGGAACTCCTCCGCCGGCTGCCCGCCCCACCGCCTCCTCCCCCTCCCTGAAGCAGCTTCCCTCCCCTGCCCCCTCTGCCATCCCCCCTTCACCCTCCCCCTTCCCTTTGTATATATTGTATATAGTAAAATATTTTTATTGTTGTTATTGTTGTAAATAAAAAACTTTATTTTTTAAAAAAAATTGTGTGGTTAATTATGCGCAACTGCAGCAGTGTGGCTGTGAGTGTGAATGAGGCGCAACTGTGCAGTCTAAAGCTAGGCAGGAGTGGTGTGAGGTAGCAATCTCCAAACTCTGTCCTCCCAGGCGTTTGGACTTCATGTCCCAGAATCCCAGACCACAGGGCAAGGTGGCTGGGGATTCTGGGAGATGAAGTCCAAATGCCTGGAAGGACAGAGTTTGGAGATTGCTGGTTTGGGGACCAGTGAGCCAGGCATGGTGGGAGGAGGGAACAGGAAGGGTAGAATAGAGTAGATAGGGCTGGGAGGGAACACATACCCTGGGAGGCAAAATGATGTCTTTATGGGACATCATGGGACCTAGTGCCTTGTCAGTGCTCCCTATCCCTTGATCCCAGGCCCTCTCTAGTTGCCCTTTGCCTTTGGGGGCAAGTTTAGAGGGCATCAAAAGGTCTTGGGCACATTCAAACTCCGGGGTCTCTTTTTTTTTTTTCTTTTGCCGCATGAGAGGTGCGCAGCTTCGCAGCTGCAGTGCTAAGCAGCGGCGGCAGAAAGGCTATGGGCACATTTAAAGTGCCCAAGCCCCTTTAAAACAAAGGTGGTCTCCTGCCAGCTGGTGATCAGCTGGTGTTGGCATCCTTGTCCGCTTGCACTTTGCCAGTGTCAGCAGCATCATAGATGCCTCCTCTCCTTTGGTCCCCGTGCTCCTGCTGAATCTGCAATGCGCAGCCACAGCTGTCTCCGCTGCCACCGCTGTCCCCCTGCCATCTCCCCTCACCTCCTTTGTACATATGTCAATATTTACAGTTTTAGCGTTTTTTATTGTTAGGTGAAAATGGCAGAGGAATGTGTGTAGGGGTGCACTTTAAAGTCAAAACTTTCCAAGCAGCGCATGCGTACATGTTGCTCTAGGGTTAGGGTTAGGGTTACGAGGCTTAAAATGCGCCGCAGCTGTGCCTCAGCTTCCACAGCTGCATGGCAGCGGACGTTGCAATTAAAGCCTGACTGCAAACTGCGCATGTTCCAAGACCCCAACTCACTATGCGACGGAGCTTTTAAATGGGCAACTTAAAGTAGCGGCGTAGCAATTCTGGTGTACCGGTGCAGCAGCTCTCATGGCTTCTTCCCCTTCTCGATATGTGTCAGCATTCAGGTAAGACTGCTCCAGTTTCTGCAAAATGTTTGGCTGGGACCATATAGCTATGAGGTCAGCCGTCTCAGTATGAGACCAAGACGTCCACTTGCCTTTTTTCGGGGTGCTGGTGGATGGCTGTGCCATCCTGCCTGGTGGCAAAGGGGAGCCGCCACACAGCTGTGCCAGGAGCAGCCGAACTGTGCCCGTTCCCAGGTGAGAATGGCGCAGGAATGTGTGTAGGGGGTCACTTTAAATCCCAAACTTTCCCTTTTCACTTTCTACAACCAAAACATCCGCCGGCAAAAATTACAACTTCCCGCGGTTCTAGCAACGCATGCGCACCACTGGCTCTAGGGTTAGGGTTACAAGGCTTAAAATGCGCCACAGCTGTGCCTCAGCTTCCACAGCTCCATGGCAGCGGACGTTGCAATTAAAGCTTGACTGCAAACCACGCATGTCCCGGAGCCCGACCCATTATGCGACGCAGCTGACACGGAGCTTTTAAACCGGCAACTTATATTTGCGGCGTAGCAATTCTGACGTATCGGTGCAGGGGCTTACAGACGGAGCTGCGCAGGTACGCATCAAACAGAAAAGAAGCGGAAAAAAGCAGCACCTTTTTAATGCCGCTTCTTCCCGCTTGGGGCGTGCGGGGGGCGTGTTCATGACGGCATTCAGGTAAAGCCCGTCTGAAGGCTCTACCTTCATGACGTCATGAGTACATCCCTTTTTGCCCGTCTGTAACCCGCCAAAGTGTCAAATTCTCAGCCAGAGAACTCTAGTGCCTCCCCAAAGTAGAAATACAAGCATTCTATAAGGTTTTGCCATGCCATGCAATATGTAATTTTAGCTTTATAACTGTGCAGTGTGCAAGGGCTTTTATATCCTTGCCCGTGAGCTGCACTGGCTGGAGCCAATTCAATCAAAGAGCACAATGTTTTCTAGAAAGGCACAGATTTGTTAGCATTTTAACAAAATTTGTTAAAAATTAGTTTAATATGGTTTTACATTCTTGTAATTGGTTGACCGGCCGAACCCAAAGGGTGCTCAACAATGGCTCCTTTTCGTCATGGAGAGAGGTGACTAGTGGGATGCCACAGGGGTTGTGTCTGGGGCCCAGTGCTATTTAACATCTTTATCAATGACTTGGATAAAGGAATAGAGGGCACACTTATCAAATTTGCAGATGACACCAAATTAAGAGGAATAGCTAATACCCCAGAGGACAGGCTCAAAATTCAAAATGACCTGAATAGATTAGAAAGCTGGGCTAAAAGTAACAAAATGAACTTCAACAGGGAGAAATATAAGAAACTCCACTTAGGTAGAAAATATGAAATGCATAGATAAGGATGGGAGGCACCAGGTTTAAGGAGATTACATGTGAAAGGGATCTAGGAGTCCTAGGAATTGATTCTGATGCAATTCCAACAGCTGGAAACACCAGATCAGAATCAGTTCTGACAAATGGCATAGAGCTGTCACCACCCCTCCCCAGAGACATCCCCCAGTGCTGACTTTTTTTTTTATTTTTGGTTTAAAAAATAAACACCAGAAAATCACTATATTGCATGATGGTGCATGCCTTTGACCATTTTCTTATATGAAGTCCCCCCCCCCAAAAAAAAAACATGACACGGAAATTTGTATTTGGGTTAAGGCCTTAGCATGGAGGGAGGTGTACCATTCTCTGCCAAGGTGATTCCTGGATAGAAATTTCTCTGTTCCTTCCTCCCCACACTGTTACACATTCACAACCACAGAGAAAATTAACAGTGGAGAAGAAAACAGAAACCTAAGATACCAATCTTGTATCTGGCTGTGCCTCTGAGATTAGTAGATGCTCAAGAGGCTGTGTTGGGAAATGCAGACAAGAAGAGGGGTCATTCCTCTCACCTTCTTGTTGCAAAGACAATCACTTCACAAGCCAGTTGTTACTTTTAACAAAAGAAAACAGACAACATAATATAACCAGCAAGGGAGGCAATGTGGTATAGTAGTTTATTTAAGTGTTGGACAACAACTCTGAAGACCAGGATTTGAATCCCTGCTCAGCCATGGAAACTTCCTGGGTGACTTTGAGCCTAAGAGAACAGCAAAGGCAAACCCCTTCTGAATTAATCTTGCCAAGAAAACCCTGTAATGGGGTCACTTTAGGGTTATCATAAGCCAGAAATGACTGGAAGGCACACAACAATAACAAAACCATCACAGATTGCCCACATCATATGTAGTTTAATGTGAAGGCAGATTATAGTGGGAGATACCAGTTGTCCAGTTTACAGAATTCCACTTAATGATTTGTCTGATGAGGTTACACCAAGGAACACTTTATTAAAATGCTTCATTTTACTGAAGAATTAATGTGACACACTCTGTACTTATGTCCCCCAGAAGTATCATGGATATACTAGAAAGTTTCAGGTGAGCAATTCCTTGATTGTTCTCAATAACTAGAATGTTTCTTAGACTGATTTTAGATCTTCAAACACTGCTGAACACAACTCACTCACTGGCATTTGCTGGTTTTAAACAAATTTAAGCTTTATATTTCACCAAGGCATGTTCATATTTCTTTTCCTGCAGTTCTGAGGATTCTTGTTCTACAGATGAAACCCTTCACATTATCAAAATCCTAAAATGAAGTTGTAAATTCGCTAACATTTTTATTCATTAGAATATGGAAGTATTACTGTAAGAAATATTAGATATATGGCATATGTTGTCTCACACAAATAGAAGTCCAATAAAAATCAGTCATGGTCTATATAAGATAATTGTGCTCAACGTTCTCAGAAAGTTTGTTACTTAGAAAATTCATATACAAGTGTAACTTTACACACTTGATATAATGTATTTTTTGGAATGTTTAACAATTGTCTAGTAGAGTGTAGTCTGGTACAAATATGAACATAGTTTTGCACTGCTGCAAACAATTCATGCAGTCTGAGTATGGAGACTTAGGCGCGTTACAGACGCGCCGAAGGGGCGTGCTAGGGTTAGGAAGGGGCGTGTTAGGGTTGAGAAGGGGCGTCACTTCCTGACGCCCCTCAACCCCAGTACGGACCGAGTCCGTACAAAATGGCAGTGCCCATCCACACGGGGTCTGCCATTTTGACGTCATGTGGTGGAAATGATGCCGCGAGTGCGCAACTAGCGCCTTGCGGCACCACTTCCAGGGCCCAGAAAGAAGCCATTTCGGCGCTTCTTTCTGGCTATGCCCAGGAATCGCGCGGTTTGGCCGCTGCGGTTCCCGGATGCAGCAACCGGCGGCGGCGGCAGACCGCCTGTTTTGGGAGGTCTGTAACTCACCTTAGATTATTTCTTTAAACTCTAATCATGCTGAAAAAGACACTCTGGCCTGTTACAGACTGCCAAAATAAAGCTGCTTCGGGTCTCTTTGGAAGTATGCTAAGAGTCCGGAGGTCGTGCCAAAGCCACACTCCATTCCTAAGCACTGGAGTGCAGCTCTGGTGCAGCTTCTGGATTCTTAGGATGCACGCATCATTTAAACAGCGTACCTCTAAAGAGACCCGAAGCAGCTTTATTTTGGCAGTCTGTAACAGGCCTCTGTTACTATTTTCTGGTTTATGATAGTATACTGTAGGCACTTTCTAGACAAAACACAATCACCCATTCTGCCTTTGCTTACTGAAATAAATTTTACATTTCTTTAAAATCACTAGATTTAAATGCTCCAATGATAGCAACAAGTTAAGTCGGCTCTTCTGTTTTCAGCTGAACTGACAAAATTTTGTACTTAAGTCAATGTCAGGGATACACAACAGAACATTTAAAGATAAGGAAGTAGAGAAGAAACTATAGATAGCGTGAAAGCTCAGTATTGCCCATTTGCAGTATTTTTCAGTTAATCTTTAATTCCACAACTGCATATTCATTTAAATCATAATGAAGATGTTTTCTTTCAGACCTTTTTGAAAGAAAGAAAAAGTCTGGGAAGTTTGTAAAGTCAAAGGCTTTCATGGCTGGCATCCATAGTGTTTTGGTGGGTTTTTCGGGCTATGTGGCCAGGTTCTAAAAGAGTTTCTTCCTGACGTTTCACCAGCATCTGTGGCTGGCATCTGTGCCAGCCACAGATGCTGGTGAAATGTCAGCATGAAACTTTTCCAGAATCTGGCCACATAGCCCGAAAACCCCACCCAAAAAAAAAAATCTGGGAAGTTTGTCTCCTAAACTGCAAATTGAATTTCAGCTGCTCCTAATTTGGAGTTCTTCTACATTTTATGTTATTTACTTAGGTATTGCCACTGGAATCTGGAAAGCCCTAAAGAGTTACGTGCATTCTGTTGGACAGTTCCCATGAAACACCTGGGAACAGTTCAATATAATTGTTTACAGCTGTTCCAGATGCACAGTGAGTGTGTAAAGCATGTATAAGTGTGAGTAGAGGAGGGTAGATGGGCAGTTATTATTCATTGGCCAAGCTTGTTGCTTTGCTACTTTACTACTCTATTAACTTTTTTTCTAATGCAGGTTATAAAGACTCATTTGCTGCCTTTCATAAGCTTATTTTAGATTCCAGGAAGGCTCCCAATATGATATGTTTACTGAATAGCTGATGGAAAGTAATTTGCCTGTATTTCACTGCAACTAATGAATCTATATGTTTTAAAAGGAGGAATTGTTTTTTGAAAGCACTTTTACAGACTGAAGAAAATATTTTTTTTTTTAAAAAAAGTCTATGGATTCTTTCCAAGGCCTTGCCTTACTTGCCAATCAACTACAGCAAGCATGAAGGCAGTTGCTCTTTTACAGTAATCTGTCACAAACTCTCATTTCTGATGAGCTGAGGGCTATATGAAGACCACCTTCTCAGGGGCATCTGCCAAAAGCCTGATGACAAGCCCATACTGCAAGAAATTACTAGATGAGGAGCAGACAACCAACAAGTACTATATACCCTGGCTTCTCTCCCCCCCCCCCAAAATACATATTGGTAATTCTCTCCCAACAGATGCCCCCCCCAAACAAAAAAAACCCCTCTGTTTAAACATCTGGCCAACGAAAGCTAGAGGCACAATTATCAGAGGCTGAGGATTTCCGTCAGTGCTTTTTTAAATCCTTACATTCTCCCTGCTGCTTTATTCTCTGTTCTTGATTTGCTTTGTTGAGCACCTCTGGAGGAAACCCAGACTCCCACACACACTTAAACTGCTCCTAGAACTATGCTTACTCTTGCTTCTCTGCCACCTAGCCATAAGCATATAAGTTCAATTTTCCAGGTCATAATTTATAAGGGGCTTTTAAAGTCAAAGTAACTCTTTTCAACTTCCTTCAAATAAACCCCAGATACTTTCCACAAACATTTCTCTTGTGCATTTCTCATACCTGTTCCCCAATAGGTTTTCTACTTATGGCTCTGAATTCAGTCTCCTTGTTTTCAAGCCAATTTCAAAAGTATCTTTATAAACAATATTATATTTTCAACCAGGGGAGGGAAACACTTTATGTGGAGCTTTCACCATTTTCACAATTTTCCTGGCCCATTCTCAACTTTCCAGAGGTTTCTCCCACACTCACCTCTACCAGTGCTGTAATGCTGTAGTTTATCACTGTATACTGCCTCTTTGCTGTATGCTCGCTTCCTAGGAAAATGAAAAGTATATGCCAGTTCAATCAATGCTTGAGTAATACAATTTTGCATAGGTGTTTTTGCTGGAGGAGGGGACATAAACCTTGACAACCTAGCTATATATGGTATTGGCTGGCAGAGCTTTTCTAGTATCCTGGTAACTAAAAGTATAATCCAATATGTGCTTTCTGTGACAGAAAACTGGGTTCCATTGTATTCAATGGGGATTACTTCCTGTGTGGGAATTGCAGCTAATGTCCTTCAACAGAAGACAGACTAAAAATAAACTCCACATGGGATAGCCCACTCTAGAAACAGACTTTGCAGAAATTACCAGGATATTTTCCTTTCAAAGCTACGAAGGTTTTTTTTTCTTTTCAATTATTTAAAACATCTCACTTAAAAAGACACATTTGCCATGATGAGCAACTGAGAAAACTTATGGCACAGATTTCTGCAGCTGTTTCAGAATGAAGCGCAGGAGAGGAATAAAACTTTCAAACTACTCTGGATTCATAGTACTGTACTCTAATTGTAAAGTGTGAAAGGGTCTTTATTTTATTTTTTAAAATGCTGTTACATTCACATGACATCCGAAGTGATGCAGAAGACACTTGTAGCACCTTTGAGGCTAATTGAGAGAAAGAAGTTGGTAAATGCATCTATTGAGGTTAGGCTTAAGTCTATGAAAGCTTATGCTTCCATCTTTTTTCTCTATGGCTGCATCTACAGTAGAGAATTCATTTTGACATTGTTTTAACTACCATGGCTCATTGCTTTAACTGCCATGCTATGGAATTCTGGGATTTATAGTTTTGTGAGATATTAAGCCTTCTCTGTCAGAAAGCTCTAGTGCCACAACCAAGTACAAATCCTAGGATTCCATAGGATGCAGTCATGACAGTTAAAGCTGTGTCAAACTGAACTAATTCTGCAGTGTAGCAGCAGCCTCAGTTAGTCTCAAAGGTGCTACAAGATCCCTTTGTATATTGATCCAGACTAACACATCTTTCTTTGAATTCTCCCAATGTGATGTTACTAATAATGTATTACTTTCAAGCTTTGGATTTTCCATGAAAGGAGAATACTGATAAGACTCTACTCCCACACTTGAGAGTGTCTTGTCCTTCATAAATAAGGCATGTCTTAAAAAAAATTAAACCAAATTTCCATCAGTACCCACAAATACTTTTTTCCCTGTGTATCCATTGCAGTTCATCATTCAGTTCAAGTCAGCCAGAGCTGCCCTGCAGCAAATAAATGTATTTGCACAGTCTTCTCCAGGAAAATTTAGCCTTTGGAATTAAAAGGAAAAACTACATTTTATAATGGTACCTGCTGCAAACAATGGAAATAGCCACCAAGGAGACAATAAAGACGACCCCTGCTGCTGCAGACCCAGCAATCAATGGCAGTTGTTCTCTCAGTTCTGACTTGTAGTCATCTGGAAAATAAAAGAGTTTTGTAATTTTCTGGTCTGCTCATACAAGCCTTCATAGTTAATACTAACCTGCAATTTTTTTTATTTCCCACATTTGTATCCCATTTCTCTGGATGGTAAACAGGCTTAAAAGATGGTGATTTGTTAAAGGCTGCAAGCTCCATGGGTGAGCAGGAATTTTAAACTATCACTATAATTTTAAACCCTGTCTAAGCCTCCATCCACTACCATACTTTCCATATGAATCAGATTCTGCCTTGCTTATATTTGAAGGAGTTTCAGATCCTACAAGGAACTTCACAGTTCAGAAGCTTGCATGGTGGGGAAAGGATGGTTTACACTGTAACACCAAATCACATTTGCCACTATGTTCCCCTTGTACTCTCAGAATAATTGTTTATTTATCTGGTTTTGGCATATCTATTTTTTTAAAATCATTTTTGTTTTCCCTTCAACTAGAATTTTCAAACCTATGCTTTCCACTTGCCCTACAAACCAACTCTGGATGAAACCCTAGGAAACAATATCCTTTGTAAAAAAAAAATCCTTTCACTTACTTCATAAAGTGCTCAGACAAATTACATTATCTCTTTGTATTTGTATAGTCCCTAACACAATGGTTCTATAGACAAAACCAGTTAACAATTTAATTTAATTAACATTATTGCTTATCATTTGATCATTCTGCTATTAATGCCTAACAGCTAAAATAAATTGGTACAAACAGAAATATTTCACACCTCTTTTTAATTTTCTTATTCTCCTTTGCAGCTAATTAAAGACAAGCTGCATTATCTCCTTCCTGATGCCTAAATCCTGGGCAAATTTTCATCTAACAATCAATTGTTATTTAATAATACAGAATATCTGTTCTTGTTGAAATTTCTATTAGCTGCTTATACTTCAGACAGAGTATCATTCTTGACTGTCTAATTGCAAGTTATTATGGAAACTCATTTCAAAAGATTTTCCTCCATTCAGTCATACAGTGTATGTATGCATGTGCTCCCCATCTTCTTATTCAATTAGAACTCTTGGACACTTGATGGGGAAGTCTTTGTAGCACAACTGACTTTGTTATACATTGAAACTGGCTCCTAGTTAGAGGTCTCCATGGAGGAAACCACTAGACGGAGAAGAAAGAAAACAGTAGAATAACATTTACATTGTAAATTAATACAGATTGGCTAGATTGAAATTGGTTTTATTCATTTGTTAAAAACCTTGACTAGAATCCCTTTGGGGTCTTATGTCTTTGTAAGTGGACTCCCATCTGCAGGGATTAGAATTGGGCAGTTCTGTAACATCCATATTCAGTAAGGGGCTGCAGTTATATTACTATTTAGGGGAATCTGCAAAGTGACCAATGCACATCAGTCCTCATACACATCAGTCCTTTTGTGTGTTGGGACTCTGGCTAGGGAATGCCAGCTTGCTTCTGGAGAGCCTGATGCACACCAGGATACTCTTGGCAGTATTCATCACATATCTTTGCAATTCACTAATATGATTTCTGGTACATAGTACACTACATAGTACCTTTCTCTAGGGGTGCATCTACATTGTAGAAATAATGCAATTTGACATCACTTTGACATGGCTCTGAGCCTCATCACATTACAAAAGTAAGATGAGAGGCAGTGAGGTAGAAGTGGCTTTCTGCTTCTATTTCCACATGCCCTTGAAGCAGAACTGTTTTGTTTCTGACTGAGATCATGTACAGACAGGCCAAAATAAAGCTGCTTTGGGTCACTTTGGAGGTATGCAGTTTAAATGGTGCATGTGTCCTAAGAGGTTGGATGCTATGCCAAAGCCATGCTCCAGTTCTAAAGCGCAGCTTTGGCATGGCTTCTGGCTTCTTAAGATGTGTGTGTCATTTAAATAGCATACCTCCAAAGTGACCTGAAGCAGCTTTATTTTGGCCTGTCTGTATGGGCCGAGACTCTCATATATGTGCCTTTTGTCCTGCTGGAAAAATCCATTTGACAAAAGCCATGCTTTTACAACTGTCTCCCTCTGGAGGGAGAATGGAAGTACTATGATGTCATGATGGGGATAAACAGAAAGCCACTTCTATCTCACTGCCTCTTGTCTTTCTTTTGTACTGTGATAAGGCTCTCCATCCTACAGAATCCTGGGATTTGTAGTTTTGTGAAGCACCAGCAAACTTTGGTAGAGAAAGAGAAATACTTTGTAAAACTACAAATCCCAGAATTCCACAGGATGGTGCTACAGCACTTAATGTGATGCAAAACTTCATTATTTCTATTGTAGCTACACCCTGGGGGATTCTGCTTATGGAGGAGACAGAAGGGAGGTAGAAGTTGATGATATGCCTTTTTTCATTCTGGCACCCCATCTCTATAATATACTTCCTCAGAAGCACCACTTTGTATCTACTTTTAGGTATTTTTGGCACCCAGCAATTAGCTTTCTGATTTCCTAGGCTTGGGGGAAAAAGAGAGTCTGTTTATATACCATGGTATATACGTTTGCCTTAAATTAAAATTTGAAATTTTATTTTTTAAAAAACAAAAAAACTGGGGCCTCTCCTTTAGCCTACCCCTGAGCCTCACCCCACTCACCCCATCTCTTCAGCATCTTATGCCACAGCCCATTTCTGCCAAAATGCAGATGTCTGAGGAACAATGGTGTCACCCCTCTTTAGGGTGTCACCTGGTGTGGTCCATACCTCCGCACCCCCTAATTCAAGAATTGAAGAACTCATCCCCAGTCACCAACAGTACATAAGAATGAAAACACAGGTGTAAGTGAGAATGTCTTGTTTCATATTTCTCTTCTCAGATGTCTCAATCCTTTTTTATTCTATTGCTGAGGATCAAAGCATTAGTCATCCGAATAAATTCTGGCCTCTGCTGTTATTAAGTTTGAGATTTAGTTTTCTTTTATGCACTTTTGTTTGTTGCTGATTGCTAATGGACTGTGCTATTGTGTGAAAATATATTGACGATCTTCATAAAATCTTAGTTTAGTGTATGTGGGTTTTTTCTTTGTTCTATCTTAAATACAAAAGAATTTGGGACTGTTTCCCAGAAAATAATTCTAGAATCCAAAGAGAACCTGATTATGCTGGTGAAACTGTTTTTTATTTTATTTTATTTATTTTTGCTTTTCACCTGGGACAGGACATGGGAGCATGCTGCTGAATTTGTGCCATCAAAAGGCATTAGTAAAGGGGATGGAGCCCAGGATGATTTCTAAAGAATACTTTGCTTTTATGGATGCTGGATGCTAACCACTAGGAATGGCATGCTTTACTAAATTAATATATAAATTCTCTTGTGGATATAGCACTGACTGCTACTGGAGGTGGAGGAATCAGTATATTCGTCTGACACTTAGATCTCACAGAACCCATTTGCACGCAGAAAGCTTTTTGTTAAAAAAAACAACTTTTAAATGGTCAGGATAAAAACAAAGATAAGAGATTTCATCCAGATTAGTCCTCCAGCTGGCAATTAATCAAACATCTCTGTAAATCACCTGGCTCTTGCTTTGCTGCCCCACAGGGAGGCAAGGGTTTGCAGAGACAAGTTGATTTAATCCAATTACGTCTTGGAGGTTTGACAAAGAAAGCAGCTCCTTTCTCTTCCTCTCACCAGCTCTTCCCCTCCTTCCACACAATTTCTTTCCCCCTTTGTTGCCTCAACACACTCACCATCAGTCAGAGTTTGGAAGCACATTTTCCCACTGTATTTCCCATAGCCAGCAACAGTTCGTGCTCGCACCTGTACCACGTATACCATTCCTGGTCTCAGCCCATCAATTCGTGCTGTGTTGGTCTGGCTCTTAGCCATGGAAGAATTGTATTCACTGTGGTCCTTCAGGAAATAGCAAATAAAAGGGAGAAAGATTTAATAAAAGAGAAGAATCAATGTACAGTCATCCCTCCATATTTGCAGCTTTGATATTTGCGGCTTTGATTATTCATGGATTTCATTAATATGTTCTCTGTAGGACTATCTAGATCCTCCAGTGCAACTCTGTGGTCAACTTTAACTAAAAGTTGCACTGAAAGACCATTTGTAGCTACTCCAGTGCCTTTCTATGGTCAGTGTATGTTGGATACTGACCACAGAGTTGCACTGGAGGACCTAGAGATTCCTAGAGAGGTTTCCTCTCAGGTAAAAACAGTGTTTTTGAGATTTGCAGTTTTTCCATATTCATGGGGGTCTTGTTCCCCTAACCCTAGCGAATATGGAGGGACAACTGTATTTCCAAGATCTACTTTTGTGCTGGTAAGTCGTCAACACTGCAGTGACAATGAAGAGCAACATGAAACTTTGTACAGGTTTGAGTCTCCTGTTTCTGGAATTTCAAAATCCAAAATACTCCAAAATCCAAACTGTTTTTCATGGATGGCTGAGACTGTGACACTTTTGCTTTCTGATGGTTCGATGTACACAAATTTGTTTCATGCACAAACTTATTAAAAAATATTATACATAAAATGACCTGTAGTCTACGTGTAGAAGATGTATATGAAACATAAATAAATTTTGTGTCCCATCTCCAAAGTATCTCATTATGTATATGCAAATATTCCAAAATTAAAAAAAAAATGAAATTCAAAATAGTTATGGTTCCATGCATTTCAAATATGAGAGACTCAACCTGAACTTGCATTCTTCTTTAGCAGGAACAAGGAACATGCAAAGCATGACAGATTACAAATGTCTAATCCAACCTAGCATAACAGATGCAGTGGAATGATGATGGAGATGATTATAAAATCTAAGCAGGCTGAAAAGATTCTGCCTTCCTGGCAACAGCTGATAGCGTAAAGGTTTGAAATATAACCTCAGAGTACCCAAAACACTCCCATTTTGACTCCAATTAACCTTTCTCAATAGCAGTAATGTTACCATGTATTTGTAATCAAAGGGACAAATGGTCCTGTTGTTATTGTTGGCCCTACTTTAAAAAAAATACTGAAGGCACATTTCCTCACTCATGAAAAGGAAGTTCCATCTTCTAAAATATTTAAAATGGAGGGCATCACATTAAAATGACTAATCACTGGTATGTGCTTCTCTGCTGGTGTTCCCAAGCATATGGGCTGGGGATGAGGGGGAGGAAATAAAAATACTTTGGGAGAGGGGGAAAAACCCTAAAAAAAAGTAGTCATCAAAAGTGAAGGCCTACAAAACACTGTATATTAAAGGTCATTGCTACTAGCACAGAAAGTAGCCAATACGTACCTGTACAAATGGCAGTGAATATATTCTGCCATGTAAGACAGAAAATAGATCACAATTAATATTAGGAAAATACACTAGCCTTTCGCTGGAAGCATAATGGTGTGTCTACAGTGTAAAATAAATTAGCATTGAACATTCTGTACATTTGGTATATAAAATCCAGACTTTGTTCTGTGTTATAGGCAGAGACTATGGCGCGTTATAGACGGGCCTAAGCGGCGCCGTCATCGCACCGTGAATACGCGCGAGGGGCGGCGCTTCCGGATGCGCCTTGCCCCTCGCGCGTATTCCATATGTCAAGATGGCAGCACCCTATAGAGATTGGCGCGGCCATCTTGACGTAACGGATGCTGTGCGTCCGGACGTCCAAACCCGGAAGAGACGTCGCGAGTGCGATCTTTGGCACTTGCGACGTCTCTTCCGGGTTGCCGGATAGAGCGCGATTTTCGCGCTCCTTTTTTACAGCGCAGGGGAGTCGCGCGGTTTGGATGCAGCGGCTTCCCCGTGCTGCAACCGGCAGCGGCCCAAGACCACCCCTTTTGGGCGGTCTGTAACGGGCCTATGATAAGCTTCAAATACCTTCTGAAAACTCTTGTTACAGAGAACTTCCCTAGCATGTAATTACTTTGACATTGCTCTTTTTTATTGCTTTAATGTAAAATATTTATGTTTACATTGCCTTCTCAGTATTAATTATTGTTTAGAGTACATTGGGCACACACTGCTTAGATATTTTATTATATTAAGGGGTATAAAATTTTGTAAGTAAAAGCCTTCCTGTCTACTAGTACTGTTTTTCAACCCTACTTCAACTCAGCTTTGAATGTCAGCTAGTATTCTTACTGAACAGTTTTACATTCATGTATGGAAAGCCTGTGACTCTTGGATATGGTAGACTTATTTGCTATCTCAGATATTATAGGCATGATCATCATCATCAACATCATCATCATCATTTTGTCTCTACTTGGTACTGAATTTTAATATCAGAATTCATATACTGATTTGGAGGATTGTGGATGAGTTCTAAATGTTTCATTATTTTATCTCAGAACTCAATCAATGCATTTTTTTTTCCTATCTTGAAAGTGATGGAATGACCCATGGACTAAACTACATGATTCAGCTGATAGGGTTCCATCAAATATTTCCAAAAATTTGGCTTCTGTCTCAAAAGTTTAATGCTCGCATTTCATTACCTTCTCCTTCCAGTTCCTGCTCCATGTGCCAGCTGAGCAATGGTGTAGGTGGCATGGCCTCAATAAAATTCCAGCTAAGCTGTTCAATCCAATGCACTCACACAATGAGTTGTGTGACTGGTCTCTGAAGTGTGCATCAGGCAAAGGCACCATCACTATCCATTGCTTCAGTGACAATGAGGCCTGAAGAAACAATGCTATTCTATCCAATTTTTTGGCCTGGAGATTGTCATATACTATTTCTTATGCTTCACTTTCCAGATATTCATTTGACAGGTAGAAAATAGAAGGTGAAAAGCAGTGAGTTGCCCAAGGCTACAACAGTACCCTGTGCTCGAATTCACAATTCCTGTCGGCTCAACACTGAATAAATATGATCAAAATTCTATACAGATACAGTATATTTTCCCCTATATGGTCATTTAAATCAAGCTCTCTCCCTATTCTGGACATCTTTCATGTCACCTATTGCTACACACACACATTTGTTTTGGTGCTTCCTTTTCTCCTGGATTCTTTCACTTCCCCATATATATTCTGTACTGTATCCCATTTCTGCATAGGTAGCTTTTTCATCACAAACAATAGCTGGAGCACCTGGTAGATCTGTCTAGTGGGACTGCAATTTGATCCTTACTCCCTGACAATTTGGTATTTGATGTCACTAGTTGTTCCTCAGGAATTCATGGGAAGATGTAGTTCCCACACCAAGCTATATCAGTCTCTTATCAGACAAGCTCTTAAAGAGGTACTATTCCAGTGTGACTCCTCTAGCTGCCTCCTGTTGCATGCTGGGATTGGCAGTTTTAAGGAGGGGTATTTAGAATTCTCAGGCAGAGAAGTTCAGCTCCTTAAAACTGCCAATCCCAGCATGCAACAGGAGGCTGCTAGAGGAGTCACACTGGAATAGTAGCTCTTTAAGAGCATAGTGTGATAAACATCTCTGTTGGGCTCTGTCTGATCAAGCAAGAGTAATCTTTGGGATAGCAGGGCTTTAAGAGAGAGCTTCAGGAAGATAACAGAGGCACAGCAAATGATCCAACTTCAATGCAACTTCAAGGCATGCCATATCTACGAAGGCATTTGTTTCCAGAATCAATCCTCATTCAAGAAAATGAAGAAATAAAACAATTATACACAGAGGGAAGTTGGAGGCATTGATTTTAGTTATCTTTTTTTCCAAAGGTTTTTCTGCAGCACTGAAGCTTGGGACAGGAATTTCCATTCTGCTGCTCTTGTATGGCTCAGCTGAAGAGATAAGAGGGATGCAGCTAAGATACAGTGGTGTATGACTGAAATTGAAGCTATAGTGAGAAAGTAAAGATTGGATGAACGAAGACACTTCATAGGTTGTAAAGAATAGCTCATGGAAATTGTGTTCCATGAGACACTTTATGGCCAGGTAATATAGGCCTCTCCCTGAATGAGAAAGCCCACAGAAGGGGGTCATGTCTGTATAAAAATATGCCTTTGCATTGAAGGATGAAGAGTCGGTAGGAAAAAAGAAATCTCATAGTAGGATAAACAGGAATAATTCTATAGGAAGGTACATTTAGTACTAGAATGACTTTAATCTGAAATTTTAGTGAGAGTCAATATGAAAATAGCCCATCTCATTTTAACCAGGGAAGGATACAAATCTGAATTACACATTGTAATAGATCTTTTTTCTTTCTTAAAAAAAATCTAAGTGGTATACAGTGGTACCCCGGGATACGAATTACCCAGGTTACGAATTTTTCGGGTTACGAAAAAATCCCATAGGGATTTATTGTTTCGGCTTATGAAGGTTTCTTCGGGTTACGAAAAAACCTCGGCGCTATTTTCCGCCACCGGAGGGCAGCAGAGAGCTATTTTTCCATTAGCGCCTATGGCAATTCGGCTTACGAAGGTTTTTCGGGTTACGAAATTAGCCGCGGAACGAATTAATTTCGTAACCCGAGGTACCACTGTAGTTCTTTCAAAAATAAAATTCTGCCAGTGAAAGGTCTTGCCCAAATCTCATTTCTACCACAGGGTGGCTCCAACTAGAATTGGCTCACACAAAATATTAAGCATTGCACAACATGGGGGGGGGGAGGGGGAACAAGTTTCAACCCCCTTCCCCACATCATTGATGGCCCAGCCCAATGCCCTTCCCTCAAACACAATCAAGGCTTACGGTGACTGGTCTTGAGCCCAGAGTGCTGCTAATCTCGGGGATGCAGATCCGGCTCACTTTCTCATAGTAACGAATCTCATAGTCCAGGATGATGCCATTGGGCTGTTCCGGCTGTGGCCATGACAGTGTGATGCTCCTCATGGTAGCACTTACCTGGTGCATAATGGGAACTGTGGAAGGAGCTATGGAGAAAGGAGGGCAAAAATGCAACAAAAATGAAAATTCACCTAAGGGAAGGAGGGAAAAACATATTAAAAGAGATAATTGAAAATAAAACATCAGGCTGAACACGAGAAGAAGAAGACAATAAGAAGAAAGGAGAGACTTGATGATAAATAAAATGATGCAGTTCTATTCAACAGCACACAGTATTTCAAGAAACAGGAAAAATATGTCACATTATAGCAATTAGTTTGTAGAATTAGTTTGTTTTTCTGAACTACAGACTTGTAAGCAAACATGCAGGATCTTGCTTGCTTACAAGTCTGTTATTTGGTCAGTGTGAAGAAATATGCACACACAAACACAGCTGATTCAGGAGTCGGAATATATTGTGGTACTGCTTTGCAGCATTTATACCTTATTGGTAAGCTTTTTAGTTTTCTTTTCACTTTCCTCATTCTCTCCTAAATGGCTGAAACCATATATCTGCTTCCTTTCTTGATATGGGCTACACATGTATGGCTCAGTTGAAGTCACTGCTAGTTAACATCTGGGACAAATGTCTTTTTCCATTAGTTCTGTTTATAGGCATTTGATTCAATTATTTTTTTAATTCTTGATTTTGCCTCCTTCTCTATCTCTATCTTGTCCTCTCTCTTATTCCCCCAGTTCCTAGCTAACCAACTTCTATTCCCAATCTCTTCTTTCTCTCCTTTCTCTGAACACTTGTATACACTGATCTTTGCCTAGCCTTCCCATGTCATTATAAACAGAGAATCTCTCCTTCACAAATACACACATACAAGCTGTTTGATCTTTCTTTGTTGGTTAACTGAGACTATGCAGGTCATTTCTGCAAAAACTGACCTTATGCAATAGCATTCCCTACAAGGTCAGTGTGTCTGATGTTGTTACAGACGTCAAGAATCTCAGCGCCACCTCAGCTGAGCAAGGCTGCCTACAATACAGCTAGTTTCACAGAAAAGCCATCCTCCCTTTGCTATGGTGATAAAGATCCTTTTTATTTAACTGCTGTTTGAAGAACATTATTGCAGCAAGAGAAATGAAATGAAAGCAGTCTGTAAATAATAATGTTTTAATATTTAAAAGGCTAGTTGTTTTTAATTAGAATTTAAAATTCCTGGGGACTCCATCAAACAGAAGCTATGCTGGCCTCTCTGCAAATAAATACCAAAAGCCACTATGAAACCAGCATAACTGATCATTTTTTGCTACAGTATCACACTATCCTTCAGAGATGACAAAAGCTATTCTCGGGCTGTGTTGTACTTTTCATAGGTTTGCTCATCACCAAGAAGGAGGGCAATACTTTATCTGAAAAGGCAGTCCTAGGCAAGAATGCTAATATATTTGGGGATTTTTATTTTAGAAACAATACAGGTACAGCAGGACATCACAGCTTTTTATACAATTATACAACTTTATGTGTTGCATATGTTAAGTGGATAGAAAGCTAATCACTTATCTGGGCTGCCCCAAAACATGACCAACAGTATATTCTTCAGAGGCAAAAGGAAAGCACTTTTCACATAATGATCAAGTCACTGCAAAAATGTAGTTATACCTATTGAGTGGAGTCTAGATTAGACTTTGAAAAAAGTTTCTGTTTTTTTCAAATGCTGACTGAAGGATCCTGGGTATTGCAGTCCAAAAATTTAATTTTTCCACACTCTCTTAAGTGTTGAGCTGATAGGCTGTTTGTAGATTACCATACTTCATAGTTCAAGGACTCAGAATAGCAGAAGCCAGATTCCATGATGATTAACTGTCTAACAACTACAGCCATATGAAACGCCTGCTGTCAGTAATATTAGACATAGAACTTTATCGCACTGCGTTCCTTCCACGCGTTCTGAGAACGGAACGGAAGGAGTAGGGATGAGTGCGGAACGAGTGGGGGACGGATTTTACCGCACGCATCCGTCCCTCATTCGTTCCGTTCCCCCTCTCTTCCGTTCTTAATCTGTTCCAGAGGGGGAAATTTTTGAGAACTGTTCTGAACAGTTCTCAAAAAAGCTTCCCTCTGGGAACGGAAGGGGCAGGGAAGAGAGGGGGAACGGAACGAGTGAGGGACGGGTGTGTGCGGTAAAATCCGTCCCCCACTCATTTCCGTTTCCTGCTGGGCCGGGCCGAGAACCCGGTGCGATAAACTTCATAGAATACGATATACCAATCCATAACACTGTTTCATGAAACTCAGTAGTGTCTACCCTGACTGGCCTTTCCAGGTTTTGAAATCAGAATTTTTCCAAGATATATGTGAAGATGCCAGGGACCTAATGTGGGACCTTTGCATACAAAGCATATGCTCTACCACTGAATGAGATATCTTCCCAAGCCAAATCTAAGGGACAAAAAGTATATGACTAATGGGAGCCAGTGTGGTTTGAGCATTGGAATATGACTCTGGAGACCAGGGTTTGAATTTTGGCTCTGTTGTGTAAACACAATAGGGTGACCTTGGGCAAGTTACACTTTCACAGCCTCAGACGATGAAAATGAGAAACCTCCTCTGATGAAACACACCAAGTTAGCTCCATGATATGGAGCCTTAGGATCACCATAAGTCAAAATGACTTGAAGGTGCACAAGAACAGGAACAACAACAAACAAACAAACAAACACCAAACAATCCTTTTGGGAGTGTTAGGAAGCATTAGAAGCATTAGTAAAAACATATTCTTTAAAGGAGATAAGTAAGGTATTGCTAGTCTTTGCTTCCATATATCCATTCTGGCAGTTGTTAAGCGTGAATCTCTGCTTGCTCATTTGTACCAGAAAGGACCGTGTGAAAAGACCACCTCCTGTATTTATTTATTTTAATCACTGCTGTGGATGGAAGTCCACACAGAATTAAGGCAATATAATTTATGCTTCATTAAACAAGTTAATTTCCTCTCTGGTCCTCCTGGGACATCAAAGTGTCTCATTTTAAAGCCCACTGAAGCATGTGTTGAGGACTCTCCAGAGACTAATCCCGAGAGTCTTCTAAACGCTCTCTTCTATACTACATTTGGGAGTCACTGTCCAGTCTCTTGATTTAATGGCACATACAGCAATGTCCCTTACTGGCAGTTACTTCTTCACCAGTTCATAAGAGTGATATTCTACACAGGTGACAAAATGCTAATAATGTTAACTTGCTACTGACCCAAATATGTTTATAGAATTTATAGTTCTCTTAGGATTCACAATCAACCTCCTTGACACTGGTGATTCCTAACTATCTGAAAAGGTTATTAAAATGCATCCCATTTGAATGTTCCCTGTCTGCAAAGAGTGCATGCATGCACTCACGCACATGCACACACAAACATCTGCCATTATAAATTACTGAACGTATAAGTAGATGTAGATGATTGAAAGAGGACGAATATTGCAGAACAATATGAGAATACATGTACACAAACTAAAGCTTTCTGAAAAATCTGAATATACCCATTCCATTGACCATGATAACACTGAATAGTGCTCTGACACTAAAAACCTGTGTGTATTGTTTGCAATCAAGTATCTGAATTAAACTAACCACAACCTAGCACTAAAGGTGTAATCACAAGTTACAATGGTTACATTTTGGTTGTATTTGTGCCTTAAAACACAGGATGCTTTAAATGGTTATGTAGCAGTAGAGTGTGGGCCCTTGCACTTGAAGCAGAAAAACAATGAGTAAGGAAGGTAATTCTTCCCACAGCTGCTTTTCTCTGGCCCAAGTTCCAACATGAGAGATATCCTCGCAGAAGGAGCTTTGAGCAAGGTTTAAAAGAAACTATCCCACTGGGTTTCAACTTGAGTATAATGGTGTTGTTCTAGAAGAAATAACCAGGTAACAGAACTGACAATAATTTCATTTCCTTTAAACAATGAAGCCTCCAGGAGTTATTTTAGCACTACAAGCTCAAAGGTCAGGTATAAATAGGATAAGGAGTCAAGTAGAAGAGAATGCATGAAACATCTTTGCATAATGAGTATCAATATTTTATAAGCAATACTGAAGCCAATAATGCCTAGGTTGGGAGCTTGACCCTCATTGGGGGCAGGTGCTAGAGAAGATCTCATTGGGAGACATATGAAAGAATCCAGGTTCAGTACCTGGAATCTTCAGATAAGACTGAAAAATATCCTGTCTGAACGCTGCCACACATGGTCAGCTATACATGGCCAGATAGACCAATAGTATGGCATAGTATAAGGTATTTTCATATGTTACCATGGACAAGATCCTACATAAAAGACAGGAAGCACAACTTTATGCTCATAGACTTACAAGTTGCACAATGCTGCCTTGCTAGGGAATTGCAACACTGTTGTGTGCCTTCAAGTCATTTTCAATTTAAAGTAGCCTTAAGGTGAACCTATCACAGGTTTTCTTGGCAAAATTTTCTCCAGAGGAGGATTGTCTTTGCCATCCTCTGAGACTAAGAGAGTGTGACTTGCTCAAGGTCACCCATGGCCAAGTAGGGATGCTAACCCTGGTCTCCAGAGCCATAGTCCGGTGCTCAAAACACTATGCCACACTGGCAACATTACATGACCAAATGTGCACCCACATTTGTGTGGTTAATGCACAGTGCAACTTGCATGTACCATGTGTATGTACAATGGCACTGTATGTACATCTCCATTTCCACAATGTATATTTCATATTAGAATGTTCAGCTGCTTCAGTTGCTAAATTTATCACAGGTCAAACAGCAACAGGAGTCCAGTGATCTGAGTTTGGGAAAACCTACTTAGCTAAACACAGAAACTGTTTACTTTCTATTTCTCAAGGAGCACAGGGTGCCTCACCATCATCCAAATGGCAAATGTACTGTCACATTGTCAATTTTAGTGATACTGTGATAACAAAATAGGGTTGCCATAAGTGAGGACCTCCAAACCGGGACAAATGTAGGACAAATGCAGGACAACATTTTCAAATGTAGGACACATTTTATAAAAATGGAGGACACGCAAAAAAATTGAGGCTTTTTTTTAGAAATGTTAATATAAATGCATGTTTCTTAGGCATGATCAAAATGGAGGACATGTTGACATTATTCGTAGACAGATCACGGAAATGTACTTCCCTTTCTGGCCACCCCCCTCTCCCCATTCCAAACAGCACATTTGAGCATTGAACATGGCTTTATTTTAACATTGCCTCTTGCATATTTCAGAGGCTTATTCCACAACCAAACCCTTTGGTCGAGGGACTTTGGTTTTCCTTCATTTTGACTTGTTTTGTCTGTATTCCTCCCCACTAAATAAAGGAGACATGAAATGGAGTTAATGGGTACAAGTTGTTAAACAAAAAAGTCTTGTGAGACTCTGTAGGCAAGAGGTGCACCATCTTAAGAACTGCATTAAGCACAGTTAGGCTGCTGCCACACTGCTTTCACTCTCATCACTCCATCCTATGGAATCCTGGGATTTGTAGTTTATTGTGGTGCCAAGGCTGGGCTTTGAAATCTCAGGCATAAGAGAGGCAAAAGGCTTGGGCTGCATCTACACTGGAGAAATAATCTGGTTTGAGACCACTTTAACTGTCTTGGCTGAATGCTATGGAATTCTGGGAATAGTGGTTTGTTCCAGCACCATAGCAGATTGGCAGTTAAACCCCTGGAAAGCTCTCTGACCAAGGTGACCAATGCCCTCACCCCAAAATGTAGGGCACCCAAGCAAAAAAATGTAGGACATGGCCAAAAATAAAAGCTAAAAACACCCATGTAATTATAAATCCATGCTTCTTAGCCATGATCCAAATGGAGGACATTTTGAAATGTGACAGAAGAGGACATGTCCTGGAAAAGGAGGAGGACGCCTGGTCACCTTGTCTCTAATCCAAAATGCACTGCAGAAATAAAACAATGCTGGACTGAAATGCCCAGCGTTCCTCACCAAAGCTGCATCCACACTGAGGAAAGAATCCAGTTTGAGAGTGACTTAACTGTTCTGGGTTAGTGCTGGGGAATGCTGGGAATTGTAGTCTATTGTGGCCTCAGAGCCATCACTGACAGAGAAGTCTCAATGTCTCCCAAACACTAGCATTCCCAGGATTCCCTAGCACTGAGTTAAAGTGGGTTATTATTCCTGCAGTGTGTGTGAGAGATATAAAAGCTAGGGACTGGATCTTTGTGTCCAAAACACACTGCTTGGACTGCCAGGGCTCAGTGCTATGGAATCCTGGGAATTGTAGTTTATTGTGGCACCAGAGCTCTCTGACAGAGAAGGCCAAATGCCTCACAGACACCAGCATTCCAGAGCATTGAGCTTTGGCAGTTAAAGGGGTCTCAAAGTGCAGAGGGGGGGGGGGGGAGAAAAGCCAGGGAGTGTGAATGAGCTCTGAGAGGAGGAGGAGGAGGAGGGAGGGAGCCAAGGGAAGTGGCCAGGACCACCAGAGGAGCCCCTGCTTTTCCTCATCATCGCAGCCTAGTTCTCACTGCTGGCAAGAGGCTCTGCCCCCAGCCAGGCAACGCCTCCATTCAGTCTCCTTTTGTCAAAAGAGCTCTGGTGCCACAAGAAACTACAATTCCCAGAATCCCATAGCACTGAGCCATAGATGTTTAAGGGGGGGGGGTCAAACTATTTCTGCAGCCTTTTGCCACCCCAAAGCCTTCTATTATTTACCAGCAACTTGCAAGGCAAAATCTCTTCCTTCCAAGCCATTGAAAACCAACCCAAGTGGAGGAGGGCTGATTGCTTCTTTCTCATTGGTCAGCTTCGGGAGAAATTTGTATATTACAAGTAAAGGCGTTTAGGGCCTCAAAAACGACCCTGTGATAAAGAATTACAACAATACTGACCTGGTAGACATTGAAAAGATGAGGCATTTAGACTCCCAGTGAAACAGGAACCATTTATGGCCTTTTTTTCTTTGCTCACTGTAACCTGGAAGGTCAGGCCTTTTGCAAGACATATATACCAAGTGGGCTGGCAATAGCTCTGAGTGGCAGATGTCTTTAAGACCTGCTCTCTAGGCTAAGCCAGGCAGGGAGGCGAGGAGGGTGGCACACAGCCATGGGGAGGGGTGGAGCTGCCTCCAGGGCCTTGCTGGGGGGGAGGTCCTGGGGGAGGGGCCAAACCGGGGCGGGGCTGTGTGGCCCCACCCCAAACCGGGAAAGTCCCGCCCCCAGGCGGGATATGGCAAGCCTATAACAAAAGGACTACAGTTTTCTCTATAAAATAAGGAGGAATAAAGGAGCATATATCTTCTTTTAAAAAATCAACAACACAGAATCACATCTCTGACATCCTGGGGTAACAAGCCTGCTTTTTAAAAAAAAGATTAAAAAAGGAGCATGATCCCTGCCTGATTTTTTTTTTCCACAATAGAAACTGAAGTTTTGCCTTTTTTTGAGGGGGGGGGGGTGCTGTCATTGCCACCCCATGAAAAAACTGTCAGTGTATTTGCTTCTTCTTTAAAACAGGGGCTGCATCTCCTCTGCAGAAATAATCCAGTTTGATATTGTTTTAACTGCCATGGCTCAGTGCTCAGGATTCATGGGATTTGAAGTTTGTTGTACCACCAGAGTTCTCTGAAAGAGAAGGCTAAATATCTTGGAAAACTACAAATCCCAGAATTCCATAACATTGAGCCATGGAAGTTACAGTGGTGTCAAATTGCATTATTTCTGCAGTTCAAATGCAGCCAGGGTGCATACTCTCTGCTTGCGTAGTTTTCAATAGAAATGGGCTGCTGCTGTTATACTATAAAAACCTACAGCATGGTGGTAACTTAAGTGGTTCAGCAGCAGAGGGCCACCCATGATGGGCCAGAGGGCCACCCAGGCTGTCAGGGAGTCCATGGTTGGGAAGTTGCCCACTCTTACTCTAGAAAACAATGCCTGATGGACACTGCTTGGTCTGAATTATTATTAATGTCCAGAACTTGGACAAAGTATTTGAAAGTTTAAGGCCGTGTTGTACACAGCAATCAGCATTATGACTCAATTTATAAATATGTGCAGGTGATCTGATTCTGAATCAACCAGAGGGAAATTTGCCCATCAGCCGTATGCTAAGGTTGGCATGATCAATTTTGTTTTATCCTGGCGAACTGAAAACAATGATGTCAGAAACCTTATTTTCTTCAGTGAAGACTTTTACTGTGCCATTTAATACCTCATTCATGGAACTTGATAGCAGGTCTAGACATCATTGTAAGGGATGCAAATCCTCATTTGTTTCATCCTCACATCTCAAAAATGTTTCACCTCTTTTGTGTGGTATTCATGGTCCATCTCAGGAGACCTTTTTCTTCTGTGATTTCTATTTTTGAGCAAATGGCAGAAATTGCTCAAATTGTGTAGCTAAATTACAACAGCTGCTGCCTTGCTGCATGGTCTTTTACAGATTGCAACCATCATATGAGTTATTTCTCTCTGTCAACCTGTCTTTCTGCTATTGTTCTGTGTATGAATGTATGTGTATGCCACATGTGTTCACTACCCCACAAAGCGAAGAGATGCTCATTTTAAGTCAGAAAAGCTAAAGCACAGAATGAACTCAGGCTTGTTAGAGAGGTTAAGAACAGCAAAAGGGGCTTTTGGGGGTATGTCCGCAGTAAAAGGAAGAAGAAGGAAACGGCAGGGCCACTGCGTGGAGAAGATGGCAAAATGCTAACAGGGGACAGAGAAAAGACAGAAAAGACAGAGGCCTGTTACAGACAGCCAAAATAAAGCTGCTTCGAGTCACAGTGAAGGTATGGTGTTTCAATGATGCATGCGTCCTAAGAGTCCAGAAGTCACACCAAAGCCACACTCCAGCCGTAAGAACTGGAGCGTGGCTTTGGTGTGGCTTCTGGACTCTTAGGACGCATGCATCATTGAAACACCATACCTCCACTGTGACTCGAAGCAGTTTTATTTTGGCTGTCTGTAACAGGCCAGAATTACTCAACATCTTCTTTGCCTCAGTCTTCTCAGAAAAGGAAAAGGGTGTTCAGCCTGAGGATAATGGAACAGAGGACAGAATAGGGGAATTTCAGCACAGGATAAGTAAAGAGATAGTACAGGAATATCTAGTTAATCTAATCAAATATAAATCTCCAGGACCAGATGAACTACATCCAAGGGTGTTAAAAGAGCTGGCAAATGTAATATCAGAGCCATTGGCAATAATCTTTGAGAACTCCTAGAGAACAGGAAAGATCTCAGTAGACTGGAGGAGGGCTAACATTGTCCCCATTTTCAAAAAGGGGAAAAAAGAGGATCCAAACAATTATCGTCCAGTTAGTCTGACATCAATACCAGGAAGGTTCTAGAGGAGATCATTAAACAGAGAGACTGTGAACATCTAGAAAGCAATGCCATAATCACAAAAAGTCAACATAGGTTTCAGAGAATAAGTCATGCCAGACAAATCTAATCTCTTTTTTTAATGAAATTACCAGTTTGTTAGATGAAAGGAATGCTGTGGATAAAGTATATCTAGATTTCAGTAAGGCTTTCGACAGCATTCCCCATGACATTTTTGCAAACAAACAAGTGAAATGTTGGCTATACAATGTAACTGTTAAATGGATTTGTAAATGGTTGACCGGCCGAACCCAAAGGATGCTCAACAATGGCTCCTTTTCATCCTGGAGAGAAGTGACCAGTGGGGTCCCACAGGGCTCTGTCCTGGGCCCAGTGTTATTCAACATCTTTATCAATGACTTGGATGACAGAATTGGGGCTATACTTATCAAATTTGCAGATGACACCAAATTAGGAGGAGTAGCTAATACCCCAGAGGACAGGATCAAAATTCAGAATGACCTTGATAGACTGGAAAGCTGGGCCAGGGGTAACAAAATCAATTTCAACAGGGAGAAATGTAAGGTACTGCACTTAGGGCGGAAAAATGAAATGCACAGATATAGGATGGAGGACACCTGGCTAAACGAGACTATGCATGAAAGGAATCTAGGAGTCTAAGTAGACCACAAATTGAACATGAGTCAACAGTGCAATGCAGCAGCTAACAAGGCCAATGCAATTTTAGGCTGCATCAATAGAAGTATAGTGTCTAGATCAAGGGAAGTAATAGTGCCACTCTATTCTGCTTTGGTCAGGCCCTACCTGGAATATTGTGTCCAGTTCTGGGCACCACAATTGAAAAAGGACAATGAGAAACTGGAGCGTGTCCAAAGGAGGGTGGCTAAAATGGTGAAGGGTCTGGAAACCATGCCCTATGAGGAACATCTTCGGGAGCTGGGGATGTTCAGCCTGGAGAAGAGAAGGTTAAGAGGTGATATGATAGCCCTGTTTAAATACTTGACGGGATGTCATATTGAGGAGGGAGCAAGCTTGTTTTCTGCTGCTCCAGAGACTAGGACCTGGAGCAATGGATGCAAGCTACAGGAAAAGAGATTCCACCTCAACATTAGGAGGAACTTCCTGACAGTAAGGGCTGTTCGACAGTGGAACACACTCCCTCGGAGTGTAGTGGAGTCTCCTTCCTTGGAGGTCTTTAAACAGAGGCTGAATGGATATCTGTCGGGGATGCTTTGATGGAGATTTCCTGCATGGCAGGGGGTTTCTACTGGATGGCCCTTGCAGTCTCTTCCAAATTTATGATTCTAATGATTCTATGGAGAAGCTATAACCAAAAAGCACACTATAGTCTAATCCCCATACAAGAGGTGAGAAATCTTGTTGGGGTTAACAAACTCTTAATAGGCTGTCTTGACATGTTGAAATAGTTTGCCAGTAGTATGTACTGTAATTTAGTAAGATTTCTTCAAATCTCTAATGGGATGCTGTGGGACTTTTATTAGTGTCTTCAGTTTGTATCCCTCCAATGTTTTGTGTGTGTGTGTGTGTGTGTGTGTGTGTTTCTTATCAGAGAAAATCAGCCAAGGAAAAAATATTGAACAGTTGCACAATGCCTTGGAATGGTGAGCGCTAGGAGCCCTCTGTCTAGAAGCACCATTTGGATCAGTTTCTCTGTGTTGTTTTCTGCTGTGAAAATTTCATTCCTGGCAGATATTGCCATGTATTTGAGATAGCTGAAGAGGTATGACAAAAGGCAATGTAATTGCTAGATTTTCCCCCATAACAGTTGTAGCTTTTCTATTACCACAGAGTGTTATTTTATCATTAGGTTTCTTAAAACTATTTCTTATTTTATTGAAAGCTGCCTTGAGTGCATGCAGAGGTGTGGGATATGGAAGTTTTAAAAATAAATACATAAACTATTGCCTCTGGTATACACATCCATCCCATTTATTATCTCTGTTCACAGATTTTTGAAGAACTTTCAAACTCTGCCTAGGCAGAAACAGTAATGGGGGGTGGGGGAGAAATGAGAACAGCAATTAACATTTATTTTATCAGACTGCCACCAAATCACTTAAAACTATGATCCAAAACACACTGCAGAAATAATCCAGTTGGAGACTACTGTAACTGCCCTGGATCAATGCTAGGGAATTCTGGGAACTGTAGTTTTGTAAGACATATAGCCATCAATGACAGAGAGCTTTGGAGCCACAATAAACTGCAATTCCCAGGATTCCCTAGCACTAGTCAGGGCAGTTAAAGTGGTCTCCAACTGGATTATTTCTGCAGTGTGTTTTGCACATATCTCCAGACTCTGTGTGCTTCAGAGGTGAGTGGTGATTTGAATCCACATTTCCCTGGTTTAGGGAGATACCTACAGTAGCTCTGACTGGGCAAACCACAATAAAGACCTCTAGCAATTAATAAATAATATATCACATTGGTCCTTCGTGTGACAAGAAGAAATCTGATCAAAATCACAACACTAGGAGAAGAAGGGTTAACCCTTTTACCTCTACTTCCATTTGCTCAGTTAATATCTTCTGCAAGCTACTTTTTGCTTCTCAGGGGAAAAAACAGAGGTACACATTTGATAATACAGGTTGAGCACCCAAAACTGGAAATCTGAAATCCTCCAAAAACAAACTTTTTGCCACCAACAGCCCATTTCTGCCTTTGAGATGGCACTCTTGCTAATTTGTCTCTCAAATCTTCAGTCTCTCTCCAGAGTCGCATCTCATACACAACACAAGTAGGGAATGAATGAGACACAAGACTGGACAGAGAAGAATGTGCAGTAGAACCATGGCTGCAACTTCAAAGGTGGCTGGTGGCAAAAAGACGTGAGGCTATAGAGAGACTGAGAATCTGTGAAATTGTGGAAATCTAAGTATAGTCCTCAGGATGAATCCATGACTCACCATTTCAGAGATTTTCATGTCTCTCTCCAGCCTTGCAAATGCAGTAGAGTTTACAAAATCCAAAAAACAACGAAAAAACAACTCTGAAATGTTTGTGGTCCCGAGCATTTCAGATAAGGGATACTCAACCTGTATTACTATGTTTTTCCCTATTGAGGCAAATAGCAGCAATGGGGAATGCCCACCAGTAAAATGGCATGGAGAAATGGCAAAACGCCATCTTTCTCAGCACCACAATCTCACAATGGGAACAAATTTTTCTGCTCTGACTCTTAACTACTATTCTCTTATAGCAGAGTCCAGCTGGTCAGAGCCTGGAGTTGTATCAGCCATGGTAAAAAAACAAAAACAAAACACCAAGTAAGTTATTGTGAAGTCAGGAAAACTGTCAGGAGGGAGGAGATGAATCTGAGCCAGTAACAGTCCAAGGTCAAGAACCTTGATGGTTTTAGCAGTAAACGGAGCTATAAAATAATCCTACTGGTGTAAAAGAATCTGACTATCCAAAGCAGCAACAGAAGACATTGATCAGAGATTCATGAGGATGTGTTGTTTCCAACATTGAGTAAGATCTATTGAATGGCTTATAATGCTGAAGGTTCCCAGCATCACTCAGCTTCTCAGCTGTACAGGGGTCCTCAGATAGGTTGCTCCCGAGAAAACCTTAATAAGCACACATACTGCATTTGAAGGAGAGAGTTCTGGCTAGCTGGTTCTGTCTACACCTTTTCTAGAGCACTGTGTGGATCTTCTTGCTCCTATTCTAACCCCAATCTGCCTTACCTAACAAAAGAAGGGTGTGGATGATCTTCACTTGTTAGACTGGGTGTCTGCTGAGTCTCCTCCCTTTCCTGATGGTAAGATAGGTTTGGTGCCTCATCTCATGAAGTGGGGATGGAAGGAGTGATGTTGGGCAATACATATGAATAAGCAAAGCCAAAGAGGCCTCCATACTACACCCTAACCATTTTGATATCAATTTGATGTACATCACTCTTGCAATGCTGAACAAGCAGGAGTCATTGTATTTATTTCATTTATTTAATTGTTATTTTATTGCTTGCAAGCCACCATGAGGAACCTTGCAGGAAAAACCCAGCAAATCAATGCAATAACACCAACGATCAGTTGCTGCTGCTATCTATTGCTACTGATATTGTTGTTATTATTGTGATTAATATCAAACTGGAGTACCTACACCATAGTTGGTCATGATCACAGACTTCCCATGATTTTGCATCCTAAATTCCTCACTATGCACAGTCCACTACACTATAATACAAACTATGTATGTGCAGTACAGCCTATCGGCAGGAGATTTTCCAATTGGATATTTATGATTTGAATCTCAATTTTATTTTGGTCTTTCTGCTGTGGGTCAGGCAGTCAGAGAGTGCTTAGGAATTCACTTAGAACAGTGGCGGCTCATTCTTTCCAGTGGGTGATGTTGACAGTCCAGCACTGCCTTTGTTTACACAGCACATTTAATCCTGGGTTTTTAATTTTAAAAAAAAATCCTTCCACATCCGCTCAGAGAAGATGATCATTTTCTGAAATTAAACACTTAGCTTGATTGCTGTTTTGTTAATTGCCACATTCACAAACTCCCCTGGTGCTCCTGCCTGTTTAACATGGATAATGCTGCAAAGATGAGCAGCATCAAATTGGTGTGCAGGTGGACGGGCGGGAGAACTGAGGCCTCCTCATCTTTGCTCATTCAGATGAATTGCCCAGCATTTCTGCACAAAGGGAAAGAATTAAACTAAACTGGAAATGTCTTTTTAAAATCATACAAATGCAAGATCAAAGCAGAAATAAAGAGAAATACATTTCTAAGGCCCACTAGAACAAAGGGGTATGTAAAGAATACAGCAAGCCATAATAGCTCATTATAGAAAGTCTAGTAATACACCCCAGACATAAATTTCCATACAGTGCTCAGTTTGTTTAAACACAGGGCCATTTTGAATTTTGCAGAAAGATTCAAAGGTAGATTTGCTATTAGCTTGAATAATTGTCTAATTGGTTTATAAATCAATCCTTCATTTGTTTAGTCCTCTCTCAGCTTTCTGCCTTCAAATACAGCCTCAGCTAAGGATAATGTGTATCCTCTGAATGAATGCCTGGAGTTGGTAATGGGCTAGATGAAGAACAACAAATTGAAGCTGAATCCAAACAAGACAGAAGTGCTTACTGTCAAGGGTCCTAACCTGGATTAGGAGGTCTGTCAACCAGTCTTGAATGCAGTTAACACTCTCCCTGACAACCTTTGTTCACAGCCTGAGAGTGCTTCTGGATTTGTTGCTCCAAATGACAGCTCAGATAGAATGCAACAGCCAGGAGTGCTTACTATAATTTTGGACTGTTATGTCAGCTGCACTCCTTCCTAGAGCTAGAGGATCTAAAGATGGTAGCACACCCACTGGTAACTTTGAGGCTGGACTTTTGCAATGCACTGTACATTGGGCTACCTCTGTACCAAATTCAGAAGCATCAATTAGTTCTAAGCACAGCAGTTACTTGTACATCTAGGAATGATCATAGTCACCAATATTAAAGTCACTCCACTGACAGCCATTTAGTTTCTAGGCAAGGTTGATTATTACCTTTAAAGCCCTATATGATTTGTGCTCAGGTTACCTATGGGATAGCCTCCTCCCATATAATCTGTCCCATACACTTAGGTCCTCTGGGGGCATTTACTCATCAGCCAGGACTAGATTGCCAACTGTCACCCAGAGTACCTTTTCTTTAGCCGCCCCCAGACATGCCAGAAGAGATGTGACAGCTGCGATTTAACAGGTTTCCCTACATTTTTTAAAAAAGGAATATGTGAATCAAATCAGAATCTTATGTTCCATAGTTTGGGGAGTGAGGGTATCTTGTACATGGATATGACACTTGCCCATACACACCTTTTTGGAGTTCATGGCTTAGATCAGTAGTACTCAGACTTGTTACCCTTGGGACCCCCCTTTTGCATCTACGTATGGATGTTGTGCCCCCTATGCTAAATTTTGTTTATTTAGTTTGTGTATTTTAATTCACACATTAATGTATATTCATATTTTAACATTTTATAAAGAAATAGCATCTTCCAAATTGGAAGTTTTATTTAAGTAAATTCAATATTTAACTCAATGCATGTGGGAGGAGGAGGAGGGATCAGAACCTCCAAGTTTCACATACCCCTTGAGCAACCCTTGTCTTCCCTCCCCTCCACAGGGGTCTCTCTCCACTGTTTGAGAATCACTGGCCTAGATACTACATGCCCTTAATGCATTTATAATATAGATTTCTCATCTTGTTCACCTGCCTGTCCCTCCATCCACTTTGGGATGTTGCAGTGAAAGTTCCAAAGGAAGCTTTCAGAAGATTTCATCCTAAACCTCTGCATCACTTGATAAAATGGGAGTTTCAGCCCATATGCATACAAGTCATTAAGAATGCTTGGATTTCGGACTTCTGGTGAAGATGGCAGAATGTTAAGTCGCTAATCACTGTAGTGGGTGAAAGTGACAACCTTCACAGACCAAGCAGCTAGCTTTTACCATCAATTTCCTCATGGAAATCTAGCTAAAATATCCCCCTAACAAAAGAGATCTGGATGGGTCCATCAGGATCCCCGAGGACAAAGGATTAATCTCGATCCAACAGATCGGGATGGACATCCCTGAGAGGACAAGGACAACCGCTGCTGTGAAGGGGGATGAAACAGCAAAGCAAAGCTCTGCTGGTTCTGTTTTTAACTTTCTTCCCTTTGGCTTAGAAGACAGGAAAAGAACTAAAGATCCTCACTACACGCACTCATCTGGAGATAATTAGACGGGCAAAAATATATAAAAATAAAGAGAATAAATGTTGGAGATGCCATAATCAGCCTGGTACTTTCTACCACATGCGCTGGACATGCCCAGAGATTAAGAAATGTTGGTAGGCAGTTCATGAAATAATCCAGGATATATACCACCTTAAATTCTAATTAGATCCTGAGGTGTGCCTCCTAAATATAATAGATGATGCAAATGAAAGGAAATATTTGAAGCAATTATTATATTTGATATCTACAGCCAGGATGACAATAGTGAAATTTTGGAAAAGCAATATGACACTTAAGATTGATGACTGGTTGCACTGGAAGTTATAGAAATGGATAATTTAACATTCATGTTAAAAGAAGGAAATAACAAAGATGGTGACAATAAAGAAACGGGAATATGGGACCCATTAATAGAGTACTGTAGTAGGAGATGGAGTTCAAAATGGTTTCTCTTTTTAGGAGTAGTCTGGTCCGGAGGTAATCAGACAGAATTCAAGATCTAATAATATTATTGTCTTCTCTCCCCTTAATATTTGTTTTCATTGACTTCCCTTTATTTCTTTTTGTTGTTCTCTCTACATATACTCTCTTTTACTTATAGATGGGTAAAAGATACCTAGCCTACTAGATATGTGTTATATGTGTTATAAGGAAAATTCCATCCTAATGTATGTTGCGATTTCTCTTTTTATGTTCATGATATTTGATATATAGATAATGTAGTCTGAATATTAGATTATTACATACTTCTTTAATAGAAAGGATAAAAAGCATTAATTTTGAAAAGAAGATGTGAATGTTAATAGGATTGGGAAATGAGGAATACTGTATACATAACACTGTTCAAAGACTCAGCATAAGACTATAATATGTATAAGGGGATGTATCTTTTTGTGTGGCGGGGAAAGAATATTTTTATAGAATAATTAAGAACTCGCAACTTTCAACTATGTTCTTTTTATTGTTTTTATATAAATTGTAATAAACACTATTATTAAAAAAAGAATGCTTGGATTTCAGACAATTTAATCTCAGTGAAATCAAACTGAAGCCAGCTGACAATATCATCCTAAATCCAAGTGCTATGGTTTAACATTGAAGACTGGACTGTTACGCTTCTAAATCATACAAACAACTTGGACAATGTCTCCCCACAGACTATCATCCTTAAAATCTATTTGATACAGTAAGCTACGTTTTATAAACAACTGGGAAATAAATATTAAAAGTAACTCAAATCTTCTGACTTTAAACTGTTTCTCTATTTCCTCTTATACCAGCACCTACTCAAGATAATTTGATGAATGTAAGGCAGTGTATGTCCCAGCTCTAAACACAAATAAGAAGTCACACATTCTTGTAATCTCCTTTCGAGCTTACAGTCTCTATGCTTGTTCTCTCTCAATACCATTGCCTACTCTAGTGTCATGATGAGCTGATGTAACTCTTGGAAGTCAATTGATTTTGCCTTCTGATATCATGCTTCTCTCTGAAAGCTATCAGTTCAGCTGCTCTCCCATCTCATAGGTTCTTGGACAGTATAGATCCCAATAAATTAATGTGCACCGCCGAGGTGGGTGACTTGTGACTTTCTGGATGTTATTCAACTGTACCTGCCATTATCCCATTATATTCTGACTCCTCCCTCCATAACTGTCATCTTCCGGCCTATGAGGGAATTGACCAGGCAGGCCCAGCTCCATCAGGGCTAGCCTGGAAGAAGAAGAGAGATGAGAAGAAGAGGGACTCCTTACTCTACATAACTGCCCATATTCCAACCTATGAAGGAGTTGATAGGCAGGCCCCAGCTCAGCTCATCAGGGGCGTACGCCTGAGAAGAAAGACAGATCTCTCCTCCATAACTGACCATTTCTGGCCTATGAGGTGATGAGGAGTTGACCAGGCCAGGCCCAAGCCTCACAACAGGGGCATTAGCCCTGGAAAAGAAGAGGGGGGAACTCCTTCCCTCCAACATAACAAATTGTTCATCTTCCGGCATAGTGAGGGAGTTTGACCAGGCAGGCCACAGCTCCAATCCAGGGCTCGGCCTGGAAGAAGAAGAAGAAGAGACTCCTCCCCCCTCAATAACTGCCATTTTCTGGCCTATGGAGGGAGTTGACCAGGCAGGCCCAGCTCCAACAAGGGCTAGCCTGGAAGAAGAACTCTCCCCTCATACATCTTCCGGCCTGTGAGGGAGTTGACCAGGCAGGCCCAGCTCCATCAGGGCTAGCCTGAAGAAGAAGAGCCCTCCCTCCAGTCCATCTGCCTTGGTCCAGGCCTTAGAGGGAGAGAATAATGCTGGAACTGATCCCCCCCCCACCATTCCCTTCTCCTTTTGTGTCATGTCTTTTTAGATTGTAAGCCTGAGGGCAGGGAACCGTCTATTATCCCTTCTGTTGTAAGCCGCCCGGATTTCCAGTGATTGGGCGGCATATAAGTAAATCCTATTATTATTATTATTATTATTATTATTATTATTATTATTATTATTATTATCCCTACAATCATAGTCAGTGATTTCTAGTGATGGAAAATACAATCCAGTAAGTTTAGGACAGTCCACATGGTGTTCACTTGGGCCTCAAACTGGCAACCTTCCAATCTTAAGATTGACAGAACTGGTGTCTTAACCACTAAACCACTGTGTTCCTTTAATTTTCTATTTATTTATAAGTGTTTCATTACATAGGACTTGGTGTAGAGATGGGCTGGTACTAGTCTGTCTGCCTGTCAAAGGGGGCAGGGGGCAAGAGGAACTCTGTTCTAGTATACTGAATATTAAAGAAATGAAACCAACAATGTATATTTTTAAAAAAAGGATTCAGTTGGTAAGCAGGCCAAGTTTATTTACTTTCAGAGCTAGCTTGCAGGGTCCCATCCTCTTCAAAAGAAAATTGAACCATCCAGCTTGATAGTTTCATCTACTATCATCAACATTTCTGTGTTGTAAACCAGCCAGCTTACCAAGGAATTCATGGGAAAGTGTAAATGGTATGCCAATTCAGTGCTCTTTTGGGGGGGGGGGGGGGGTTACAAAAAGGAAAAAAGAAGCGAAAACAAATTTATAGCAGATGCAACATAAACACTGCAGAAGTCCTGCTCTTCTTTCCACATAGAATCACACAAAATCACAGAGCTGGAAGGGACCACAAAGGCCATTTGTACAGCCTCTTACCATGCAAGAAAACACAATTAAAATACTCCTTTAAAATGGCAAACTTTTGGCTATGGATTAAACAACTCATGGATTTATGGTTTAGATCATTGTTTCAAAGGCTGGACTAAAGAGTTTATCCCATGGGGGAAATCCCATGCAAAAACAGGATTTAAAAGGTAGAAAAAACTCACAAAAGTGGGTTGATTTTCACCCGTCATTGTTAAACTTGTGTTAACCCACACGGAAAGTAAACAAAAGCTGCTCCTTTTTACTTTTGGGATTTTCCAGAAATAAAAAGGAGCGGCTTTTGTCTACTTTCCTTCCACTTTGCATTTGTTATATGTTTTTTATTTTATTTTATTTGGTTTGTTACATGTTTTTTAATTTTATTTTTGAAGTATATGTTTATTCTGCCCAATTTCTGTAGCAGTTTGTAAATGGCTTTAAATAGCCACATGAAAATGTGTGCACATCTTTATGAGCATTTTTGTGTGTATGAAGATTCATATGCAGGTTTGTACACATTTCCCCTTAATATTCACAACTATGAAAGAAGTCTTCTCTAGCATTTGTCTTTTTGTATGTGATACCCCCCTAATGTTTGCATTTTTGTGTGCAATTTTTGGTTGAAGAATTGTGCTCCAAAATTATGAGAAGTATAAAAAGTGAAGTATAATTGTGTTCCATTTTATGCATTATTTCAAGACGAGTGAGCTGGGCCAGTTTTGTTAAAAATGAAATCAAATAAACAAAAATCTCTCCTGTCCCTATGCAAAAATGGAGTTGTCCTAAAGCAGTAAGATGTGAGAAGTAATAACTAATGGGAAATGTTAGCATGGCAAAAATTTTGACATGATGATGATGATGATGATGATGATGATGATGATGATGATGGTGATATTAATACTAATAGGGCTTTTTAAACTTGGATGCTAAAATCTAGAGGGCTGTACTGGATGGAAGTGATAGATTTCCAAAGCAAACAGTCTATTAGCTAGAGCTAGCTAATCACAGAGAGAGGAGAGAGAGAGGAAGGGGGATGAGGGATAAACAGAGAGAACAATTCAGAGATAAAACTATTTATACAGTTAATTTATACAAATGATTAAACTTGTTGATGGAGGAGATCCAATATGCTATACTTGTATTTTACAGTCTGTTACCACAGGGAATAAGTCCAATTTACAATATTTTACACAGCAAAGACATTCCAAGGAAGTGGTCCAAACTGTGATCAATAACAACGTTCTCAAAACCATTAAAAGAGGTACCTAGTCCCAACAAAAGCTAGGAATAAAATGAAAGAGTGTCCTGAAAATACAAACAATTAAATAAAAACTGATTGGATGGAGGGTTATTGGGGTGGCAAGAGGGACAGATGGGGAGATAGCTGTTACATTAGAATGAAAAGAAAAGTAGTGTGAAGATGGATATATGGGTGAATGGGCAGACAGATGGCTAAGATAAGGGTACTGATCAGTTCCTTTGAACCTGATAAAGACATTCAAGTTTGTTTCTGTTAAAAACGCTTAATTAGACTAATTAAAGAGAAGAGAATTGACATAAATACTACTTTTTGTATGCTCAGAGCATGCAATTTTCTACATCATTTGTCATTACTTGGAGTCTGGTTTTTCAGGCATAGTTTTAATAAAGCCCCATGCAGACTCTGAATGCACCCTCCCATTGAAAGTAAATGCACGAAATACAGCTGCCTATAATAATGTGCTTTCCCTTTTACTGTCTGCATAGGCAATCACTCTTGTCGTTAGAAATATGTTACATTTTTAGGTCAGCAGCGAAACAAAAAAGGAAGGAGGCCAGCAAAACTAGATTGTTAAGCATCAGTGTCTCAGTCACTGCCAAATCTGCACAATCTATTCTTCCTATGCATTCCCATTAACCTCTCTTTAAATGCTTCTAGTGCTTGGCACCCCATTTTAACCTGCTTAAACAAGTGCTAAGACCTCATATCTTAGTGCCATATATATATCTTTTTGGTCTTTCATACATTGTTCACATTCTTAAAAGCACTGCAAGTAAATGTGTTTCAGCTGGATAATGACAGACCATGTCTGAATACATTGCAAATATCAAGTTTGTAAAATAATAGTGGCTCTGTGGCAGAAACAGGGAAGGAGAGAAATGTAAATGGACAGATGGGGAAAAGAATGACATACAAACAGAAAGGGAAGGGTAAGAAACAACACCTAAAAGGACACGCTCTATAGGAGGAGGATGCCACAATGAAGGGCAGAGTAAGGTCAGATAGCACTCTTTGAGAATCCAAGGTTAGACAACAGACCAAAGGGTTGTTTGACCTGTTCATATGGAGGTCAGCTTGTGGTCCTTTGCTTACTGGGGGAAAGCCACTTTATGTGAATGGTGAAGCTGATGAGCAGGTGGGCACATGTCAAAATGGAGGGGGGAGGAAGCAAGCAGGAAAAACAAACAAAAGAGCACAGATGAAAGAGGTAGGTTGGGTTGTACTTGGTTAGAGATATGGATGACATCCGGTAGGCACAAACCTAACATGACAACCTGACAGAGTTTTTATTCCTGAGGGATGGGATGCTAGAATATTTATGCCAGATTTTGTTGCAAACTCTCCCATGGGAAAGGAATTAACAAAGACTCTCATTTTTGCATGTCTCATACAAAGCAGAAATTACCATTTTCTTTCTGTAAACAAAACAGATTGTCATCTGTTGTTGCCTTCTACTGTCAGTTTGTTAAACTTTTAGCCAGGGTCACCACCTGTTAGTTGTCCCTTTGTCACCTTTTACTCTGGCTTCATATGTACAATTCGTGTATATATACACGCAGATTCATTGTCATCTGGGTATCACCACTTCTTTTCAACATAATCTCCTTTTATTTTAATTTTATTATAGCTGGAATTACTTCTATCTATTAAAAATGAATCTGTGGTAGTGGGTAACAAAGATGAGATAGATGCAAAGAAATTATTTATGTGTGGCTTTGTTGTTGTTAAGGGCACTAACTGTACAGCTGTTCTTTATCAGCAACATGGAACCAGGCATTCTTCCTGATGGGAATGGTGGTTCTGTGAAGAACATCTCAGAGTCCCAGGACTAAAACTACCACATTTTGTTATCTAGGAAGATATTCATCTTGGCTTAGCCCTGCTTGCTCTTGGTCTGGCTTTACTTGGAGCTAGCCACCATCATATAAAATCTTTCCACAATGCCACGATGAAAAACACAAGAGCAACATGGCTAATTAAAATGCTGAATGGTTCACAGGTGCAGGGACGTAGCCAGGATTTTAGGAAGGGGGGGGGGTCCAGATTAAGTGCAACCATTATAATGGGGTTTGGGCATGGTGGTGCGGGGGTGCACACCATTCATTATATCTAATGGAAGGGGGGTTCGGACCCCATGGACACCCCCCCTCCTCGGCTACATCCCTGACAGGTGCCAGCTGCAATTCCCAGCACTGCTGCAGCCCTTTGACTAGTAAACCTGCTGGGGGAGAGAAATGATGTGTGCCATATTACATTTTGCTAGAAGTTGCCTCAAACCTGAAGTCAGTTGCACCATAGGCTCTCCAGTTACAGAAACTTCTGGCTATAGATATTTTCCCGGTAGCATGTGGGAGGGGGCCTAAATACCCTAAAGACCCCACATTCCATCTGATTTTGGAAACTAAGGGTCAGCCCTGGTTGGATGGGAGATAACCAATGACTATCAGGTGGTGTAGGCTACATTTCTAGGGAAGAAACTTTCAATACACCTCTGAGTATTCCTTCCCTAAGTAAACTCTATTAAACTCATGGGTTCTCCATAAGGTGGCAGGTGACTTGAAGGCACACGTGGACACACACATGGGGAAGGGGTAGAGAGAAAATTGGCATAAATTGAAGATTTTTCTGGAAATCCATTGCAAATTATTAATACTAAATCAACAGAGCCAAAAGTGATGTCTTTAACAGGGTTGGGGAGTAGGAATATGAGTAAGGAGTAAAGGAGTAAGAGGTTTTTACAGGCATAGGAATAAGAAGTAAGAAAATATATTTGTTACTCTTTATTCCTGTTATTATATTGTACATGCAAACACCAAAAAACAATTTTATTATATTGCACTGGGGAAGGGACTTGGAGGCAAAGAGAGACACTTACACACATACACACACAAGCCTTGCAAACCAACGGGGGCATTTCCCCAGGCCTGGGGAGGAAGGGGTAAGGAGTAAAGGAGTAAGAGGTTTTTACAGGAGTAGAAGTAGGGGTAATGTTAAAAAAAATCTTACTCTAGAGTAGGACAAAGAGTAACCCCCAAATCACCACTACTCACCAGCCCTGCTCTTAAAATTACCTTGATGTTGTTAATTCATTTCAAGAAGTAAACAATGCAGAAGAGCTACAAAACAAAAACCATGGCACTTACCAGCTTGGTTGGTGGTGATGTTCACTGACACATGCTGCGGTGGGAATGGGCTTTTGTTAGAAACTCCATTCACAGACTGAATCTCAAAAGTATATGGTGTGTGGGCCCATAAGTTGCTGATGAAGACTCGGGTTTCTGTGAGGCCCAACTGCCTTGGTACAAATTCCACATTGTCATCACAGCGGGAGCAGCTTCGACGATCTGCCCGACACTTCTTGCATACAATATTGTAGGTTACATCTTCACGGCCTCCTGTCTCTCGAGGCGGATGCCACTCTAATATAATTGATGTCTCATTGACTATAGAGATCACATTGCGAGGTCCTGAAGGAACACCTGTTAAAAAAACAATTTGCAAGTAAAGTTTATGCAAATAAATGTCTGGTTGTGATACAATGGATACCTCCACTGAGATGGTGTACAGATTAGAAAAATGGAATGCCTTAGATTTGGATATTTTTCTAGTACCTCTTGTGACTTCTATTGGAAAGAGTCAAATGAAACAAGAAGCTCTCCTTCCCTCCCAATTGAGTGTTTAATCCACTGTGTTGTATGAGCTGGTGCCCTCTTCAGAATCTCAGTAATTACCGTAACTGAAAGACTATCCCCCAGATCAGATGGGCTAGTAATGATACAACAAACATTTTGCCTTCTTTTATAGAACAACTTGGCCCAGTTGTTTGAGTTATCAGTACCAGTCTGATATATCTGGAAATTTCTCCTTGAAGCTAATAACAAGGACTGCATCTGAGCTGCATAAATAATGCAGTTTGATGCTGCTTTAAATATTGTGGCTCCATCCTATGGAATCCTAGGATTTGTAGTTTGTTGTGGCACCAGAGCTCTCTGACAGAGAAGGCTAAACATGTCACAAAACTACAAACCCCAGAATCCCATAGCACTAAGTCATGGGTGTTAAAGAGGCATCAAACTGCATTATTTCTGAAGTGCAGATGCAGCCTAGGTCAGCAATGGTCAGAACAGGAGTGCTGTTGCCTTCTTCTTTGCCTTGGCTCATTGATTTGGGTCACCAAGGGTTGTGAGATTCCTCTGGAGCACTTGCTGTCTGTCTATAGCATTTTTTGGTCTCAATTGTTTAGAAAATTGTTTTGGGACATTTATTATTCACTTATTAGTAAAATTTATATCCATCTTTTTCTCTCAGTGAGCTCACAGTGGTGCACATCACTCTTCTCTTCCCCATATTATCCACACACCAACAACACCATAAAACAGTTTAGGCTGTGGTAGAGTGACCGGTTGAGTATTATTGACCAGACAGTTTCATGACTCAGTGGGGATCAGAACCAGAATTTCCCAAGTTCCATTACAGCATTCTAACACTATTCCACATCTGCTGGCATGACATTAAAGCCTTTTGACCTCTCTGCAGCAAACATAGCACTCAGCTATCCCAGTTTGTGAAAAGCATCTTGTGCATTTTTGAAGCTGTTAAAGGTTTCCTCCATTGTTTTATCAGCCCCACCAATTCACTAAAGGTTTCTGGACTGTTGGATTTGACTGTCTTTACTAGAGGCTCTGGAATTACAAGCTCATCATTTCAGTTACCGTATATACTCGTGTACAAGTTGACTTCATGTATAAGTCGAGGGAAGGTTTTAGGATCAAAATCTTGGAATTTGATATGCCCCGTGGATAAGTCAAGGGCAGAATTTAGGAGACAGGTTTTAAGGTTGGCTTCAAAGTGGAAGTGGAAGGGGGAAGGGAAGAGAAGCTTGGTTTTCAGAGGAAACGCAAGGAGGAGGAGACTGAAGAGAAGCAAAGGTTTGGAAATCAGCTTACAGGCGGTCTGAAATACAAAGAAGTGGCAAGGTTTGGAGATGAGTTTGCAAACGGAGGGAAAATGGGGAAATGCAAAGAAGAGGCAAGGTTTGGAGATCGGCTTGCAAACGGAGGGAAAATGGGGAAATGCAAAGAGGAGAAAGAAAAGTTTGGATATAAGATTGAGACAGGAATCACTCCATGCACACTCACACTGGTGCCTCGCAGCTCTTTCAGCAAGCGCTGCTGAGGCACGGAGAGTGGGACATCAGGGCTACTTTTAAAAGGAGCTTTATGAGTATTATTACTGTTTCTTGTTGTTGTTGTTAACTGTCCTCCAGTTGATCTCAAGCCATGGTAACTGTATTGACCCTTGTATAATTCGACCCCAGATTTTAGGGTCAATATTTGGGCATAAATTTCTCAACTTATAGTTGAGTATATACGATATGTGAGGTTCTTGATTCTTTTAAATCATCAATCTGACCATCTTATCCCAGTTCATATCTCCATATTCCCCCAATGTTTCTGAATCCACACAAATAAATCATTTCTAGGATGAGACTCACAGGCCTTATGAGCGCATCTAATTGCAAACATTCAAGGAAATTGATAAAAAGTACATTTAAAAGAAAATGACCATAATATTCATCTGGAAGAGATGGAGGTCAAAGGAAAGTAGACCTTGCCTCTGAAGTCTTTGCCCTTTTAGCTTTCCGCAACACCTCTTTTAGTCATATGCTAGCTCTATAGCTAGACTCAAAGAAGAAGGAACTACAATAGCAGTATGTCTAAAATGAGTGCTGAACAGAAATCAATGGGTGGAGGTGAGAGAGAGGAAGCCCTGCCAAGAGAAGGTTGCAATAGTCAAGTCGAGAGACCACTAGGGCATGGACCAAAATCTTTGCAGTAGAAGCAGAGAGATATGGATGGATTTTGGAAATATTATAGAGGAAAAATCTACAGAGCTTGGCTGTGGCTTGAATCTGAGGGATAAATGACAGAGAGGAGTCAAAAATGAAACCAAGACTGTGAGCTTCCTGGACCGGCTGAATAGAGATGCTGTTGACAGAGACAGAAAAGGAATATTGAAGGGTGGGCTTAGGAGGGAAGATAAGAAGCTCCGCCTTGGACATGTTGAGCTTCAAGCGCTGATGGCACATCCAGTGGGAGACAGCTGTCAGACAAGATGAAACTTGCTGCTCAAGCCCTGGCCAAAGGTCAGGGGTGGAAAGATACAGTTGAGTATCATCGGCGTACAGAAAAACCGAAAAACCGAAAGAGCTGATAAGTTTACCAAGAGACAGTGTGTGTATAGAGAGAACAAGAGGGGACTCAAAACAGAACTCTGAGGAACTCCAACAGATAGGGGAACAGAGGATGAAGTCTGGCCACCCAAGACCACTGCAAAAGATCTATCTGACAGGTAAGATTTAAACCAATTGAGAAGGGAGCCCAAGAAGACAAGGTCAGAAAGTAAATCAACTAAAAGATAGTAGTCCACGGTGTCGAAGGCCGCAGACAGGTCGAGGAGGACAAGGATGGAGTAAAGGCCATTTGCCTTGGCCTGCAGGAGATCATTTGAGATCTTGGTGAGGGCCGTCTCAGTGGAGTGTCGTGGGTGGAAACCGGACTGGAAAGGGTCCAAAATGGAATTGATTTCGAGAAACTCAAGACAGTGAAAGTAGACTACTCGTTCCAGAGCCTTAGAAAGAAAAGGAAGAAGAGAAATTGGGCGATAGCTAGACAAGGAAGAAGGGTCAAGAGAAGGTTTTTTTCAGAATAGGGGAAACTAGAGCGTGTTTAAAGACAGAGGGGAAGGAGCCAGAAGAAAGAGAGAGGTTAAAGATGTAGAGGAGGGAGGGCAAAAAAGAAGGAGCTATGCAGACGAGAAGGGATTGGGTCAAGAGAAATGCAGAGAATTTGTTAGTAGGAGGAGTCAGGAGAATAATGGTGGGAACCAAATCAGAAACAGTCAACTCCGACCGAATAGTAGTGATCTTTGTAATGAAATAATTGGCAAAATCGGAAGGAGAAAATAATGAAGAAACAGGGGGAGCAGAAGGTTTTAGTAGTACAGTGGTACCCCGGGATACGAATGCGCCGGGTTACGAATTTTTCGGGATACGAAAAAATCCCATAGGGATTTATTGCTTCGGCTTACGAAGGTTTCTTCGGGTTACGAAAAAACCGCGGCGCTATTTTCCGCCACCGGAGGGCAGCAGAGAGCTATTTTTCCATTAGCGCCTATGGGAATTCGGCTTACGAAGGTATTTCGGGTTACGAAATTAACCGCGGAACGAATTAATTTCGTAACCCGGGGTACCACTGTATGTTGAAACAAGAGAACAAGCGCTGCGGGCGCCTCTTGTTGGCGCTGATCAATAGTTTATAATAATTCTGTTTTGCCATAGCTAAGGAGTGTGAGAAGGAAGAGAGAATGAACTTATAATGGATAAAGTTGGCCCACTCCCTGGACTTTCTCCAGAGACGTTCGGCCGCTCGAGAGCAAGACCAGAGGAACCTAAAGATGGGAGTGATCCAGGACTGAGGCTCAGTCATAGAGGATGAGGAGAACATGCATGGGGCAAAGCTGTCAAGAGTTGAGGAAAGAGTGGAATTGAGCAAGGACATAGCTGAATCTGCAGAGTCCCCAAGATTGAGAGAAGCAAGAGATGAATCCAAAGATTGAGTGAGAAGATTAGAGTTAACAGATTGGAGGTTACGGAACTGGCGAAGAGCAGTAAGCCAAGGGAGTGGGATATAAGTGAGAGGAAAAGTGATTAAATGATGATCGGAAAGAGAAAAGTCAGATGCCAAATAGTCAGAGATGATACACTTAGCAACAAGAACAAGGTCAAGTCAGTAACCGAGAGAGTGAGTTGAAGAGTTCGAGTGAAGTAGAAGATCGAAGGAAGCTAAAAGGGAATTTAAGCGAGAGGTTGAAGAATTTGTAGGATCATCAATATGGATATTGAAGTCACTGAGAATCAGAGAGGTAACAGAATTTGAAAGAAAAAATGTGAGCCAAGACTCAAAATCAGACAAAAATTGGTTGGCAGAACCAGGGGGGCGATAAATGACAGCAACACGGAGCTGTAAGGGAAAGAAGAGTCGGATAGAATGACATTTGAAGGAAGAAAAATAATAGCTGGGGGGGGGAAGAGTTGAAACCGGCAGGAGTTGGACAATAAGATGCCAACCCGTCCTCCTCTGCCCTCAGGACAGTTTGAATGAGTAAAAGAAAGATAGCCATTAGAAAGGGCAGCGGAGGTAACAGTGTCATGGGCTGGGAGCCAAGTTTCAGTCAGAGCAAGAAGACTGAGATAGCGGGAAAGAAAAAGATCATGGAGTACTGCCGCTTTTGGTGCAGCGGAGTGACAGTTCCAAAGTGAGCAGAAGAAGGGAAGCTGGGAGACATGAATGACTCTTGAGGGTTCAGTGTGATTATAAACTATTGTTAAATTGTAATATATCAGATATCAGGAGTTTGAAGTTTTAAGATTAAAGATTCCAGTTTTACTAGAATCTTCTCATGTTTGTTGCTTTTTTGTATAATGTTTTAGCAATAATCTATCACATTTACTGTGCTGTTTAGTTTTGTACTACAGTACTGTCTATTTTTAAAATATAATGAAAAGATGCTTGTTAGTTCTTGAATACAGAATATATTGAGGAATTATGTACACAATACAGTCGCCCCTCCATTCTCGTGGACTTGAGATCCACAATCTTGAATATTCACAGAGAGGCAACCTCCATTAATTTAAGTGGGGCATGGCCCCATGCCATGTGCACCTCATGTGCTCATAGGCACGCACCACATTCAAGCCTTGAATATCAGCGAGTCTCCATTTTCACAAGGAGGACTGGAACGGATCCCCCGCAAAAACAGAGGGTTGATTGTATATGCTAAACCTCTCACAATTTCTGGCTTTGGTTCTGATTTTTACGTAAAATGGGCTACATCCTGTACTTGGGGGGTTACCAGCTTTTGCTGTTTACATTTTGCCCCTCATTTGTATTCTGACATCATGCAAACAGAAGAAATCTGTTTTATTAACATTTCTAGATAATTGATCTAGATTATTGACCTACACTCTTGGTGCTCTTGGACATCTCAGCGGCTTTTGATACCATTGACCATGGTATCCTTCTGGAACGCCTGAGGGAGTTAGGTATCGGGGGCACTGCGCTCCAGTGGTTCCGTTCCTACCTCTCGGGCAGATTCCAGATGGTGCAGCTAGGGGACGAGCGCTCCGACAAGAGGGCGCTTACATCTGGTGTCCCTCAGGGAGCCATTCTGTCCCCCATGCTATTTAACATTTACATGAAACCGCTGGGAGAGATTATCCGGAGACACGGGGTGTGGTGTTATCAGTACGCTGATAACACCCAAATAGTCTTCTCTGTGTCTCCGACTGATGCAGTGACCAGGGATGGCATCTCTCCTCTTGATGCCTGTCTAGACTCGGTAATGGGCTGGATGAGGGAAAACAGACTCAGCTTCAATCCAGAGAAAACAGAAGTGCTCGTGATAGGTTCCCCCGGTCCGGGATTGGAGGTTTGTCCACCTGTCCTGAATAGGGTCACGCTCCCCTTGAAGGACTCTGTTCGCAGTCTAGGGGTGCTCCTGGACTCGTCGCTCCACCTCACATCCCAGGTGGATGTGACGGTCAGGAGCGCCTGTTTTCAACTCCGGTTGATACACCAGCTGCGACCCTTCCTGGGCCGGGGGGACCTTGAAACGGTGGTACATGTTCTGGTAACCTCTCGTTTGGATTTCTGTAATGCGCTCTACATGGGGCAACCCTTGTATCATTCCCGGAAGCTACAGTTGGTTCAAAATATGGCAGCTAGAGTGGTCACTGGATCTTCCAGGGCCACCCATATAACACCAGTATTAAAAGATCTCCATTGGCTGCCCATTAGCTTCTGAGCGCAATACAAGGTGTTGGTTATTACCTATAAAGCCCTAAATGGCTTGGGCCCAGGGTACTTGGAGAACTGCCTCTCCCCATATAATCTGCCCCGCACACTCAGATTGGCTGGGAAGCATTTGCTGAGAGTCCCAGATTCAAAATACGCCACAACATCACGTAGAGCCTACTCCATCTCGGCTCCTCTGCTCTGGAACACGCTTCCCAGTGAGCTCCGCTCGGCCACCTCCCTTGACCGGTTCAGGAAGGAACTAAAAACCATCCTGTTCCAAAAAGCTTTCCCCTAATTCCTTTCCTTTGTAGCCTCCTTCCTCCCTCCCCCCACTGTTATTATTTTTGTTGTTGAACATCCTATGCTAGCTGGATATTGTTATATTGTGATATTGTGAATTGTACTGTGATTTTAATGTATATTTGTTGTTTATCGTGTTTTTATCGTGTAACTGAAATTGTTGTAACCCGCCTTGATCTACGGAAAGGCGGGCTATAAATAAACATTTTATTATTTATTATTATTACATTACCTCAAGGTGTCTCAGCCTAGCTATGATTCTTAGCCAGCATGACCAATGGTCCTAAGTACTGGGTTTGAAAGGCACCAGGTTGTGGGATATGATGAGAGATCAGCTGCAAGTTTCTACTGCTGGAAATCTACTACAAAGCCAGATCTAATCCACAGGAATCATGTCACCATAGACAAATAATACAGAAATGATACATAATACATTTTTTTAAAAGGTAACATTCCATGAAACATATTATTAGGGATCAGGAAAGCCCACATGCTGTAAAAACAGAAAGAGGCTAGAAAAAAATGTCAGAAGCAGAAAGCAGTTATTAATGGTTCAGTATGTCAGACTGAAAGGATGAGTATTTAGTGAGGTCCTGCAAAGGTCTTCTTCTATGTCAACTCTCTATGCAGTTATTATTTATTAGCAACCTGAACACCAGAGTTCAGTGTACATGTATCATATCTATAGGCAGCACCATTCTAGCAATGACTGAAAACATGTTGCAGAGTAAGAATTAAGTTTTTATATGCTGAGGAAATAGGGCTGAAATCAATTAATGGAGATACAATATAAACAAATACAGTGTGGACTATGCAAGAAAATGTAATCAAAGGCACACATATATAATGTGAATTCTGAGCAAGGAATTGTACCACAAAGTAAGATCACTGGACTATAAGGAATGACAAACAGTGTGAGTCAACAGTGTGGCCATGCTGCTGGCAAAGCAAACAGCATAATGGTCCAAGCTCTATTAAACAAGCACAATAATTATTCAGTCTACTATATCCTCAGCCAGAGAATAAAAATCAGACTATAATACATGTCTTCAAAATCCTCAAAACCAAACTCAAGGCCAAATATTGACGTTCTAGAGATCTGAAGTCCTGCTCTAAAATTTCTGCTGGCCTCACTCGAAATACATTGTGCCTTTAATAAATCTTGGACAACAAAATATTAATGGCTGTGAAAACATATTATCCTAACAAGTATTACACATTACTGCAAATTCTACATTTATGAGACACTTCAAATTCAGTTAAACAAACCATCTACATTCCAACAATCATTGACTACATCTCCACCAAATTATGTCTCATTGGTGCATTACATTGCCGCCGCCGTCATTTGCAGCGCGGAGGAGCCCCAGCATCCAAACTGCGCAGGTCCTCCGCCCTGCAAATAAGAAGCCCCAAAGTGGCACTTCTCTTTGTGGCGCACTTATGATGTCGCGAGGCGCCAATGGTGCACTTGCGGCATCATATGTGCCGCAAGATGTGCGGACGCAATGCGTCCACTATGTCAAGATGGCGGCGCCTGTGTGGAATGGGCGCCACCATTTTTTATGGACTCGGTCCGTATTAGGGTTAGGGGCGTCAGGAAGTGATGCCCCTTTCTAACCCTAGTACACGTGGAGTGCATACTTTATGCCTGTGCGGAACGGGCCATTGTTTCACTAAATCCTGCAGTATCACTTTTTCTTTCAACATAGTAGATGCTTATGTTCAAGTGATTCAACCAGAGTTTAGGAAATTGGGCATGGAAAATGATTTGGATCTTTCTCGATTCTATTACATTCTATCCCATTCCCACAAATGTATAACTATGCTTTATACCCAGGGCCATATTACTACTCAGAACTTCATCAGATGAAGTGGGTTTATATTCACAAAAGCTCATGCTAAAATAAAAATCAGTTTGTCTTAAAGGTGCTGCCACATTTTTTTCTCTCTTTTCCTTTCTTCTTTTCATATTTGAAAGAAGTAACACTTTACAGTTCAAATTAAAATAAAGTTTCACCAGCATTATTATTTTTAAAAACCCAAAACTTCCTATCCTCCTTTTCTCAAAACTGACTACAACAGTTACTTTTTAAAAAATCTACCTACCTATCATCAATCCTTCTCTTCCTGTATGGATTAAATTTCAGCTTGTCAGCCTACATCCAGCCCAATGCTGCCCAAACAATTGTTAAGGGTCTCCCAGCCTTCTTGGCTTCAGCTGAAAAGGAGATGTAGAGTTGGTGTCATCAGCATTTCAATGGTACCAAACTCCAAAGTCAAGATGGCATATACCAACAGTCCCAAACTGAAGAGAACAGGATACAAGTTCACATCTTGAAGACTTCCACAAACCAGTGGCCAAGGAATTAAGCATTAGCTTGTTCCAACAATTTTATTGGAAGAATGTCCAGCCATAAAGAACCAGAGCCAAGAAAATGCTTCACAGTCCTATGCCAGCCAAGTGTTCCAAAATGACATCTCATAGCATTACACTGAATGCTACCAGCAGACCCAAAAGAGATGCTGTCTTCATGACTGGCTGGAAGCTTAGGTCATTCATCAGATCTATTGTCACTTGTCCTAGAAAATGTCCTGAACCCAGTCTGACCCTAAATAATTGGTTTCCTTCCCTACCTCCCAAAAAAGAAAAAAAAAAAGGCTGGAATTATTCAGTAATAACAATTTGGAGACTAGCTAATAAATAACCAGTCAAGTAATTTTCATCTAATTGTCTAAAATTCATCTAATCATACAGGAACAAAGCCTTCTTCCAAGGAAGTATTTACAGTCACCACTGCCTATGTAGCAAATCCCCTTAGGCAGCTTTTAACAACAAGATTGACACAAATCTAGTAAGCAAGTGTTTGCCTTCAATCTTCCAGGCAACACATTCACACCAAAAGGTTAAAGAAACAAACTAATTCATGGAAATAAGCCATGATCTGAAGATCGTGTACTCAGTGTGGATTGAGTGACTTTATCAAAAGAGTGTCATGCAAAGTGCTGTCAGCTGGCTACCTAGGGTTTCCCTTCACTACTTTGAGGTCTGAGAAATAGAAATCCCCTCACCACATGGAACAACTCTGCTGGCCAACACTTTTCTGACACTGGGAATGACACCCTGGTGGCAGAGGTGTATTCTGTCTGGTCTCCAGGCATCTGAGAATATAATTAAGAGACAAGTATTTCAGCACCTCACTTGAAAGAAAATGAATCCACAGCCATACTGCTGAATCTGTCACAACCTACTTCCACTCAAGCCCTTGAGGGTTTTTCAACTACTATCCCCATTCCAAATTCCCTGCTTCCCTTCTCTCTCCCCCTTTCTTCATAATTACATTCAGAGAGGCACTTTGAGAGAGCTTCTCTGATCTGTTGTCATGGTTACTGCAGATGAAAGCATTTTGTTAAAATTGCTAGAAAAATGCTATCCTTTAACGAAAATTCCATTTAATTTTTCCCCCCGTCAGCACAGTTAAAGTATTTGTCATGAGCCATCTAGCAGTTAAAGCTTTGCTGTGTACACAGTGGAAAGGTGCTGTGCTGAATGTGAACCACTAAAGTGATGCTGCACTTAAAATCTGTTACCATGTGTGTGACATAAATACACACAGAGGGACACAAATGGAAACCCACAGAATTTAAAAGTTTTATTATAATTGTTTTCTTTTTAATCTAGATGATCTCAGGTTTTTCCATCCTATTTTCCCAGTAGCATATATGCAAGTGTGAAGGCTTTTGTTAAAATATAATGAAGTCCCACGGCTTTTCTTCCACAGTTCCCAATTCTTTCCACTAAGCCCTGACCATAATTCAGCATCTTTTTGCAACGTCCCCAGTTTCCCTAAAACTGCTACTTCCACTAGCTATCTTTTATTATTAATATCTATAACACAGGGGAGAATATAGTTTCTAATGTGGTACCCATGCTAGTTTGTTTCAGCAAAAATGACAAAGGCTCCTATGGTAAGTTTCTTGAAGTATGAGGTTTCATGGACTTCATCAGGTGCATGAAGAGGTAACCAGATGATTGATAGATAGATAGACAGATAGATAAGACAGATAGACAGACAGGCAGACAGACAGACGTAAAAAATTGAGAAAAGAGAAAATAATAATAATAATAATAAAATTTTATTTCTATCCCGCTTTTCCATGGTGATCAAAGCGGCGTACAGTATGCAATTAAAATACAGACATGTCAATAAAATGATTTAAAATATCATATTAAAAAAAACTAATTACACAGCCAGCTGAGTTGAAAGTCCAAGGACATAGCCAAGGTCATAACAAATGGGGGGGGAGAGTGTATAATATCACATCTCATGGGGGGAAAGCTTGGTGAAGAAAATAGGTCTTAAAGTTCTTTTTGAAGAGATCCAGGGAGGTGGTGGAACGGAGCTCGTCGGGAAGGTTATTCCACATTTTTGGGGCCAAGATGGAAAAGGCCCTTTACGAGGTCGCCGCATAATGCGCAGTTGGGACCTTCAGCAATTTCTTCCCGACAGATCTGAGTGTGTGGGGCGGATTATATGGGGAGAGGCAGTCCTCCAAGTACCCTGGGCCCAAGCCATTTAGGGCTTTGTAGGTAATTACCAACACCTTGTATTGCGCCCGGAAGCGAATAGGCAGCCAATGAAGATCTTTCAAAATTGGTGTTATATGGTCAGCCCTGGAGCATCCAGCGACCAGTCTCGCTGCCATGTTCTGCACTAATTGAAGCTTCCGAGTTTGGTACAAGGGTTGCCCCATGTAGAGCGCATTACAGAAATCCAATCGAGAGGTTACCAGAGCGTGTACTACAGTTTCAAGGTCCCTTCGATCCAGGTAGGGTTTCAGCTGGCGTATCAGCCAAAGCTGGTAACAAGCGCTTCTGACCGTCGCACCCACCTGAGATGTCAGTTGAAGCGATGAGTCCAGAAGCATGCCCAGACTGTGAACAGAGTCCTTCAGGGGAAGCGTGACACCGTTCAGGACAGGTAGCGAAATTACAGTACCCGGGCCTGGGGAACCGATCACTAGTACTTCCATTTTCTCTGGATTCAAGCTGAGTCTGTTTTTCCTCATCCAGCCCATTACCGACTCCAAGCAGGCATTTAGAGGAGAGATGCCATCCCTAGTCACTGCATCAGTCGGGGACACAGAGAAGCAGATCTGGGTGTCATCAGCGTACTGAACACCGCGCCCCATGTCTCCGGATGATCTCGCCCAGCGGTTTCATGTAAATGTAAAATAGCATGGGGAACATAATAGCTCCTTGAGGGACACCAGATGTAAGTTCCCTTTTATCGGAGCAGACGTCCCCCAGCTGCACCATCTGGAATCTACCCGAGAGGTAGGAACGGAACCACTGGAGCGCAGTGCCCCCGGTACCTAACTCCCTCAGGCATTCCAGAAGGATACCATGGTTGATGGTATCGAAAGCTGCTGAGATGTCCAAAAGCACTAACAGGGACACAATAAATTTAACACTGTGATTCTGCATGACCCTAATCTAGAGGACACAAAGATGTATATTTTGAATGAAATGAAGCTTTCTGGACCAATAAGACAGTTTTACATAAATTGATTTCTTTTGCAAAAAGTCCTGAAGGATGAAAAATTATAGAAAAGTACTCAAAAATTATTGTAATATTGTCCAGGGGGTGGGAATGAAATTGTTAATTTTTCCATGTAGTAATAAATCAAGAGAAGATTTAATTCCTAGTTTGGTCTGAGATTTTACTAAATAGCTTCTTTTTATCTCATATAGCTTCCCTAAAATCTAGTTTGATGAAAGATGGCTTGGTGGGAGGAGAACTCACTTCAGATATTGCAGGAGCTGAGGGGTATTTGGAGGATGTTTCACCAAATGAAGACAGTATCTACATATATGAGTATGGGTTTAACATTCTGGGAGGAAGCATGAATGAATGACTCTGGGACAGATTAAAACTAATTTTTTTAAAGAAAAAATATGAGACATTTCAGAAGAAATAGGAGAGCACATGAATGTGTGTGTATCTGCCATCAAGTCGCCTGTTGATTTATGAATAAATTTCACATAGTTTTCATAGGTAAGGAATACTCAGAGGTGAATTTGTCAGCTCCATCCTCTGAAATATAGCTTACAGTACCTGGTATTCATTGGTGGCTTCCCATTCAAGTACTAACCAGGGCTGAGCCTACTTAGCTTCCAAGATCAGGCAGGATCTGGTGCCTTACATGTCAAAAGTAAGACCCTGAGAAATGAACTAAACATGTCTCTCTCCCTCTCTCTTGAGGTTTTTTTAAAAAATAATGTTAAATGGTGCAGCTCCAAGATATTCAGGCCCCACTGCTTTCAGCCTTTCCCAATGAGCTTTATTTACCTAATCTCTAATCCTCTGTGACATCAAAGACAGATTACCCAATGGTTAATAGAAGCTAGTGTCCAAATGCTATTGTTATGGACAACTATTGTAAACATAACATAACACAAGTGTTGAATCAGTGATTGAATCAATGGGACTATTCAGTTGGCACGAGCAACTGGATTTAGACCTGGCTGCCCCATGAGAGTGCCTACTGCATCTCTATAGCCTGTGTACTTTTAAGGTTTGGTCTCTTGCTTGGTTTCAGAGATTCAGCTCGAAGAAGGGTTATTAAAAGTGATACCATCAATCACAGCACATAGCCTTTTATCAATTTATTTTAAGGTTGATTGGCAGACTTTTGAGCATCAGACATTATAGCTCCAGTGCCTTCCTTGGCTTAAACTTGGAATATAAAATCCAAGGAGTAGATATATTGTATTTCTGATACTGGTCAGTAAACTGTGATTTCCAGCCTAATAAAAAGAAGACAAATTGTGTATCTTTCACACAGTGAGTCCAGAGGACATGGAGAATCTGTTCCTGCTATTGTCAGGTGCAATCAGGCTCAGACTGGAGCCTGTCATATCACAGCCTAGGAAGATGGCACTACAAAGCCAATCTAGTATCACCTGCTGATATGAGACTTCTAGAACTGTAGATTTTCTTTCAACTAGACATTATGGCTGAGACAGATTTAGGACTTTATCAGACAGGAGCAAAAAAGACAGGAGCATAGTAATATACTCCTGTCAATATCATACAATAATGTTAAGATTTTCATAAGACATCATGTGATGTTGTGGTTATCGCGCAATTATCCTGTGAATAAAGAGGCAAGTCACACTCTCTCAGCCTCAGAGGATGGCAATGGTAAATCCCCTCTGAAGAAACTTGCCAAGAAAACCTCGTGGCCGTTTGCCTTAGGGTGACCATAAGTCAGAAATGGCTTGAAGGCACACAACAACAAGTGAATGCTTATGTTAATCCCAGTGATTCAGTGGTCCTACTCTAGCTAGGACAAGCTACTGGATTTAAATCTATTAGTCTATCAAAGCCAGTACTGTCCACTTGGACTTGCAGCAGAGTTCCCAAGACAAAGGTCTTTCACATTACCTTCAACATGAACTACTTTACCACCCTTCAAAGTCAGTTTAGGCACAAATATCCCAGGTTGCTGCCACACTGCAGAATTAATGCAGTTTGACATTCCTTTCCAGTGTCTTTTCCCCAAGATATTTGCTGATCCCTTTGATTTAACAGCTACAAATGAAATATAAGGGGAAATATCCATAGGGTTATGTTTTTCAAATCCTTTCCCCTTAGACCTTTTAAATTATCTCATATGAATACACCTCAGTGCTAATTTCACTGTTGAATTATAAACTATTGGGGAGTGTTAGGGAAGGGAATTTATAGCCGAAAACCTGACACTGTTTATCTTGTCTGTGGCTGTAATGCCTGGAACCACAGTAAAATGAAGGGATAAATAAGACTAATTTTACCTGAAAGATTCTACAGCAAACTATCATTGGCCTCACTCTTAATCTCCAGTTCATTGTCAATTCTTGGTTTACTGCTAGAATGTTGCCCAGCATATGTCAGTATTACATCTCAGTGTGACCAAGGGAAGCCACCTTGCTGTATCACTAAAACTATCATAAGCAGCATTGATCCAAGATCTAAAAGGGTAGAACCAAAGACGCTGAACCCTAGAATCTGTTTTTAAAGTCTGGTTTCAGCTCTGTTATCTGAAGTTATAACTATAATATCTCTGAGCACATGCAAAGGGCATAATGGAGTAGCCCAGCCCAGTATTCAAAAACACACAACTTATTTACTTCTAGAGAAGAAGGTGTAACTTCAGAAACCTTTAAGGGCTCCACCCTTTGAAATGTAAACTGATTAGTTTAAATCGCAAAACCTGGCAGTTTGTCTTTCTTCAATACTGGAGTTTTACTGAACACGTTCAAAACAAAATCTTTTCAATTGCTCCTACTGCCTTCTTTCCTAGTATAAGTGCTCTGTAACTGGTGTTAAACTAAAATTGTGCCAAACATGGGAATGCCATTAATGCACTGCTGAAACATTCAGGAAATGCAATGAAAAGACATGGACATGAATTCAAAGAGCAGCGGTAGCACCTAGAAACATACAATACTAAATTTATTTACTCCTATGACATGTAACAACTTGGAAATTGAACAGCTGACACCTCAAATTAGAACATTTTAAAATTAAGCCTTAATGAGAAGAAATAAAAATCAACAAATTGTCTTTATACACACACACACACACACACACACACACACACACACACACACACAGAGTACTCCTCTAGTGAGGCATACTGTAAATCAGTTATGTAACAAGAGGCAATAAAATGAATTTATTTACTACCACACTTCCACCACCAGTGATGAGGCAGAATATGGAAATTAATCTCTTGTTCCAGATACACATTAGACAACTCATAACCAAATATGCACAGTTACCTACAGAAGCATAACTGCAGAAAGCATTATGCTGATGTGGGCCTCCTAAACTAGCAAGCTTCCGTGGAAGTTAGAAAGATAAAAAAGTAGGTTCTTTCTTTGAACAGCAGAGGTTAGCCCGGTAGCCACCCCACAAGGGGAAAAACAAAAACAAATCTCTCTCTCACTCACACACACACATTCTGCAACTAACCTTGAAATACATACACACACACCATGTAATATGCCTTCAACATATCCTCGTACAACCAAGTATAAATTGAATATTGAGCATGTCACATCTGGGAAAATCATACAACACAATGACAGAAAGTAATCTGACAGCTTCCCCTTCTCTGACTGCCCCCTCCCAATGATCTGTAAAACATGAGACTGAAAAGTAAAGAAGGCTGCAACCTCTCTCCCAACACAGGACCATACACAGCTCTGGAAATCATGCCCTGTGAGAAATGACTTAGGGAGCTGTGTATGTTTAGCCTGAATAAGAGAAGGTTAAGGGTTGACATGATGTTGTTGTGTGCCTTCAAGCCGTTTCAGACTATGGAGACACTATGGTGAGCCTATATGGCGTTTTCTTGGCAAGGTTTGTTCAGAAGGGCTTAGAGAGTGTGATTTGCCCAAGGTCACCCAGCAGGTTTTCATGGTAGAATGGGGTTTCGAACACTGATCTGCACAGTCATAGTCCAACACTCAAACCACTACACCACACCTGCTCCCTCTGACATGATAGCCATGTTTAAATATTTGAAAGGATGTCACATAAAAGATGGAACAAGCTTATTTTATGCTGCTTCAGAGACTAGAATACAGAGCAATGGATTCAGATTACAGGCAAAGAGAGTTTACCTAAACTTTAGAAAGAATTTCTTGTTGGTAAGAGCTCTTTGACAGTGGAATACTCTGCCACAGAGTGTGGTGGTGTCTCTTCTTGGAGGTTTTTAACTGAAGCAACATGGCCATCTATCAGAAGTGCTTTGATTATGTATTCCTGCATAGCAGGAAGTTGGACTGGATGGCCCCCCGAGGTCTCTTCTAGCCCTATCATTGTACAGGTCAGTTCCTGTCCCCTATACCTGTATCTCACGATCTTCCACAGAATAAATTGCTTATGTCTCATTGTACAATCTCATAACTTTGTCAGAGTCCAGCTGCATCTATATTCAAGATATAATATCATTATCCCAATTCTCTAATACTTGGAAAGCAAGTATTATTGGGATTCTACAACTGCAGCTACTAGTATATTATTTATAAAGAGACTCTAGACATCTCAGGTATCTACATGATTAAGCACTCATGTGAAAACAATCAATCACGAAAAATCTGTCTTGGGTTCCATTTTATGTCACACATGGGACAGCTACCATCAAGTGGATTCAAAGTCTCCATTCCCTCTATATTATAGCAATTTATACCTGGCTGTCACCAATGTTAAGGATAAATATCTTCCAACAGTGCACTAAATGATTTTATCACAAGGATCTTATGCTGTCAAAACTTGTCCATAGAGCTAATTGTATATCATTTTCCTGAGTTTTCTTTCTTTTTCTTGGTAAAGTATATTAATAAACACATTTTCTGATGTCTTGACCTTGTTATACTGCTACAAAAACATGTAACTCATATGCTAATTTCAAAATTAGGCATTAACAGCATTGGGCCATTCCCTTTTTAACAAAGAAGAATGATGTCAAAAAGAACACCATATCAGTACAGACAGTTTCAAAGTACTGTCCAACAGGCCCATTTAACAAGTAGACATCAGAAGTCTAGAGACTCTGAAGCTCACCATATAGATAGGAAATATAAGATGAGACTTGGAATATTGAAATCATCTGACATTTAACTTACAAGAATGGGGGGGGGTATCCTTACAATTAAAGTAACATTTAAAAACATCTATGCCCTCCAAGGGCTATCTGTTTACATTCCTATTAATTTTTATCTTTCATGGGAAGAGCAGAAAGTCAAAAAAGTGTGCATTCTATACAACATACTGCAACTGCTTATTAGGAAAAGTGGCTATGGCCTCCCCAAACCTAAAACCATGCAATGTTGCCCAGGAAAGATAATGGTTTGGAAGGAGGGTGAAAACAGAAAGCTGCAGAAAGACAGGAAATATTAGCACTATTAAGATATGTGGTCCTACAGTCCAGTCACTTTCCACTGTGCCCACAGGGAGGGCATGGAAGGATCCGGGTATATCCCTCGACTTTGATCCCTACACATATGGATATCTCACACAATGGGACAATCCCAGCATAAAAACGAGGAGGTAAACCAATAATTTATCACAGATGGACAAATTTAAGGATTAACAGCCTAGTATATCTTACTGGATTGTTCAATTGTTTGAAATCATGTGTGGTATGATATGGTGGTCCAGACACTCTGGCAGCTTCTGACAGTCCTGAATTATTACACATGGTAGACATTTTCCCACAAGAACACAGATGTTTATATCACTGTGCTGGGAGTTCAGCTGGGTCCCAGTCTGGATGAGCTGCAAATAAATGGGCTACTAAAATAGAAAAATCATTATTTTTTCTTTGGACCTTCATTCCAGTAAACATCAAAAAGTCATCCAGGGTGTACAACTGCAACTAACTCAAATAAAACTCATCTTTGTGTATACTGAGCATCAACTGCTTTCTGCCAATAAAACATATTAGACCACAACTGATGTGGGAAATGTTCTGAACATGGAGTAACCTTCAGCCATATCCTGTTCAATCATCATTTCCTTCTGGAAGAACATAATGGAAAGCAGCAGTTTTGTACAAGAAACATCTTTGACTTTTTTGTGTTTAAGCGGCTAGTAGAACATCTACCACCACAATGGAACACTGTGAATGGACATAGTTGATGGATTTTGCAAGCAATATTAGCAGGTAAACACACTGTCTTGGACCAATGGAAATCTAGAACCACACCACACAGAATGCTGGATGGGAGGCCTTGCGGCACTTTCCACAAGGGAGAAAATAGTATTGTATAAGAAAGCAGAAAAAAATATTTAAATTTATGGTTCACTTTCTTAACAACTGCTTGACTTAACATGACTGAGTATTCCAAATGTTCTTCATTTCTCTCATGTTCCATATTATTTGCCTTCTCTCCCTGTGTCTTGTATATGCATGCATGCAAACAAGCATGAACTAATTACATATTAAAGAAGAAGAACTAACCATTGTTTAGCTCTAGAAAGGAAAAGAAAGTTTTAAAATATTTAAAAAAACTGGTCAGGAAACCTTGCTGAGAAGAAGCCTGGATTGATGTTTCTTGTGTAAGGAAACCTTGATAAGAGTTTCCTTGATTGATGAGACTCTTCAAAAATTTGGGATGTATTCACATGTGTTTTTTGTGCAGAAGATAGCACTTTGAAAGGAAACAGTAACGTCTGCAATGGGAGATCATATTTATGTGCAAAAAAAAAAATATTATTTTCTGTTCAGAAAACATGATTTCCTGTGCAGAAAATTTTATTTTCTGGGTAACCACCCTCCCACATGTGAATTTTGTGCGGAATAAGTCCTTAATAGTCTTCAAAAATTGCATTTTTCAAAGATTTCCACATGGCAGGAAGAAAAATGGCTAAAATTACATGCTGCTTCTTTTGAAAACTAATACAGAAACATCTTGGCTAGGGTTTTGCATATATGATCATCTCAAAAGCTAGGAAAGGGCAATGTCTGGGAGAGGTATGTGGGTTGGGATGGATAATCAATTTGCTTCTTTTATATCAAAACCAATAAAATTTAAATTTAAAAAGAAGAATGGATCCATATCACATGAAAATGCTGTTCCAAACACTCATTCCAAACACTCTGAGTCATTATCCATTGTTCTGCGCAAAGCATATGACTGTGTGTATGTGGCTCTAATAGTAAATGTTAGTACTTACTTGTGCAAGCCACTTCTGATGGATCAAAATCAGCACGGTAGTAACCATTGCGACAAGTGCAGATTGGGGCAGCTTCTGACATGGAGCGACTGTTAGGAGGACACTGCGTGCAAATTCCTGCACCCTGGTTGGCTTTGAACATCCCTGCAGGGCAAGCTAGAATAACACAGGAAAGAAGGAAAAGTAAGTTTTCAGTCTATCGTCAACATTCATGTGCAACATTCATGTATATTAATGTATAAGAGATGTTGTGAAAGGACAACTTTCAGAAATATTAGATACAATAATAGTACAGTTTAAAGGCAATAATATAGAGTGTTGAAATTCTGTATAAAGAAAATTTATAAAGAAACAAAATAAAGTAGTGAAAAGCCAAAGACAGAAGAGATATGATTAATTTAAATATTTCTTTGAACTGACTCTGAAGTTTTTGATGAGTTTGTACATTCTTTAAAAGCTACTTGCATCACAGCTGTTTTGTATATGCTCTGATGTAAAGTAACAATATATTTGTAGAGTCTTTCGCAATTTCTACTTCTGTTCACCTGAAATAAGTTACAGTTGCTCACTCATGGTTGCTAGATGACAAACTACTCCAGTGATAAGTAATGTTAGTGAGCTTGCATAAGCTAACATTAGTTTAGCATACAGCTGAACACTATTATGAAGACTCTGCAAGGAGTTATTAAAGAATCTGTCCCTCTTTCACACCAGAAGAGAGACTATCAAAAACATCAAGTAGAGAGAGCCACCAAAATCAAGCAAATGAACATTGCATCCATAACACCTTGTGCAGACCAACCTTACAGGTCAGCTTGGGGGCAGAGTTGGGGCGTAGGATCCACATGGTGCACACCCTGACTCCACTCCCAGGACAGCGTGACACTCCATGACGCAGCGCTGAAGGAGCATTATTAAACCGCAGTACCAAAGCTATTGCGCCCTTTGTAAGCCTCAAAGAGGAGCCACTTTTTGCAGCTCCTTTTTGCACTCTGCAAAGGCCAGATCAGGGCCACAGTATGTGGTTGCCATAGAACCAATCTGGCTGTAAAAGGGACAGCAGGAGGCCACCCCCTCGGGGCTGTCTGCACAGACCCTTAGTCTATAATGGAGCCTTTCTTACATACAAACACACATGTGCGCACACACAGAATCTGCCCTACAGAATCTAGGGCAAGTGAGTTCTTGCTGAATTTATTTGTGAATGCATTCTTTGGATAATATTTTCCATTATTATTATTATTATTATTATTATTATTATTATTAACCTTTATTTATAAAGTGCTATAAATTTACACAGCACTGTACATACAATCTTTTTAATTGGACGGTTCCCTGCCCTCAGGCTTACAATCTAAAAAGACACGACACAGAAGGAGAAGGGAGCGGTGGTGGATAAGGGGCCTGTCTAGTAAGATAATACATATAAAATACATAGCAATACAGGAAATGATTCAATAAAACAGACAACAAAAGAACATCAAATAGCAAGTGACAATTATGCAATGCCTGGGAACGCTTCTCTGAACAGGATGGTCTTCAGCTCCATTTTGAAGCTAGTTAAGAAAGTGATGGCTCTTGTTTGCGGGGGAAGAAGGTTCCAAGAGTGAGGGGCAGCAAGTGAAAAGGGACGAATCCGAGATGGGGCAGAGGAAATCCTGGGCTGGGACAGCAGACCTTGACTACCAGAATGGAGGGCCCTAGTGGGAAGGTGAGGGGAAATAAGGTCTGATAAGTAGGGAGGGGCCAGCCCATGGAGGGCTTTAAACGTTGACAGCAGGAGCTTATACTGAATGTGGAAAGGGAGTGGGAGCCAGTGAAGGGATGCCAACACAGGAGAGATGTGGTCAGAGCGGTGGGTGGATGTGATAATGCGTGCAGCTGAATGCTGGACAGAAATTAAAGGACGGAGGTGAGAGAGAGGAAGCCCAGCCAGGAGGATGTTGCAGTAATCGAGTCGTGAAACCACAAGGGCATGGACCAGGATCTTGGCAGAAGAGGCGGAGAGATAAGGTCGGATTTTGGCAATATTGTATAGTAAGAATCGGCAAGCCTTGGCTGTGGTCTGGATCTGAGGGATACATGACAGAGAAGAATCAAAGATAAAGCTAAGACTGCGGGCTTGCTGGACTGGTTGAATAGAAATGTTGTCCACAGAGACAGAAAAGGAGTGTTGAAAGGTGGGCTTAGGAGGAAAGACAAGAAGCTCCAACTTGGACATGTTGAGCTTCAAACGCCGATGGCGCATCCACTGCGAGACAGCTGTGAGACATGATGAAACTTGCTGTTCAAGCCTTGGAGAAAGGTCAGGGGTGGAAAGATACAACTGGGTGTCATCGGCATACAGATGGTAGGAAAAACCAAAAGAGCTAATGAGTTTACCTAAGGACAGTGTGTAGAGAGAAAACAGAAGAGGACCCAGAACAGAGCCCTGGGGCACTCCAACAGATAAGGGAACAGGAGATGAAGTCTGACCTCCTGCAACCACTGCAAAAGATCTGCCAGACAAATAAGATCGAAACCAGTCGAGAACAGAGTCTGAGAACCCAAGGTCAGAAAGTATATCCACTAGAAGACAGTGATCAACGGTGTCAAAGGCTGCAGACAGATCAAGAAGGATGAGAACAGAGTAAAGGCCATTAGCCTTGGCCTGTAAAAGGTCATTGGAGATCTTAGTGAGAGCTGTCTCTGTGGAATGCCTTGGGCAGAAACCAGACTGAAAGGGATCGAGGATGGAGTTGGCTTCAAGAAACTCAAGACAGCGAGAATAAACAACCCATTCCAAAACCTTAGAAAGAAAGGGGAGAAGAGAAATTGGACGATAGCTAGACAGAGAGGAGGGGTCAAGAGAAGGTTTTTTCAGAATTGGGGAAATGAGAGCATGTTTGAAGTCTGACGGGAAGGAGCCTGTAGAGAGAGAGAGAGATTGAAGATATGGAGAAGCGAGGGGAGAAAAGAAGGAGCTATAGAGATGAGTAGGAATTGGGTCAAGAGAACAAGTTGCAGGTTTGGAAGAGTTCAGAAGTGTAGTGAGTTCATCCAAAGAAGCAGGAGGAAACACAGAAAATTTGTTAGGGGAGGGCGATAGAAAATTATGAGCAGAAGAAGAATCAGGAGGGACTATCTCAGAGCGAATAGTGGTAATCTTAGAGATGAAATAATTAGCAAAGTCATTAGGAGAGAATGATGAAGAGAAAGGAGGAGAGGGAGGTTTAAGCAAAGAGTTGAAGGTGGAGAACAAATTATAATTATTACTGGTGCACAATCATCCTGTAAGTTTTTCAGAATTATCCCATTCACATGAAAACAGGGTGCAATATGTTCTTGCTTTTCTAAGGTTGCTCTTTTTTTTTTTTTTTAATTCTTAAAAATGTCCCCTACGCCATTCACAGCACCAAGAAAACCCTATTTTGCTACTTACTCTCCTGCCACTTCTTTGAATGGCTTCAGAACAATGTGGCAAGACATGATGTTGCAACATTCCAAGCAACTCCAAGATGTGGAGTCATCACAGGGTGATTTAAAGATTTCTACTGTTTAATTATTGGCAGATCAATGCCTTCAAACAATTGTAAAGTTATACTAAATCTCATTGGCAGCAAGTGTTCATTTGGACTAATTTGTTGCTTCTTTCTTACTTTTAATTTTGGCACTTGGTCAGGTATCCATAATATCTATGCAAAATTGATGTTATAAGCAATAAACATTCTGAACAGAAGGATGAGTAATAAAAGGAAATAATATTTTCTTTAAAAAAAAAAAGTCTGCATCACATCTGAGTTTTAGGCAATGTAATTTGGCTAATTCTGCTTGGCCAAAGTTTTACTAGCCATCATGGTTCTTAATAGCCTAGCATATCTATTATAGCCTCAATCTAATCCTTTCTCCAAAATTGACTGTATCATAAATACTATTGCTCTATTCAGTTTAATTGGCATATTTGGCACAGTAATTTATTTATTTTTCAGGCTGAATTTAACCAAGCCATTGGGATTCAATATTCTAAAAAGGCTGTTTCTAGGTTTCAAACTCAACGATGCTAATGTGGAATGATGAGGCAAGATATTTATCTTAATGAGATGGGTGAGTTGAAATGGGCTGTTGACATGAGTCTTTGCATAATGGCTAGTTGTCTGTGCAGCAGTATCAGGGTGGGAAGTTTAGAAAGTGAAATAAATTTATAAAGCGAAAACAAAGTTAAGAGGCATTATTCTGACATGGCATTGTATCATCTAATCATAATGATGGATGGTGAGCCATTAAGGACAGAAAATCACACAGCTTACTCTCACTTACAAAATTCTCTTCATTCTGATTGGCTGTGGGTGTCTAATTTGCATAATCACTGCATAGTAATATGTCTGTGCATGAAGAATATCTAAGCCATATGACAGCAGCTAAGATGGCTTGTGAGACTTCCCAACCACTGCTATGGCAGGTATGCACAGTAACAGAAATAGCGGCAAGAGAGAAGGAAACAGGAGGGAAATATTCAAAGGAGCTCTATTTAACTTTAGCCCTCAGCTCTTCAAATAATTCATTTCTGGTTGGTTTTAATCCAGTTTCATCATTCATTTAAAATGCTTTTAAAATTACAACAACAACCTGAAGGGTATTTTGATTATCTTCCTAGAAACTTATGTTCAAGGTGAATGTGTTTCTAGGATGCCTCAGAGTTTATTCAACCAGAAGCTAGCAATTAATTCATAAATCGGAAGCCCTTTCCAGCTAGAGTGATAACAATGCTTTAATCCTTGCCAGTGCAAGGATGCATTAATCAATCATTATCTATGGCTTGTGATCCTAAATACAAAAAAAGGTGAAGAGATAATTGCTTGCTCCAACATATGCAGGAGATGTACATTCCAAAGCTGAATTCATTCTATTTCTGAATTCCCCAGAAGTCTTCTTTGTATCAGGTACTAAGTAAATAAAAAACAATGGATTGCACAAGATGGGAGTTAGATCTCAGGGCTATATTTTGAACTACCTGTGTAATGCAGTAAGTGAGGAAATAGTAGAGATCCTTTTAGCTTCTGAGAAGAGCAGAAAAGGAAACTGAATAAAGTGCTAGTCTAACAAGAAGACAGTTTCTATTTGCTTCAGCCAAAAACTTGGAACTCTATAATGGAATCGAAATGAAATGAGAAAATGATGTTTGAAAGTGTAGAAGTTCCGGATAAATTTATGGGGCAGATTCCTGGAACTATAATGGCTTATGTGCCTTTCTGGTCACACTTGGAGAAACAATAGTCATAAAAGACAAATCCTCTAGTTGTTGCTTGTTTTCTGCCAACAGTCACTTTACTGGCATCCTGCTAGTGATGTATGCAGGTGTTAAGTTGTGCTTTGGATGCAGAGTGAATTTTTCGGATAATGTTTAACAGTTATATCCAACTGACAAGAGTATAAGCCGAGTGTGCAGAACTCATGCGCATGCGGTTGCACACTGGTAAAGAGTAGTGTGCAAATATGTACTGTGCATTGGCATGCACATTGGCTTCCACTGTGCTTTTGATATACTACATTGCCATTCAGATGGGATTGCCACTGGAAACAGGTGACTTGAAGGCACATGTGAAGGCACATGTGAACACACATACAACAGAAGTGGAACATAATTCAACTTGTGGTTATAAATGCAACATGTGGCACAAATGCAAGGATTTTGAGCTTAGAGGTCAAGTGTTCATTTCCCTGTCCCTGTTAATATACATAGATATATGCAACCCAGAGTGTGAGAACAAGGATGGATATCTTTTTAACTGTTAAAAATGCACAGTCTTCCTTGTATTTTGTATGAAGTTTGCAGTACAATGGTTGCATAAGGCCACCTAGTGCTACGATACTTCAGCTAAACTAGAGATTTAGCTGAACCAGAGATTTTTCAGGGGATGGTTATGTTATTCACAAGGATGGGTAATTCTGCTTTTTTCACTCTTTGTGACAGTCACATTCTTTCAAGCCCAACATCATTCCATCCTATTTCTGTGCCATTTAATGAATGTTCTTTTAAAGACTTACATGAAAAAATAATAATATGCATTTTCATGTATACATGCTTTATTAATATACACTTGTTGGCAGCACTTTCCCTTCCTATATAAATTTATTTGTGTAACTTCCTTATGTTGTTGCACTTAATTGACCCTACACTATGCATTTTTGTAAGTAGCTTTGTTAGAAAATTTCAAGAAAAAATTCAGAGGAAGTGCAAAAATGGAAAGATAATTTTATTCAAGTTGATATATTCATTCAATAAGTATGAATTATGATACTTCGTTAATATCAATTAAACAAATTTATCCTCTATCTATCATTTTTAGTCATTACAATGATTCATTTTTAGGTTTTCTCTAGTGTCAAGTAAGAGAGAACATCCAGAGAGTCTAAAAATCAAGGGAGAAGGAGAGACCATTATTTAAGGAGCTGAAACTCGGAGTTTAGACGCAACAACATTGAATTTATTGGTAGCTTTGCAGAAATCATTTCCTCATGAGTAAAGTGAGTGTCCTGGACATAATGTTATAAATCCTAAAATGCAGAAAGGAACAAGTGAGACACTGCAAACTGAGGAATCCAGAGATTTGCAACAAAATCCTGTCCTTTGCCCCCCTCTGTTGCATAAGTCCTACATTTTAAAATAAAGTCAGAAATACTTTTCCTCCATTGATTGCACATATTCTGTTGAAAGTTTGTGACAATAAGCAATCTAGTAGAAAGTTCTATGCAGGGGTATTGCAGAATCAAGGATGGACAGATCTGCCAATTTCCCTATTTCTGTTTTTTCTCCTATTTTACAAGTTTTCTACTCCGCTTCCTCATGTTGTCATTATTTGTAAAAATTTGTATTAAAAATGTGTTGATATTTTCCTAAATATGTGCTTCTTATATGCCTAAGGTACAATATTTGCAAGAGACATTCTTTAATATCAGTGGTCCCCAAACGGTGCCCTTTAAGAGATTTTGGACTTCAGCTCCCAGAAGGCTCAGCCAATAGTCTGGGATTCTGGGAGCTGAAGTCCAAAATCTCTTAAAGGGCACAGTTTGGGGATCACTGTTTAATATAATACTATGTGTGCATTTCCCCTTATTAATGTACACATTTTTATGGATAGTTATATTCTCCTTAATACATCCTGTAAGCATTGCTGTGATACTTGTTCTTTGCTGTTGTTGAGAGCATTGGATCACAAAATTATGAGAAGAACAAACCTGACATATAGCTGCATTCCAGTTTATTGATTGATTTAGAAAATGAAAAAATAGTGATTTTTAAAAAAACCAAATTGCAAACAGAATGAAATGACCCTACCCCATCCCAGTACCTAGACAGGATGGCACGTTGTGGAGGAATTAAAGTGAGTGGAATCCAAGTAAAGATATATTCTCCTTAGCCAGTCCCTGGAGTTACTGTTGATGCAAGACAACTGTTATTTGATAGCATACACTGGACTAGTATGCTTTATAAATACTTTTTTGATCCATAAATGCGAGAAAGAAAAAGAAAAGAAGAAGCAACAATATACAAAATGAAACATCACATGAGTAGAAGCTTGCCTGTGCAATAATATTTTTCCTTATCTTTTCCTCTTTGGTTTCACTTCAGATCTACCCCATGGGTCCCCAGAAGCTCTTCAAACACAGAGGATCTAGGATGTGGAATAAAGATGGGACAATTGAGAGAAAGTGATTCGTGAGTTCTGTGGTGGCAGTATATCTGCAGATGATCTGCAGCAGTTACTGGATTTTGTGTGTACAGTGGGCCCTTGGTATAAACGGGGGATCCGTTCTGGACCCCCCCACGTATACCAAAATCTGCATATGCTCAAGTCTCATTGTCCCCAATGGCGGTGCTCATGCATGCGCGCCGCTATTGGGGACAAAAGTCCCTCTTCTCCCCTCCCATCCCCCCAACTCTTTCTTTCTTTCCCTCCCTCCCTCCCTCCTTACCTCCTTACCTTTTCTTTGCGGCCGCCGCTGCCCAAGCCTCCTTACCGGCACAGCTGGAGTAAAGGCCGGGTGGGGTTTTTGGAGGCCAAGAAGCCTCCAGCCTGCTACCTGGCCCTTCAGTGGCCATGGCGGAGGAGCAGCGCCAGAGGCCTCCTCAGCCTCCTCTCCGCCACCACCTCTGTACAGGAGGCCTCCAACCCCCCCAGCCCTTCCGCGGTGACTGTGGTGGCGAGGAGGCCACGGAGGACTCTGGTGCTGCTGCGCTGCTGCCTCAGCGTCCTTGCCTCCAGGAGCAGCACCCAGCCTTTCCCCCGGCGGTGGTGGTGGCGGTGGCGAGGAGGTGGAAGAGTAGTGCCTGAGGCCTCCGAGGCTTAGTCTCCGCTGCCGCTGGCACCTCCATGCAGGGGCCGAGTGGGGCTCTTGGAGGCCTAGAAGCCTCCAGCCCGCCCCTCGGCCCTTGCATGGAGGTGGCGAGGAGGGGGCCTCTGGTGATGCTGCTCCGGGCCTCCTCCCCGCCGCCTCACGCAAGGGCCGAGGGGCGAGCTGGAGGCTTCTCGGCCTCCATTAGCCCCACTCAGCCCTTGAGCGGAGGTGGTGGGGAGGAGGCCCAGGAGCAGCGCCAGGGCCTTATCACCCCTCAGCAAGCATGCCTCCACCGCCCACCGTGCAAGAAGGGCCGGGTGGGGATACTGGAGGTGAGAAGCCTCCAGGCACACCCGTCCTTCTGTTGGGGTGGCAGCGGATGTGTGCAGGCTGAGGTGCAAGGAGGCCTCTGACGCTGCTCCTCCGCTCCTCCCCACCGCCTCCGCACAAGGGGGAGTGGCAGGCTGGAGGCTTCTTGGCTCGATAGCCCCACTCGGCCCTTGTCGGGAGTGGTGGTGGCAGGAAGAGTCAGAGGTGCAGCGCCAGAGGCCTCCTCAGCCTCCTGTCTGCCGCCGGCACTCCACTCAAGGGCCAGGTGATGGGCTAATGGAGGCCTAGAAGCTTCCAGCCCGCTCATCGGCCCTTGTGCGGAGGTGAGGGAGGAGGCCCCGGAACAGTGCCAGAGGCCTCCTCCTTGCCGCCTCCGTGCAAGGGCCGAGGGGCAGGCTGGATGCTTCTAGGCCTCCAAGAGCCCCACTTGGCCCTTCATGGAGGTGCCGGCGGCAGCGGCGACAAAGCCAAGGAGGCCGGGCACTACTCCGCCTCCTCACCACTGTCACTGCCACCGCCAGGGGAAAGGCTGGTTGCTGCTCCTGGAGGCTCTTGGCCTCCAGGAGCCGCACCGGCCTTTCCCCTGGCCATGGTGGCGAGGAGGCGGGCCAGCGGGCAGCGCACCAGAGGCCTCCTCGGCCTCCTCGCCACCACAGTCACTGCAGAGGGCCGGGTGGGGGGGGATGGAGACCTCTTGGCCTCCAGCCTGTCACCCGGCCCCTGTGCAGAGGTGGCGCGGAGAGGAGGCCGGGAGGCCTCTGGCGCTGCTCCTCCGCCCGGCCACAGAGGGCCAGGTGGCAGGCTGGAGGTGGCCTCCAAAACCTTTACTCCAGCTGTGCCAGTAAGGAGGTCCAGGTGGCGGCAGCCACCGCGAAGAAAAGGTAAGGAGGTAAGGAAGAAGAGCGGGAGGGAGGAAGGGAGAGAAAGAAAGAGTTGGGGGGAAGGGAGGGGAGGAGAGGGACCTTTGTCCCTAATGGCGGCACACATGCACGTGCACCACCATTGGGGACAATTTCCCGGATTTGTCATGCACATATACTCAAATCTGCGCATGACAAATCCATGTATTGGGAGGGCCCACTGTATTTTAAAGAGCAGAGGGGACTGAGAGATGTAAGAAAAAATACTGGCATAAAAACAGATCTGTCTGCATTACCTTTGCTTTTACTGATGTTACTATATCACTAACTCTTTAAAAAAAGTTGAACAGAATTCTGGAAAAGAAAAATCCCAAGCCACTGTGTTTGGTTTTACAGTAACTGTAGCAGCTCTGGTTATAGAACTAACTTTTGCTCAATGAAATTGCTTGAATTTCCTCGAAATAGAGTGAAAGATAGGCATGTACTGTTGATATACCTCTGAGTTAATTTCTACAGGTGCTGCATTCAGTTCTTTACACTCTCAAGGGAAGATTTTCTACTATATTTCCCTACCCACCATGACATGTTGGTTAGGTATTTTAGTACTGCCTTGACATCAGTTCAGGTTCCTCAAAAATACACATTGAATTATTTTGTCCTGGACAGGACAAAATAAAACAAATAGCCATTGACTATTTGGGGAAATTATTCAAAGCAGACAAAATTTCAAAGGAAGGAAAACTCAAAATATGACAATTCATAAAGAAAGAAGAAATCCCGCAGTTCATGGAAAAGCAGAAAGAAGATTTAAATGCACTAATAACTATGTACTGCAATAAGAAAACTAAAAGAGAATAAAACACCGGGACCAGATGGTCTAATGGCAAAATATTATAAGGCATTCGTGGAAGAACTATCAACTCCACTATAGAGAAAGGAAAATTACCACAATCCTGATGCAGTGCAATGATTGCTTTGATATCAAAAGAAGATAAACACCTTGAAAAAATAGAAAATTATAGACTGATATTCTTGCTAAATCAGGATTACAAATATACTCTACATAGCAATTCTAGCAGAAAGATTTTTAAAAGCATTGAACTTTTGGATCTATGAAGACCAAACTGGATTCTTATCAGGAAGACAACTTAAAAGCAATATAAGAACGGTTATAGATATTTTAGAACATTACGAACATGATAAAGATAAGAAATTAGGAACAGTCTTCCTTGATCTGGAAAAGGAATTTGATAATGTAAGTTGGGATTGCATGAAAATAGTAATAGAAGAAAGCAGAATAGGAGAGCGATATTTAAAGTGGATTAACACTATCTATAATAAACAAAGTGCACAGATAATTATAAATGAGGAAAAGGCAGAGAGCTGTGTCATGAACAAAGGCACACATCAAGGATGCCCTCTCTCCCCATTTCTATTCATTATGGTGATGGAGGTACTGACAAGAAAAATAAGAAAAGATCAGCAAATTCAAGGCCTACAGATCCAAAATCAAACTTTTAAATTGTGTTTCTTTGCTAATGACTTAGTGATCTTTCTAGATAACCCAACAAAGAGTATCAGAAAATTAACAGAAATCTTGGAACAATTTAGCAATGTAGCAGGAATGAAAGTTAACAATAACAAAAGTGGGATACTTCCAAAAAATCTCATGAAAAAAGGACTGTACGAAAACAATTATGTTAAAATATGGAAAGAAATAAAAGATCTTTAAAAAATGGAAGACATTACACTTATCACTCTTAGGAAGAATCGCTTCTATACAAATAAATATTTTACCCAAAATGCTGTATTTGTTCCAGACACTACCCATTATAATAAGTGAACAACCTTTTAAAGTATGGATAAAATACCTGAGAGAATATATACGTTAAAGTAAGAAACCCAGGATTAAAGTGTCAGTAAAGCAAAATCACAAGGAAAAGGAGGTCTGGGCATGCCAAACCTGCAAATATATTACAACGCAAACGTGCTTACTTGGTTAAAAGAGTGGATCACAGTGGAAAACAAAACATTACTACCCCCAGAAAGTGATAACATGCAGGAGGGATGGCATACCTTTCTATGCTATCATTTATGCTACGAAAAATACCTGGTAAAAAAAGCACCTGGACAAAATATAAAAAATACCTATATACAATGATCCCCAGATGGACTTCTACACACAATCCTTTAATAAAAGAGAGAATCTTTACAAAGGAAATTGGCTCAGATACAAGGATAATCTAATAAAAACAACAAAAGGGGACAGAATAAAAACAAAGGAAGAAATCCAAGAAGAAGGTATAGAAGTTCACTGGCTATTTTACCAACAAATCTCCAAAAACTTTTAAAAAGATAATAAGATCCAAGGAATTGAAAATAACCCAAAAGAATTGGAAAAAAATTCTACCACAAGGAGAAAAACATAATGCTAACGAAAATCTATAAGATGCTACTGTACTAGATACAGAATTAAAGGAAGAAACGATCAAGATAAATATGATAAAACGGATGCAAACTATAGGAAAGCAAATTCCACTAAGTTGGGGAAAAGCCTGGAAATACAATTTAAAATTCATTAAATGTAACAATCTTAAAGAAAACTATTATAAGCTTTTCTATAGATGGTACATGACATCATCAGAACTTGCAATTATTCAGAACAAAAATAAAGATAATTGATGGAAATGTGAGGAACCAAATGGAATATTCTACTGCATGTGGTGGCATTGTAAAAACGCCAAGAAATTTTGGAACATAATTCATAAAAATATATCAGACATATTACAAAAGCATATATCCAGGATGGAATGTTTGTATTTGAAATTATTTTATTTTGAATTCAAATTAATAATAATTATAATAATTTTTATTTCTATCTTCCCACCTCTCCCAATGGATCGAGGCGGGATCACAGCAAGGTTAAAATTACAGTTACGATATTGCAGCATTAATTACTGCACCATTAAAACCACAGTTAAAAGAATAAAAACATAAGAACATAAAAAGCATAAGAACCTAATAACATTAACATCAATCAATCACCGGGTCAGCTGGTCTCATTCCATACTAGTGGTCTTCATAGGAGGTCAGGAGGATAAGCACGGCAAAAGAGCTCTGTCTTTACCGCCTTCTTGAAGGTTTCTAAGGATGTAACAAGGTGGGTCTCTTCTGGGAGTCCTTTCCAAAGTCTAGGGGCAGCTATGCTGAATGCCTTTAGGGAAGTAGAAACATGTTTGGATGCTGGTATCTCCAACAAGTTCTTCCCACTTTTTCTAAGAGTGCAGGGTGGATTGTATAGGGAGATGCGATCCCGTAAGTAACCCAGACCCAAGCCATGTAGGGCTTTAAAGGTAATGACCAACACCTTATATTGTGCCCGGAAGCTAACTGGGAGCCAGTGTATATCTTTCAAAATAGGTGTTATATGGTCAAGTCTCGAAGAACTAGTGACCAACCTGTAAAAAGTTTTACAGGAGGAAAAACACATATTGAATTAATTATCTAAACAATTGCCTATGAATGTGAATCAAGTCACTGAGAACTGTCATGAGAGATTTGGTTGATATGTGCTGGGTTGGCTTGCAAGATAATAGAATTTATTTTATACTGACTCTTTTCAAATTATGTTTATTAATACAGTACCCATTCTTTCTGCTTGGTGCTTACATAGACCCTAAACCTATATAGGATTTCTCAAGGATCCTAAAGTGGGTCCTTGGTATCTGCTGGGGTTTAGTTCCCTGATCCCCCATGGATTACGGAATCTATAGATGCTCAAGTCTCTTTATAATCAATAGCATAATAACATGGTGTTCCTTATAAAACATGTCAAAATCAAGGTTTGCTTTTTGGAATTTATACATTGTTAAAATATTTTCAAACAATGGATGCTTGAATCTATGGATAAAAAAAATCCATGGCTACACAGTGTTGGCTGTAATATCCTTTCTCCTCCCAAGTGGGCAAAAAGGCTTCCTCTGGACATGCCTCCTTTTTCCCTTTGTGGCTTTACCGAAAATGTGTTAAAAGTGAAGCAGCGATGTCCTTTGCAAATGCCAGGCCTTTTCTGTTTCTTTATCATTTATTGCTGACTGACAAAAATTTACTCTTTGTTAGAAAGGTTATTAAGAAATACCTTGATAGCACTAGTTTCATTTCTTTAGGGGGAAGAGAAGGCAAGGCACTTGAGTCTCATAAAAACAAACTGGAGAATGTACAGAAATAGACAATTCAATCTATTTTGTTTGACGACTTGGCTCTACCCTCCTCTCCACAAGACTTAATGGTGAACATGAACCAGTTCTGTTCATTTCCCCTAGTGCAACACTAGGCTTGTGTACTGATTGTTGCTGTTGTTGTTGAGTGCCTCCAGGTTGTTTCTGATTTATAGTGACCTTAAAATAAACCTATCATGGGGTTTTCTTGGCAAGATTTTTCACAGGGGATTTGTTTTTGCCTTCCTCTGAGGATAAGAGTGTCTGACCTGCCCAAGGTGACCCAGTGGGTTTCCATGGCCAAGTGGGGATTCAAACCCTGGTCTTCAGTGTCATAGTTCAACATTCAAACCACTACATCATGTTGACTCTCAGGTATTGATTATACTGTTTGTACTGATTTTACTGTGCTCAATTAACAGAAAAGGAAGATATCCTGCAAGATGCACTTGGCAAAATAAATTATAAAGAAACAACAGAAAAGGAAGTTTATCTCAACAATATTTTAGAAAGTTTTTTTTAAAAAACAAACAAATTTTGATGATGCTCATTAATCAAATATCCTGAAGCATCAACTTGAATTTGAGTATATTCTATTTTATTTATTAGAAAGACAAGTAGAGCCACTACAAGAACACAATAGCTCTTAAAAGAGTATGAACTTTCTACGTGAAAGAAATGAAACTAATCACACTTTACTGTATTAATGTTTTAATATTCTCTACTCTTAAATATTTGGGAAAGTTTTGAATGCTAACCAAAGTTTAAAATGAACTAATATACAATATAAAATACAATACACAATGATTATTATGGTGGTGGTTATTAATCATCTCTATTTTATGTACATATAAAAGTCATCAAAGCTTGCTTTTTTTTCTAACTCCTCCATCTCCAATTCTTTCACTCACAATCACATTACTTCTCCAAGAAACCTAATAAGTATTTCATAAACAGTACAATGACTGAGATAATGGCAAGTGCCTCTTATCACTGGTCTGCTGTATCAGGATATGAGACATCTCCTGACAGCCAAAAGGAGGAAATTAACAGGAGCAAGCTGGAGCAACCACTTTGATGCAATTTCCTTGTGAGATAGCAGGACATGTAATCTTTATTGGAGTCCTTTAACCTCTAATTCAAAACACACATACAGGTCTCCCACTTCTTTCAGATAAGGATACAAAATATCTGTTACAAGATGGGTATAAGAACCACCAAAAATGGTGAGAAAGGAACAGCGCCATCTCCACTATTAGGAAGGTAGCAACCTTAGAGCAGATCTTGAGTGTCATGAAAGCAGTGCATGATTCATTATTTAGTTTGTATTTTGAATGCCACAGCTAAAGAGTGGGGTTTATGGGATTCATTGTATCTAGTGACAAAATAACTTGGCTGGCCTTATATACTATGCAACTTGGGTCGGAGATGCTGCCACTTACCACTTTGCCCCAGGCAGCAAGATGTATTGTGTTGGCTTTACACATGAGAATGGTCCAGGTTTTCTGAAACTACATTCATTTTCCCGCAGGCATTCTTAGCATTACTAGTTTCTTGCATGCATAGCACATTCCATAATACCTTGTACATAATTGTGTTTTTAAATCTGTCAGCTACCCTGGGGATTTCATTGAAGTGCATAGCATATATCCCTCAAATTAAATTGAATTAAATTAATAATTTGTTTTATTTATTTGTTCATATTTCCTCCAGGAAACACATTACACATATTCAGAGCTCTTCATATATACACACACAAACCAAGCAATAAATATTTTTTAAAAAGATAGCTATATAGGTTCACCTGAGGAAATAAACAAAACATATAGACAATACCTTTACTGCCAAAATGAAGTAAACCAAAATCCCACAAATATGTGAAGTTTCTGAATCCTCTAGAACTCCTCCTCAGGCTAGATAGTACAAAAGTATAGTAGATATGAGAGGAAACAGAACATTTCAAAATTTAGCCCAGAACTCATGGCCATGATGTTTGCAATTAGTCTCAAAATAGAAAGTGAAGATTGGATAAATCAATGGTAAGTGTTCCAGTGTAAGATTACACCTGGTAAAGAATGTTGGGACAAAAATGCAACAACTGGTCTCCAATGAAGGCTGAGGACTGAGCTGGGAAGGGCATGAGGCAAAAGACCAGGCAACAAAATACATGGACGCTTTTGTAGAGTTGAAATAATTTCAATAATCTTAATGGTTACAGCTGTTAGATCACTGATGCAAGGGTAGTGAATCAAAATATTGGACAACCCATCTGATGACCAATGAGCTTCACATCTCAATTTATCTGCTGGGGAGTTTGAGGGATGACATTAAATAGTATCCACATGAATGCCATTTACTGTGTGTTTCCATATGTCATCTAGGAGTTGGCTAGAAACTGGATATGTCAGCTAGGCATGCTGATCTGACTGCCTCCACCCCTAAATCCATGATGGGGGTTGGCAGAGTAGGTGAGATGCTACACAGGCCCAGTCTCCACCTTAAAGAAAAAAATGTATGCAGCCCAACACCACCCACCAGCCCTCAATGTTGTCACAAAGTGAACAAATAGAATTTAAGCAACCCCAAATTAACTGCCCATCCTCTCTCATAAACACACATGACAATAGTAGGACCAAGAGAGGGAAAATGGAGAAAGCTGCTTCTGAGAAAAATGGCCAGAAAGTTCTTATATCTTTACTATGGTAACTCAAAAGAAGTCTTCATGTCCAGTCAGAGATGGTTAACTGGCCAACTAACTGAACGGATGTGCCAGGATCCTGTGCTCAGCCTGAGGGCCCCTGAGAAACATGCTGCTGGAAGGGAAAAGATGGCAGTCCCTCCCACACCTCCTTCTGCATTTGACAGTGAGTGTTCCAGGAACATCTGGATCCAAATCTTTCAGAAAACACAAAGGCCAACTGTAACTCAAACATCTCTCTCCTGGCTGAATCTGCATAAGCAAAGGTACAGAAAAACATGAAAATGTTCATATCTAGGGTAGGAAATATGGAGCCCTCTATGGATGTTGTTGAACTTCAATTCCCAGTGTTTCCAAGCATTGGCTATTCTCTCTAAGGCTAATGAAACTTTCAGTCCAACAACATGATTCCCATTCTGCTGTTATATGAACTAAATTGAAGATGAAATAATCTCTTACAAATCCTCACAACTCCTGTATCTCAGGTTAGTATCATGCCTATATAACAAAGAAGGCTTATATTAAGAGAAAATAAATTTGTGATCCTGTTTTTCCTATTCTGGACAGAGAGAGAATAGCTTACTTGCCCATGCCACCAAAGACAGCCCATCTGGAGTGTTGTGGCATAGGGTTGCCTTTTGCAAGGGGCTGCCTTTAGCAACTGAATGAAAGCTTCACTTACTTCCAAGAAAGAGCATCAAGATTATTGTTTGGGTCTAGACATATGGAACACATCTTACCAAATCTGAAACAGCTATGCTGGCTCCTGGTCCATGTTTCTGAGCACAATTTAAAGTGCTGGTTTTCATTTTCAAACAAAATGTCACTAGCACCATCTTGATCTGATGAACTTGCCTCTTCAACTTCACTGATTATTATTTAAGAACCAAATACCTTTTTCTAGATAGCATGGGTGGAGGTGAATTCTAGCATATTTCTTTTCTTTCTTTCTTAACCCCCCCCTGCATATTTATTTCCTAGTCTCTGTCTTGGAAGCAGAAAGGAAAAAGTTGAAGAAAGATAAGGAGTGAATAGAGTTTGTTATTGATTGTTTGCTCTCCTTTGTTTCTTTGACCCATTGAGACTTAATAGTGGACCCTCTTGAAGACAGAAGTGATACTGGTAAAATTCCTGTAAGCTGTCTCCTGGTGTGGGGAAAGGCAGCATGGGGGGTAGACTGCCTTGGTCAATTTGGGCTCTGACATGGCTGCAACCACCTGAAAGCCCAAACAGAGGAAACTTCCCTCCCTCAGCAATCACTGCCAGTAGAAGAGGCAGTGCCAGTCCCACAGAAGTCTGTTTGGGCTCTAGCATGGCTGCATCTGCGCTGAAACTCAAATGGAAGGGACCATCATGGCTGCTAAGCAAGGAAAAAAGGGACATGGCGCCCTTTCTCACTCACCCAGCAGCTTGGTTGGGTGTACCACCCTACTGGGTGACACATCTCAGCGTGTCACCTGGTGTAGTCCACACTCCTCAAACCCTCCTACTAATGAAGATGCCAGGTAGTGTTTTGCACCTTGATTGCAAGGTCATTGATGCATTTCCCCTGTCAATGAAAAGGGGAAAAGAGATTGCATTGTGTGATAAGTATCACCAAACCTGCTTTTTTCCTGGTGCAAATGTGGTTTAAAAGCTGTGGGTAGTAATATTCATAGCTGCATAGAAAATCAGGATTACAAAATGAGTTAAAAAGAATAAATAAACAGCTTGAGACATAAGTACCTCAAAGCACAATCCTTTATATACTCAGACTCCTATTGGAGTCTGTTATACTGATTCCAAGCTGGGGTAGGATTGCATCCTTAGGAACAATCTGCTACCCTAGGAACCCGCCCAAATATTATAGTTCTTCAGAAGACCATCTATAGTTAGTTCACTTTGAACATAAAAAAGGATTATGGCAACACAGAGTGCCTCCCAATTGTGGCACTAGGAGAAAAAAGCTCTTGTGAGAGGCTTCTCTAGTACCAAGTCTTGTATCTCTTATTGTCAAATGTTTAATAGATGAAAACTGGGACACATATGGCGAAGAAACAATGTGGTGAAACATTGTTAATGAAGAAGTACAAGCAATTACTGAGTATGAGGTACTTCTGCACTTTGAACTCAGTTTGTACCAAATGAAGTAAACCAAGGATTTGCATACAAAGGGGGAAAGAGGGAGTATAAGAGAGAAACTGGGGTGTGAAGTCAAAGGCTTTCAAAGCCAGCATCCATATTTTTTTGTGTGGGTTTTGGGCTATGTGGCTGTGTTCTGGAGGGAAAATATTCCTGACATTTCACCTGCATCTGTGAAGTGTGTTTGGTATATATACTGTGTGACCTTAGCAATCCATTGCTAATTAAATAGACACAAATATCCTCCCGCATATCCTCCCACCCTGAGGCCTTGCCACTGAACAAGAGCAACACAGAGATTAACATTTAAATCACTTCCTCCCAACCAAGGGTCACACAGTACAGTGGTACCTCGGGATACGAAATACCCAGGTTACGAATTTTTCAGGATACGAAAAAATCCCATAGGGATTTATTGTTTCGGGTTACGAAAGTTTTTTCGGGTTACGAAAAAACTCCGGCGCTATTTTAAATGGAGTTTTCCCCATTAGTGCCTATGGGTTTTCGGCTTACGAAGGCTTTTCGGGTTACGAAAGCGGCCGCGGAACGAATTATTTTCGTAACCCGAGGCACCACTGTATATATATCCCACTCATTTCCAAGCCACCAATCTCTGAAGATGCCAGCCACAGATGTAGGCAAAATATCAGGAATAAATTCTTGCAGAACATGGCCACATAGCCCCAACCCCCCACAAAAAAACTACAGAAACTGGGACATTTTAAAAGCAGCTGAAAAAGTAGGATGACAGAGGAGTACTCAAACTTGTCTTTGCTAAATTGGGGCAGTTGGAGAATATGATGTCTTAACACCATTTTATTACTTTTTTTTTAAAAAAAAGAATAAACTCTGACCTTTTGTTTTTAAGTTACAGCTGTCATTCTATATAATGCTGCTCTTTCTGCTATTTGTCTTCTCTTTTCAGTTATATTTATTGTTTTATTTCGTGTTATTTGTTGCTGTTAACTATATTCTAAAACTCCCCTGTGAGCCATTCAGGGAATTCCCTGAAGAGCAATGTATTGAAGATACTAAAAAAAAACCATGAAGGAAGAAATTTTGCCTAGTGAGTTCATTGCTGAGATAAAACTTGAACAAGAACTTCCCACATTCCAGCTCTTGCTCACTCTTAGTTACTACACTACACTGCTTTGTTAGAAGCCTATATTCTTCTCTCTTCTATGTAGATTTGCTGTTAGTGAACTGAGACAGACGGCAGTGGCAGCAGCTCAGATGGAACTTGGGAGTGTCACAAAAACATGTCCCAGACTGGTCCAACAAGGATAAAATGGTCTAAATTTAGCAAAATGTACGCTGAGTATTTAGACAGCAAGATAGCAATCAGATGGTGTTTGGCTAATAGATTTTTTAAAAATCGGATAGATTTTTGTAAATAGAACCATCCATTAGCCTGCCTTTACTTGAATGCTATTTAGTAACATGTAATGATGGAAAGAGTATTTGAAAATATTTGAAACTCATGTTTTTCAACTATTGAGAAACCCTGAAAAGAAGAATCCTGGACTAATGAGAACCTTCACAGTTTAAGACTTATTGTGCACAAATTTTGCATGTGGTTGTTTTGTACAGAAAACAACATTTTCTGAGTCAGAAACAGCATCATCTCTGCACAGAGCCATTTTTATGCAGAAATTGCTGTTTTCTGTGCAAAATAACCACATGCAATTTTTGTGCAGAATAAGTCCTGCATTTCAAAAAAAGCTCCCAAAACAGCATGTTTTTAAATACTTTTTCTCAATGGAAGAAACTTGCTAACTTTACTCATTATTTAGTAAATTTGGGAAATTTAGTAAAGCATTACATTTTTAGTCACATGGGTACAGGCCCTTTTGATGAATGTATGCGCCGTCAAGTCACCATAGGGTTTTCATAGGTAAGGAATGCTCAGTTCCTTCCTCTGAAATATAGCAATAGCTTCATTTATATACTGATTCATACCTCCTAAGCAGTCTCTAATCTGTTTACAACTATAAGCTAATTGCCCCCCAACAAGCTGAGTACTCATTTTAGTGACCTCGAAAGGATACAAGCCTGAGTTGAGCCTGAGCCCTGGCTGGTATTAAACTCACAATCTTATGGTTTGTAAGTGAGTGGTGGCATACAGGCATTTAACCACTGCACCACCAGCATCTGGTCTTTGTTGGAGGTCTCCCATACAAATACTTACCAGGGGCTGACTCTGCTCAGCCTCCAAGATCAGGCAGGATCTGGTGCCTTTAAAGGATTTAGGACTTATGATAGTCTCAGCCAAAACCATTTACATTAGTAATTTTTTGTGGGGTTTTTGGCCTATGTGGCTATGTTCTAGAAGAGTTTATTCCTGACATTTCGCCAGCATCTGTGGCTAGCATCTTCAGAGAATGAGCATCTGTGGCTGGCATCTTCTAGAACATGGCCACATAGCCCGAAAAATCCACAAAAAACTATGGATGCAAGGCATGAAAGCCTTCGACTTCACACTTACATTAGCTTCTTCTAACTTGAGGCCCTTTAAATATGATGATTTCAAATGCCCATCCAAATGCCTGCTGGACATGCTGATTGGGAATGATGTGAGTGTGCAGCCAATCTATCCAACAGACATGGAATGTGTGTGACTTACATGATAAGAGATAGGCTAGATTGTTAGAGTTACCAGCCTTCAAGTGTTTATTAACATGTTACTCTTTAGGAGTTAACATATTACTCTTGAGGAGTTTATGTACAGCACACAAGTAAAGTAACTTGTTTAGTTTTTCTACATTTTCTGTCTTCTTATATTATTATAATATACAGTCATTTTATCTTCTCTCTCCCAAACACCCCCACTTAAAAACCTATGTCTCACACCCCACCCTTAAGATTCTATGCAGTTTATAAGTGAAACTATTTTATATGCTTTTACAAAGGCTGATCTTATTTCTCTCTCTGCTGCATGTGGTGGGTAGGCGTGGAACTGGCTGCCTATTTAATTAGTTTGCTAAAGATTCATTTCTATCTCTTGTCAAAGAGCTACATATAACAGGGACTTATAGCTGTCTTGAACATGCTTGTAGAGAAACATGAAAATTTTGTGATCATCTAGATATTGTTGGGAGAGCCAGCATTGTGTAATGATTTAAGCATTCAACTATGACTCTGGAAACCAGGGTTCAATTCCCATCTTGGCCATGAAACCCACTGGGTGACCCAGGGCAAGTCACATGCTCTCAGCTTCAGGGGAAGGCAATGGTAAACCTCCTCTGAACAAACCTTGCCCAGAAAACCTCAGGATAGGTTCACATAAGGGCCGCCATAACTCTGAAAAGAGTTGAAGACACAACAACAACAAGAACAAGAACAACAGGTATTGTTGGACTGAATCTCCTAGCATCCCTAGCTAGAATAGCTAGCGTTAGAAGATGCAGTCCACCACTATCTGGATGGCTGCATTATTTACACCCCTGTTCTGGGAAATGTAATGTTATTCAAACATCAAATCTATCCACCAGTTATAATTGCTTGCCTGAATCCTGTATCACATTTTACTTAATGTAACTTTACATATACTTATCTAAAGTAAGCGAAGTATTAAGGAACCCTGTTAGTGAATTGCAAAGATGTGTATCATCACATCAGCAAAGGTGCCCAATGTACAATAGTGCCCACTGCATTGTGCAATTGCCCAGTTCTAATCCCCACATACCTAAATCCACTTACAAAGATGTAAGTTCCCTGGATGGCCCTAGCGGTCTCTTCCAACTCTATGATTCTATGATTCTACAGAAGTCTAGTCCATGGTACTAATCAGTAGGCGAGCAACAATAGCCATGCAACATCAATGTCCACAATGTTTTAATACAAGCAAAGAACAAGTCCCTGCTACATGGCTCCCAAGACACAGTACATGACTGTTTTCTTTTAACCATATTCCCTCTACCATCCCTACCATTACTTCTACAGACAACAGAATCAAACAATGACTCTTTGTATAAAGTATCCATGTTGCTAGAGGTTACTAACCACAGCTATTTTCTGGCAAAGCCCAGAAAGAACCTGCAAGAGGATTAACAAAGGCCCCTATTTTGCATAAAACCGTCATTAGTTCCCTGCATTGTATCTTTTGTTAGCAATCAAGAGTCAAATACCAGCCAAAACCATTTATATGGCTTTCCTTTCACACTCTAGAATTTTTCTTTTATGACTATTACATTTTATTTATTTTGGCTGCTATTCTAATGGCAGGAAAGGAACAGTGCAATGTAACTAATGCTGCACAAACTGGCTGAGATTACAGCAATCAATGGGGATATTTAGGACAATCAATTTGTCACTGGTCAGACTATTCCACATCTTTATTTTTCAAGTATGTGTAGATTAAGTCTCAGAATGGCAGAGAGCTGTAACTCAGGAATTGCAAAAGCTAGTAACTTATTTACCATTATATTCAGTTTTAGCAATTATATTATATGTAACATTTTCTTATATATGAATGGCAAATACTAAATGGAATCCTTCAAAAGTCATTACAACAAATTTCCATTCAGGAGAAACAATAATGAAACATAGGTATTCTTGAAATACGATACACATCAGACTGATTACAGAGGAAGACTTAATAAATTTAATACACATTGAATCTAATTAGATATGCTTCCCAGTAAAAGGCCTTGTTTGCCACTAAATATACTTAAGTTGCACATTGCCTTCAACAAAACCCATTTGTCAACAGTTTAGGGCAAGACAAACATGTGAACTTGTTAAACAGGAATGTTTGTGTCAATGGAAGCTGATGGATGTACCACATTCCAGGTGCTAAACCAACCCCTGATTTTAGTGCCACTCCTAAACTAGATCCTACTTCATCCTGGTATTGGCAGAGCTCCCATACAACTCAGAGCAGCTGTTGTAAAATTCAGGTTGGTTTGCCATCCTCAAGGCAGCAGATCCTCTAACTACATCTGGTTTGAAGAAGGATGCAGTAGCTAAATGAGGCTGCTGGGGGTGGGGGGGATTCTGCCAATATGATGTCATCTAGAGTGGGCCCGCCATGTCAGCCTGCCTCAGATTCAAGCATCTGCGGATTGTCCCACCCCATTATTATCAATGTGTTCCTTGTAGCAAGCTCCAGTTAACAATTTGGCAGAAGTTCTTGGGGCTAATTGAAGTTGCCTGGGAGGCCGACGCAAATAACCACATAATGCAAAGCTGGAAGAAAGGCCACAACTTTATTAACACAGCAAACAAACAAATTGGTAGGGTTGGCTCAAAGCATAAGGTCAGGATCTGAAGTATTGAACAACCCCCTGGTTGTTCTATAAGCAGCATGCCTGGTGACCGCCAGGCGCTGGGATGACCTAGGGGCTAAGGAACGCCATGTGGCAACCATAATACCAGGCGCTCGCTTGTTCTCAAAGCCCATAGTCACCGGGAGGCATATCCTTGTTGTGGCCCCCGCAATGGCCACAACGCATGCCCTGCTCACCCCCGGGTCCCTACTGACTCCCAAACCAGTGCTCCATAGCCCTAGTATCCAACCAATCAGATCCATGGCCTATGCTGCCGCCCTTCAGTTGTGACAAAAACCCACAGACCCGAGGGAGAGAGGGTAGGAGAGCCAAGCAGCAAATGGCTGCGGGGCCTGGCTGCATGGCCCTTATATAGGCCTAGGTTCCGCCCAGTCACCCCATGGTTTGGGCTCCTCCTCCAAGGCAGCTCAACCAATGATCTGCCTTGGAGGACTGAAGACCCACCATTGAGTTTTCCTCTGCCCGTCCTAGAGCAGCGCGGGTGGAAGGGGCGGGCCCTTCCACTCCACGCCACCAATCAGGGCGGAGGGCATGCCCCAACCCAGAAGTTGGGGCGAAACGGCTCCGCGACAGCTCCCGGCAGCAATGTGGCCAGCCCAGTAAGGCGGGCAGCCGCCGCATTTTTCTGAGCACCTTTCAAAGGCAGCCCCACATAGGGCACATTACAGTAGTCTAAACAGAATGTAACCAAGGCATGTGCAACCATGGCTAGAGCTGACTTCTCCAGGAACAGCTGCAATTGGTGCACTAGATTTAACTGTGCAAAACCACTCCTGGTCACTGCCAAAACCTGCCCCCCCCCCCGACTCAGCACTGAATCCAAGAGTACCCATAAACTGCAAAACTGTATTTTCAGGGGCAATGTAAGCCCAGATCTTTATTCCCAGATCTGTCTTTCAACTCACCAGGAGCACCTCTGTCTTGTCTGGATTTTTTTTTTTAAAGGGGATCTAGGCAACTACAGAGCAGTCAGCTTGACTTCAATACCAGGAAAGGTTCTAGAACACGTCATTAAACAGTCAACTTGTGCACTTAGAAATGAATGCTATGATTACTAAAAGCCAGCATGGCTTTCTCAAAAACACTGTGACACCTAATTGTATCTCCTTTTTGGATAGAGATATAAGTTAGGTGGACCAAGACTGTGGATGTACTATATCTTGATTTTACTAAGGTTTTTGACAAAATTATTCATGATATTCTTGCAGACAAACTTGTAAAATGTGGACTAGACAATGTTACTGTTAAGTAGATTTGCAACTAGTTGACTTACAGAAATCAAAGACTATTCACCAATGATTCTTCTTCAATGGAGAGAAATTACTAATGAGGTACTTCAGAGTTTTCTCTTGGACCTGGTGTTATTTTGATGACAGAATTGAGGACATGCTTATCAAATTTGCTGATGCCTCCAAATTAGGAGGGATAGTTAATATCTCAGAGGACAGGATCAGAATTCAGGATGAATTTAACAGATTGTAGAGGTGGGCCAAAATAAACAAAATTAATTTCTACAGGGATAAATGTAAGGTACTTCCCCTAGGGAAGGGGTAGGCAACCTTTCTGAGCCGGGGGCCGGGTTGCTGCCCCTCAGGAGACTGGGGGCCGAAGGCAGGGGGTGGAGCTTCCACCCTCCGGGGGCAGAGCCATATGCCGGGGGTGGAGCTTCCACCCTCCAGGGGTGGAGCCGCATGCCGGGGTAGAGCTTCCACCCTCCGGGGGCCAGGCCTCCTCCTCTTTGTGGGCCCCTGACGAGGCCCCAGGCCCCGTCAGAGGCCGGCAAAAAAGCCGTCAGGGGACACCAGTGCTGGAGGCCTCCTCCTCTTTGCCGGCCCTTTTGCCGTCGCTGGGGCCCTCCAAGAGGGCTCCAGTGGTGGCAGCGGGCCTCTGGGAGGCCCTTTTGCCATCGCCGGGGGCCTCTTGGAGGGCGCCAGCGCCAGCATCATGCCTGGCAGAGGCCCCCTGCCACTGCCGGGTCCCTCTTGGAGGGCACCTGCGATGGCAAATGGCCTCCCAGAGGCCCGCTGCCGCTGCCGGGGCCCTCTTGGAGGGTGCCAGTGAAGGCATTGGGCCTGGCAGAGGCCCCCTGCCGCCGCTGGGGCCCTATTCAAGGGCTCCAGCGGCCGCAGCGGGCCTCTCAGAGGCCACTGCCAATGGTGGCGAAGTCTCGCGAGACTTCGCCTCTAGGCACCGCCATTTTTTTTCAAAATTGTGGCGAAGTCTCACGCGACCACAGGGGGAGGTCACGCGAGATTTCGCCCCCATTTTGAAAAAAATGGCAGTGGCCGGGAGCTGCAAAAGCCGCAATCGGCGGCAGCAGCAGGGGAAGGCAGGGGCCGGCGGAAAGGTCTCCGCGGGCCAGAGGTTGCCGACCCTTGCCCTAGGGAGAAATAATGAAATGCATAAATATAGGATAGGGTGACACCTGGCTTGAAAACACTACATATGAAAATTATCTAGGTGTCTTAGTAGACAATAAGCTAAACTTGAGAGACAAGTATATCACAAAAGTATGAGCAGAGGCCAAAAAGTGTCCGGGAAAGCAGCCAAAGGGCTGATAAGGCAGCTAGTTCTCAAACAAACAACCCCCTCCCAGCACAGCAAAGTCAGTGTAAGCTACACAGTCCTAGAGAGTTGCAGTAGCTTTACCAAAAGGGATTACCAAGAGAATTGTCAGACGGTCCGAGGTTCAGGGTAACAGATAGGCAGGTCGATGAAGCAGTCCAAGGTCAAGGTTTCCGGGTATTCAAGACAAGAAGCCAAGGAGCCAGAGACAGAGTCTTTCCCCTAAAAGAGTCAGATATCCACTGGCAAGGAACCACACATGCTCCAGGTGCTTAAGAAGGCAAGGAGCTGGCCTTCAGCTGTGCCTGATTACAAAGACGCTTCTGATAAAGCCTCCGAGATCTTCGAAGGCACTCTCTTTCTGCTCGACGCTCATTGAAGGTAGGCACACTGCCCAGATCCTCCTCCATGTCCACAGCCTCGGCACCAGGCAAACTTGACTGCTGAACCTCTGGAGGGGCCATAGACTCTGCTCCAGCAGAACTAGGGGCAGCCTCTGGCTCCTCCATTACAGGTTCAAGCCCCTGGGGCTCTGGCTCCTCCATTATAGGTTCAGATCCCAGAGGCTCTAGCTCATCCTCTGAGTCCTCCAAGCCATCTTCCAGGCTGGGCATGACAAAAAGGAAAAGAAAAAGCCAATGCAGTTCATCAACTGGAGCATAGCATCAAAATCAAGGGAACTGAGAGTACTATTCTATTCTGCTTGGTCAATCCTTACCTGGAGTACTGTGTCCATTTCTGGGCACTGCAGTTCAAGAAAGATACTGATAAACTAGAAAATGTCTAGAGGAAAGCAATCCAGATGATAAAAGTGCTAGAAACCAAACCCCATGAGCAATGACTGCAGGAGCTAGGAATGTTCAAAGTGGCAAAGAAAAAATTGACAAATAATATGACAAGGCACATACATGGAAGCTTGTTTTCTGCTGTTCCAGCAACTAAAACACAAATCAGTGGATGCAAATCATCAGAGAAGAGATTTCATCTAATTATTAGGAAGAATATATTGACTCTAAGAGCTGTTCAACGGTGGAAAATATTATCTCAGAAGATGGTGCACTCTCCATCTTTGGAGATCTTTAAACAGAGTTTGGATGATGATTTTTGGAAGTGCTTTGGTTATGTATTCCTGCATGGCAGGGGATTGTAAGGGGATGGCCCTTACAGTCTCTGCCAAATATGTGATTCTATTATTTTCCCCCCTTTCTCTTTCCTCCTTTTTCTGAGAATATTGCAGACTGTGACATTTTCAATCTTTCTCAAGTTCTGTTTCCTTAGCCTTGTGGAAAACTACTCTATTCATCATGTTCTTTTGCTTTTCTTGCTATCCTTTTGAAACAACAGCCTGGTCAAGAAGATCCTAACACTTAATTCTACTTGCAAGCAGACTCCCCCCACCCCCAAAGTTCCCCTTTTTCTGTCTTGTTGTTTAGTGTCTGCTATCTTCTTTTCTTCACCTCTCAGTCTTTCTCCATTCCTTAGCCCTGATTGCAATCGGCTTCTCTTGTGGTGGAAGAGTTATATTAAAATGTCAGCCCAGTGTGTAGTTGCTGTGAGAAAGGCAAATTCCGTGCTGGGAATCATTGGGGGGGGGGGGGGTGTCAAAACTAAAATGACCAATATTATTATGCTCTTAAACAAATCTATGTTGCCACTATATTTGGAATACTGTTACACTTTTGGTCACTGCGTAGACAGATACTGTGGAACCTGAAAGCAACTCCTCTACAGTGAAAAGTTTGGGGCTTTTTAGCTTAGAAAAAAGTCAAAGAAGTTGAAAACATCCTAGACTGTGTATAGGGTAGAAAAAACAGACAGAGTTTGCTTGTCCAATGAACCTGAAGGGACCTAACACATCAAAGGATGTACTTCTTTACAATATATAGTTAAACTACAGGATTTATTCCTACAGAATAGAGTAATGGCCACTGACTTTGATGGTTTTAAATTAGGATTTTTAAAAAAGCAAAAGCTGTGGAACATCTAGTGAACTCTTCAAGAGAAAAAAGAGATCCATCTCAAATGCTCATAAGATGGTCTATTGTTCTATTAAAAGCCTGACACATTTAAGCCTGGCATGTATTAGATGACATGTATCTATGTGTTGTCTTCTTATAATTTTTCAGTATAGCACCCTTAAGGCCTGGAGAAGCCCTTATGAGCGAATATGTATTACCTGCAGCATTAGAGGTACTAGTTGAAACATAAGAGTGCTATTGCATTCATGTTTTTCTGTGAGTTTTCCCCAAACACCTAACTGAGCACTTTGCAAACAGAAACTGGTCAGACACCTAGTCCAAGCTCTTCTTATGTGCAAGTTGGTTAAGAAGCATTATGATTTTAAAATTAAATTATTCTTAATTTCATCCTTAAATGTGTCCAAAACATATAAGCATTTGGAAAGATAAACAGCATTATGATAAAGAGAGAAGGCTCTCCATTCTCCAGAGTGTAGAAAATGAAATGACAAACAGTGAAGGAAAACACAAGGTGGGAAGGTCAGCAGGGGTTAAAAAAAAGGCTCCCATTCTTTGCCATATGGCCCACTTGGTGATAAAGTTAACAGGTTGTGCTTGTTTGGTGTTAATTACAATTAATCTGAGTGATTCCTGTCAAAATAAATGAACAAAGTGCATTTTGTACTACATAATGCACACATTTCTGTTATTGCTTAACTTGCTAATTTGCAAATTTCTGTAATCTACATTGTGTCTCTTGTTATTGTTATAAATTATCATCTCTCTCCAATAATTGCAGTCTGTCAGCCTCCATTTCCCAGTAGTTTCAGTTGAACACATCATTTTTCACTTCCTATCCTGAACTGCTCAATATTCTTTCTGAGGGTTGCTAAAACACTCAGATTCAGCTCCCATTAAAACAATAATACTGTTTCTGTTCCATCAAAGGGGGTAAAGTAACAAAATCTTCAAGTGAGCAATTGAATTTCATGAAGAAGAACTTTCCTTTGCCAGTTACCTATTCATATGTAAGCGTTGTAAAACTCCTTTGAAAGGTGCTAGAGTAGAGGGTGAGCAAAGTAAAAAAAAAGTTTTTTATTAAAAAATGCCCACTCATGCTTTATAAAGGGTGCATGAGCAATTTCATTGCACAGATGAGTCCTTTTTTACAGTGGGAAGTAACTTGGCAAATTTCCCCCTCTGTATCGTTGCTGTATTCCAGCCATTCAAATCTGGCCATATAATTTGTATTCAAATCATGCAAAATACACATATTAATCCTTCTAATTTTTTTCCCCTACCACAGTCTTTTAGCCTCAGTACCATTTGTATAGCAACTATTCTTTTGAGAGAACTAACCAAGTAATGTTTATAGTTCTGGAGCTGCAATTAAGAAGTTCAAGTCTTTGTTTGGCCAAGGGATTTACCAAGTCACTGCGGGCCATCACCACCTCTCAATTAATCTATCATATAGGGTTGTTGTGTGAATTAATAGTAGCACAGCAAGCATGTGAAGTGGCCATATATATCCCTAGTGTGGTAAATAATGACAACATTTTGTCATGCAAAATGGCACTTCTAAAGTCATTATATTCTCATCAGATCACTATCATATTTTTTTGGGACAGCTTTTAAAAAATGATGGCATAAAAATACAGAACCATGACCATATCAGAGGAAGCCTCTGAAGTGCTTGCCATGTGCTTCACAAGGAAAAATGTAGAGGGGGGTAAGGGCAGACTTACAAGCTGTAACTCCTTCCTTTGCACATTGCCTCACCTTTTAACTGCTTCTTTTGATCTTCACACCTTTTCACTGCATCCATCTTTTTTCTTGCCTCACCTCATCTCTTAACAATGCCTCCTTCCCTTACTCCACAGCTGTACCTCTCTGCTCTCCTTGCCTCACCTTGCATCTTTGACATGTTCCTGTCTTTTTCTTCTTACTCTCAATTGCATGCATCTCCCACCTTCCCTTCTCTCCTTGTATCACTTTGGACCACAACTCCTCCCTGCCTTGTACTTTAAACACTTATATCTAACTATCATGCTCACTAAACCTCCCACTGCACTTCTCACCTCCATTCTCTTCCCATGTCTCATTTCACACCTTTACCTCTGTTCTTTCTTCCAGTGCTATGCTACTTAGATGTCTCACCCTCCCTTCCCTCTTCCCCCCCACTTTCCACTGAGCTCATGCTGCCATGCTTCCCTTCTCTTGCACTTTACATCTATCTGCTCTTTTTCCTACCCACCCTTCCTCCTTCCAGCTTACTTTACTTGACCTTCTGCTTTGCTTTCCTCCTTTTTAGCCAGAGCTGAATCTCCAACACTTTGCTTCTCCACTCCTTGCTTCACTTTATGCTGTCCACATCCCAAAGAAGCAGCAGCTATACAAAGCTTTTTTCCCCTCTTTCTACATGCTTGCATGTGTAAGAGAGAGAGAAATGCTGAAAAGAACTGAGGTATAAAAGTATTTGAGAAAGAGAAAGATACCAGTAATGTCTGCCAGCTTTCAACAGTGGCCTCTGCAACTGATAACATCTGTTCCTCTTCATACATTTCACAAGTGCATGTGGGCACCAGACACCACTGTTGTCATCTCATACTCAGTATTGTATATGGATGGTAGGCCCTTCCCATCTGGGAGTTTATTTTCCCCCTGCCCATTGCAGATGGGGGGGGGGGGAAACACAGGAGCTGAAGCCCATATTAGTCAATGGCCAGTGATGTGAGCAGTTTCATGTCAGTGTGCCCATGGCTTCTGTAGGAATTCTAATCCATACATGGTTAGCCCACCAGTACAGCATTGTACTGCTTCTCTTTTGTATCCACCTTTTATTGTTTAGACATATTGAACTTCACAAACTATCCATTTTTCAAAATTAAAAATAGATATTTGGCTACTTCTGGCTGCTGCTGCTGCTATTGCCACCACCTCCTCCTCCTCCATTTTTGGCATTTTTAGCACTCCATGCAGTCTTCAGTGTGTCTCAGAGATAGAAAATTGGCCTCTGGACCCACCAGTTTCCCACTTCTGTGTTTTTGTTGTTGACACGTTACTTCCAAGCTGTGAATGAAAACCACCAATTACATCTTATTCATACCACTCCTATCTTAAACTCTAGCTTATATCTTGTCTCAGCTGCCTTAATTGTCCTAGATTTTAAAAGAGCAGTCCAAAGTGCTAGACCTATTGTGAATTGTTCAAGGTCACCCAGTGTGTTTCCAGGGATAACAGGGATTTGAACTCTGGTGTCCCAGAGTTCTAGTTCACCACTCAAACTACTATACTAGCTTTTGTTGTTGTTGTGTGCCTTCAAGTTGTTTCCAACGTACAGTGCACCTATCACAGGGCTTTCTTGGCAAGAAAGAGGGAATTTGACTTTTCCATCATCATCCTCTGAGGATGAAAGTGTGTGGCTTGCTCAAGGTTACCCAATGGGTTTGCATGGTCAAGATTCACACTCTGGTCTCCAGAGTCATAGTCCAACACTACACCACCAGCTAGTAAGACATATATATTCCTTTAAAAATCAGTGTAATCTTTCCTTTACCCAACTTTTGAAATGTGTTCCTATGTAGTCTGGAATCTGAATATACTGTTTAAAAGGAACAGCTGAAGAAAGTCCTGACATTCGAAAAAAAGTTAAGCAACAGTCTAAACACAGTTATATTAAACAGGTGGAACATAAGGTGTTGCTGCAAACTGGCAGTCTCACACAGTAACTTATGCTATGGAAATTCTGGCTGTGTTACAAACAATGGCCAGATGCATCACACAGTTTACAACAGAAATAGTGAATGAACGTGGGGGATGGGGATGCCCAGTGTACAATTATTATGTATTTTTCCTGCAAGGAGAAGGTTTCTTTTGAAGACAAAATAAATAATGGAAATGAATCTGTGATGCTTAACTTGTAAAAAATATTCTCACCAGAAACAAAGGCTGCAGATTTTTCTATTTTTATTAGCACTTGGGGGTGGAAAAAATCCTTTAATCCCTAAACAAAGTAGGCTGCAACTGAAATGCTAAATCAGCCTTACTTACATCTAACGATTCATTTGCAATTTAAAGGGATTATTTTGGCAAGGCAATGTACAAGAAGGAGACTTTTAACTATATGCTACTGGTTTCTATAAATATCATTGGAGGAGAGGAGACAGACAGAAGGATGGTAAATAAATTTGCTTCCTTAAATTAACAAATTAATTTGCATAACACAAAACAGCATTTGGGCAGATATCTGGCCTGTGGAGAGATGCCCTAAAGCCTAGTTCAAACATAATGCTCAGCATTATGCTAATAAACTTTATGCAATGCCCTTCCTCCCCAATCTTCTACTTTCATACACAAGGGACAACTTTGATTAAGCCACACTTTCCAGTTAAATCCAAACTTTAAGAAACTGTGGTTTATTTTAACTGCAGTGTGCTCAAGCGAGAAAATGAAATGTAGAGTGCATCCATACTGCAGAAATAAAGCAGTTTGACACTACTTTAAATGCTATGGCGCCATCCTGGGGGATGTTGGGATTTGTTTGGTGAAGTACTAAAGCACTCTGACAGATCAGGCTGAATACCTCACCAAAATACAAATCACAGGATTCCGTGATGGAGCCATGACTGTTAAAGTGGTGTCAAACTGCTTTATTTCTACAATGTGGAAATGTAGTTTCTTAACTAGTCAGAATATCCAGATGTAAACAGAACATTTTAGTTTCTTTTTTTTTTTCTTTTTTTTTTTTTTTTTTTTGGTATAGGAGGGAAAAAGTGTGGAAACATGAAACCAAAACTTATCATTTCTAGGTCTTACAGTGTTAAACCACATTGCAGCAGATTGTCTATTCCAGGCCTAAGAGTGGCATCTATCCAGTCCAAATAATTGGCATGAATTCATCTCAATGTCTTTATCCACTTTTCAGGCTAACAAATATATATAGTGAAGCAAATTCTCAATCTGTGGAATGGATTTTGATATTAATAGGTTAAGCCTACACAGTTTTTACTGGCAGTGTTTAAAAGCCATCACTGAAATCCTGAACATTCCTAATGACATGCAACAGTGGGCTGCTTTGATGTACTGATTAGTTCCTAAATTATGGAATTTGCAATTTACATGCATTCATGTGCAACTGAGGGTCAATCTCAACATGATAGCAGCACCATGTTTGTTTAGTCATTCATCTTGCCTGTCAAAAAAGGTGGTTGCTATCCAACTTTTTTTACTTCAAAGACATGCCCAGACCCTAGACTAGATGCCTGCCAGTAGGGACTGCAAGAAAAGAGCCTAGTTGAGTTGAACTGGAAGCAGGGCAGAAAAATATATATATACCTGTCTATCCACAACTGTTATCTCCCAGCACCACATTCTGCATGCATTACATTGGTTCTTAAACATTTAGCATTGTGCGTGTCAAACTCTCCCAACTTTTCCCCCCCTGCAGCCCTGGCCCAGGAGGGGGATCAAAACAGAGGATGTGCCTTGGAAAATACTCATAGGTCAGTTAAACAAACTGAGAATCATTTAAAAGATTTCAGTAAGGTCTCAAGACAAGTATATCTGCGTTGAAGTCCTTTCTACAGAAGCACTACCTAATCTCATTTAATTAGGTTTCATTAAGAGAGACTTCTTGTCATAAGAATAATTATGTGATACAAAAGGAGCCCTTCATTACAGAGATAGAAGTGGGATTTTCAGAACAATTCTGTTGCCTACAACCTACACAGAAGAAAGATCTACTAAATTCAGATTGACTCAATCACAAGTAAATGTGTGCAGTATTGCAGCCTTCATTTGGCATCAACAATGCTCATAATTAAAGAGGTTAATGAACCCAACTCTCATTTATGTTCTGTGGATTAAAACCAGAGTTTGTAAAAGACAACTTGTTATTTCCATTAGACAATGATGGTGGTGGGAAATCAACTCACCTGGAGTAAAATTTTACAGATCCCAAGGACCAACAAAAAGGCAACAATTCCTAGAACAAATCAAGCATGAACTACCCCTAGGTGTCAAAATCATGAAACTGAGACTATTGTACTTTGGACATATCACAAGAAGATATGACTTGTCAGAAAAGACAATAATGATAGGCAAAGTTGAAGGCAGTAGCAGATCAAGAAGATGGTATTACAGATAAACTGGCTCCATCAAGGAAGCCACCACCCTAAGTTTGGAAGCTATGAGCAAGGCTGGTAGAAACAGAATCTTTTGGAGATCTCTAATTTATTTTTGTGTGTCTTCAAGTTGTTTCTGACTTATTGTAAAACTAAGGCAAACCTATCACAGGATTTTCTTGGCAAAACTTTTTCAGAATGGGTTTCCTCAGAGGCTGAGAGAGTAGGACTTGTCCAAGGTCACTCAGTGAGTTTCCATGCCTGAATGGGAATTCAAATCCTGTTCCCCAGAGTCACAGTTCACTGCTCAAACCACTATACTGCACTGGCTTTTCTCCATAGGGTGGCTAAAAATCAAAGCCAACTTACCAGCACATAGCAAGAGTAACAACCTAATGTACTGCCAAACCTGGCTAAATTCACATGTGATTTTTGACATTTTGGTAGTTAAATCACAAAGTAGGTGGTAGTTTGAAGGTTTCTGTTTCAGTTCAAGATAGGTCTGCTGGAAGCAGCCAGTCATACATCCTGCCCAGCATTTAATTATTGTTCTCTGTAGTAAATAGTGTGTAAGTAGGGTTGCCATAATTCAGGACCTCCAAACCGGGACAAATGTAGGACAAATGTAGGACAAAATGTTCAACTGTAGGACACATTTTTTAAAATGGAGGACACGCAAACAAATTGATGATTTAAAAAAAATTCATATAAATGCATGTTTCTTAGGCATGATCAAAATGGCATCATTCCTAGACAGATGGCAGAAATGTGCTTCCCTTTCTGGCCAAAAACCAGAAGAAGAGGAGGAAGAGTGGAAGAAGCACAGGAGGAGGAAGAGGAGAAGAAGAAAAGGAGGAATAAGAGGAGGAGGAAGAGGGGAAAAGGAGGAGGAGGAAGAAGAGGAAGTAGAGAGGAAGAAAAATGGGAGGAAGAGGGGAAGAAGAGGATGAGGTGGAGAAGAAGAGGAGGAGGAAGAAGATGAAGAAGGGGAGGAAGAGGAGGAGGAGGAGAGGAGACAGAAGAAGAGGAGGAGGAGAAAGAAGAGGAAAGGCTCTTTCCCCTACCTGGCTGCCTCCGTCGCCGGCAGAGGAGGCGGCAAGGCAAGGGAAAGGGGGCCTTGCTGAGGCGAGGCCCTTTGGCCCTGTCAGGCCGCCTCCGTCGCCGGCGGAAGAGGCGGCAAGGCAGGGAAAGGGGGCCTCACTGAGGCGAAGCCCTTTGGCCTTGCCTGGGCACCTCCGTCACTGGTGGAGGAGGCCAAGCAGGGAACGGGCCTCCCTGAGGCGAGGCTCCTTTCCCTGCCTGGCATCCGTTGTCGGGGGGATCCCGTGGGCGGGAGCAAACTGGGGTGGGACCGTGCAGACCCGCCCCAAACTGGGAAAGTCCCGCCCCCAGGCGGGATATGGCAACCCTATGTGTAAGTCAGTTGATTTCAGTAACAGCAGACTTATCTACCCGTCTGAAATACATTATTCTTGAAGGGCATGCCAGATTAAAAGGAAGAAGGTGAGGAAAATTATAAACATGAACAGTTTTTAAGATTTATACCTATTCCCTTAAATCCACTAACATAGTTATAACACTCTGGATCATTCTAAGCAACTTGAATTTTTGCAAGGTTCCTGACTCTTTCAAAGATTTTTACATGGGGGGGGGGGGGTTGTCAGGTGATGTCATCTTCAATTAGTAGCCTTCTCATGTTTTTCCATTTTGTCTTCAATCTTTTTCTTATCAGAAAAAACAATCTGTTGAGCAAGAAAAGATGGAGCAACTGCAGAGCACCTTTTGACAATAAGCGCTAAGATCCATCTGTCTGAAAGTGTACTTCAGCAACATTCTTGGTATGGGATTTTCTTCCTCTGCTATGTTTTAAAGAAGGTTCTGAATAAATATTAGAAAGAACTTCCTTATGCTAAGAGCTGCTCAATAGTGGAATAGACTATAGTTGGCCCACCACATTTGCAGCTTTGAGTTATTCATGGGCTTAATAAATATAGTAGAATCTCATTAATCCGACCTTCGTTGATCCGACATTCCAGTTTATCTGACGTCGGACTGGTCAGTAGGCATGGCTTTGAGCCCTGACCACGCCCCCATCACCAGGCCCCAAGCGAGGCGGCAGGCACGGAGCACCAGGTGGCAGTGGCCCCGAGTGCCACCCCACCAGGCCACAGGTGCAGAGGCGGCAGCAGCCCCGAGCACCACCCCCACCAGGCTGCAGGCGCGGAGGCGGCAGCGGCCCCGAGCGCCACCGCCACCAGGCCGCAGGCGCGGAGGCGGCAGCAGCCCTGAGCGCCACCCCCACCTGGCCTCAGGCACGGAGGCGGCAGCGGCCCCGAGTGCCACCCCCACCAGGCCGCAGGCTCCAACCGCCCTGAGTGCCACCATAGGCTTTTCCTATGACCCTCCGGATTATCCAACTTTTTTGACTATCTGACCTATGGAACTGCCAGTTTACGTCGGATAATCGAGACTCTATTGTATATTCTCTAGAAATCTCTAGGTCCTCCAGTGTAACTCTGCCAGAAATTGACTATAGATTCACAGTGGAAGACCTAGAGATTCCTAGAGAAAATGCTTCTTCGGGCATTTGTAGGTCATCCAGTGCAATTCCATGGTCAGGTTCTGCCACATGATAGCCATAGCATTACACTCTAAGACCTAGACATTCCTACAGAGGTGTTCTCTCAGATTAAAAAAGGTAGCTTTTATTTGTGCATGCACGCACACACACATTCACAGAGGTCCTGCATCCCTAACCTTAGAAAATCTGGAGGGCTCATAGTACTTTGGAAGATGGAGGACTCTCCTTCATTAAAGATTTTTAAACAGAGGTTAGATGTCCACCCCTGAGGGTTCCTAGTAGATCCCTATTATGGTAGAATGTTGGCCTAGATGAACTCTATGATTCTATGATTTTAATTAAAAATCTACTTTCAATACAATGGTGGTCTGTATATGTTAGTACTTCCTAACCACCACTAAAGGCATTTTCTATCACAGGTGGGCCTGCTCTGTAGACAAAGATGACAAGAGTCCAAAGAATGTAGGAGCCCTGGTGGTGCAGTGATTAAATGCCTGTACTGTAGACACTCATTCACAAACCATAAGGTTGCGATTCAATACCTGCCAAGGGCTCAATCTCTACTCAGGCTTGCACCCTTCCAAGGTTGCTAAAATGAATACCCAGCTTGTTGAGGGCAATTAGTTTACAGTTGTAAACCACTTAGACTGCTTAGGTGGTAAGAAGTGGTATATAAATGAAGCTGCTATTGCTAATGTACAAATGGATACACATTCGTTTTGATAGATGTTTTACCAGATTTATGTTTTTTGCTTTTACTTTTGAAACATGGCCTAAGCTCAACTGCATGATGTTTATGTAAATTCTCTGTGGCAGCATGTGTGTATATGTGTTGGGGGAGGTTTTTCCTTCTCTTCTATCAACCTCAATGATAGAAAATTGTGTCTAGTTTTCAACTAATGGCAATTTCTTAAACATCATACCATTGCTGCCCTTGAAAACTATCTCTTGCATGAATTAGTGTCAGAAGCTATCTGTGCATCAAATCCTGTGGAGTAATGTGATTTTGTTTGCAAGTCAGAAGGACACAAAGAAACATTAGATGGTCTGACAACATTTCAGAAAGGAGTTATCTGAAAGTCTTTTAATTCTCTCAATATATTCAAAAAAATTTGAACGCATTCCACTTGTCACTAAGACTTAACCATAAGCATTGGAAAACAATGGAATTGCTCTTCTTTGCACAAACCACTCAAAAATAAAATCAGTTTAAATGTGTAGGGTGAGGAACCTTTAAATTTGTCTTTTCTGACCATTTGCACCATTTGCCACATCAAGGTACAGAAGGGATTAGAAAACACACCCAACTTCCTCCTTCTTATCAGAAGACTCCTCCAGCCAGTTCCCATGCCAGATGGAGAACTCTGACAGTTGTGGTCCCCAAAGTACATTTTTCCAATATCCATCTGAAGAGAAAGTTGGACTATGCTTTCCACCCCTCCTCCTTAGCCTCTCTCCCCAGCTGCCTGGAGCCAAATTCCACTCCAGCTTTATGTTCGCATAAAGTGGTGGGGCTATGGAAGCACCCACCTCTGAGTATTCTTTGTCTAAGAAAGCCCTATGAAATTCATAAGGTCACTATAAGTCAAGAGGCGAGTTGATGGAACTTACATACACATAACTGATGATTGGGAGATTATTTCTAGTCATGGTGTTAGTGACCTTGTCCACCCTTCTCCTTGGATCTACAACACGTGTCTCCAACTGGCTGCTCTTCAGATTTATTTATTTTTTTTTACACTCTCATGTACCAGGAAAGGGCATTTTAATCCACCAGAGTCACATTGTGTAAAAAAAAATAAAAATAAATTCATACAGAATTAGACCTGCAATGTAGGCATTTTAGAACACTGTCTGTAAGCAGCAACAGCAAAATCCAGTAACTCGACATGTAGAATATTTGGTTTTTGGTTTTATACACAAAAATGGACAAAATTTATCCGAAGACATGCACTGCCTTTTGCTACAGCAATAACTCTTTATTCTGAACAATGTAATGTACTGGGGCAAAAATGCCCCATGACATTACTCAATGAACAATGATTCCAAGAAGCAGAAGTCACATGATTTATTGTTAGTAGGTTGGTTTCATTTGGGAGATGGGAGGACACTGGCATTTTCAATAGATTCAGGGATTATAAAAAATGTACATTAAGCCTAATCTTAATCTTTATTTATTTATTTGAGTACTTATACCCCACCCTTCAGCCCTAAAGGCTATCAGAGGGGCTTACAATTATTATTTTTAATTAGACGGTTCCCTGCCCTCAGGCTTACAATCTAAAAAGACATGACACAAAAGGAGAAGGGAATGGTGGTGGGGAAAGGGACCAGGTCCAGCAGTTCTTCTCTCCCTCTGAGACCTGGACCAAGGCAGATGGACTGGAGGGAGGGCTCTTCTTCTTAGTTCAGGCCAGGCCTGATGGAATGCTAAAAATTCTAACCTTACTGTTAATTTTCAGAACTCTCGAATTGCAATGAGATCAAACAATGCTCTACAACTCACTCAAGCCAATTAAAAAAAAATCTCAGTAACAGAGGGTTGAAAAAACAATCATCACCACCATCATCATCTCATCATCATCTTTATTATTACAGTGGGCCCTGCACATTCACTGGGGTTAGGGATGCAGGATCCCTGTGAAAGTGGGAAAACTACAAATAAAAAACAAATACTGCTTAAAGTGGGAGAACACTTCTCTAGAAATCCTGCAGTGCAACTCAATGGTCAATATCCACTAGACGCTGACCATAGAAGTGTCCTGGAAGACCTACAAATGCCTAGAGAAGCATTCTCTCTAGAAATCTCTATGTCCTCCAGTTCAGCCTCTGGTGAAAGCTGGCCATACAGTAACATTGGAGTATCTAGAGGGGCCCAGAGATAACATATTAATGAAATTCGTGAATAATCAAATCCACAAAAGACAAAGCCACAAATGTGGAGGGCCAACTGTCCTTATATTTATATCCTAACTTCACTCCAATGAGTAACATATCTCGATCTCCTTCAGTTCACTTTATTGCCACAACATCCATGGCACATAGGGGTGCTTTCTTTTCCCATAGGTGACCTGTCTGTATGATTCTTCTCCATTTCCCTCTGTGGGGGAAAATAGCACCTGTGATCCATAGACAACCTGGGCTAAAATGGTGATAGAGATGGCAGTGGCTATGTCTCACAAGTGGCAGTGGTGGGGCAGCAGTAGGAGGAGTAAAATGACTGTGGGTTCAGGACTAATGGCAGAAGCAGAGGGAATAATCATTGACTGGCAAGTGAAAAAGATGTGCTGCCAGCTTTTGAGCAGCTAAGGAACTGGCATGGCAACTTTCTCTTTTGATAGTGATAGCTTTTTCTCCCTTCTGCATATCCCTGCCACTGCATATCCCTGCAAAAGGTGTGCTGCACCACTCTAACTGACTATTCCTCTGGCATAAAGCACAAACAGAAATCCAGCCAGTAGGAAATAAATAAATAATTCTTCTCCTTACATCATAGACTGTGGCTGAGTAATGTATATCTTGTAGGGATGCAACCACACTGGCTTCCAGGTTGCTTCCATGCTCACTTCAAGGTGATGGTTTTAATTTACAAAGACTTAAATGGCTTGAGGTCCAGGTTGTAATACGGCCCTATTTTATATACATAGGTCTGCCAGGAATTTAAAATCTTCAGCAGTGACATCACTGTGTGTCTCACCATATCATACAGCTATGGCACACAAAGAGATTTCTCGTGGCACGCGGATGATGGGAAGAGGAGGAACAGGTGCCTCCTTCTCCTCCTTCCCAGCCATCCAGGGCCTTCACTCTGGAGAGGCAGCTGAAGGCCCGGGAGGGCAGGGGGAAGAAATCCCACACTGGAACTCCCACCCTTGGAGGGCAGAGGTCTTTCCCCCCCCCCGGAAGTCCTCCCCCAGCACCAGGTAACACCTGGTGCCGGAAGGTCTTTTAGCTTGGACATTTGGTCCCTGAAAGGTTAACCATCACTGCTCTAGGGAGAACATTCCAGAGCTGAGGCACCACAAAGACCCTGTATGTAATCATCATCAAGCTAAAACCAAGGAAGATTTTGATAATTAGACAGATATCTAAAAGAGGAGGTGAACCCTGTTGCTGTAATCCTACCCCAGTTTACCCAGTTAATCTAGAGTGGGCATGCAAAGAATTACACTGTTTCAGAGTTGTTTGGTGTTGTTGAGGAGTTACAACTAGATATTTTGCTTACTCAGAATCCAGGAGTTCTTTTCTCCATTGAATTTTGATGACTGTACAATTTGAAACCTATGTGAGAGCTGTATTGAGAGTTTACAGTGCAGAGAAATGGGAAATAGGAAAGTATTTTAAATCAGAGAATTTAAAAGAGGCACCAGTTACAAGTTTGCATTTAATGGATATGGTTAAATTTAAATAGCCACTGATGGGGAGGGGGTGGGAATAGAGATGAACAGTTTAGCTTTCCTGGGAACATTCTCCCCAGTGCTGAGATTTATAATGGAAGCCAGCTGCAGCCACAACCAATAAGCAACAATATGTCCGCTTTAACTTGCCACCAGCCTTAACTAATCAAGACCCTCTGAAATATTCGTCAGGGTGATTCAATGTTGTGAGCTCTATATAAATCTTGGGATACAAGAGATTGTTAAAATGTGCAAGGAGGCTTTTGCATTGCAATTACTATACTGCCATTGGGGAAATCTTTGCAGGTAAAATGTACTCTTGGGCTAACTCATCTTTTAACAACAATTTCATATATCCAGACATGGAAACAAATGTAAGAAAAAGTGCTTGGCACAGTTTCCCAGCTCTCTTTCCTGACACTCCCGCCCTGTTCCATTTGGCTTTTCAAAAAGCAAAGTCAACTGAAGAATTTGTCTGAGCTAATTTAGCACAAGTGGCTATCATTCAAGATTTCCCTGGTTGATAGCCTGCCTCAGTTATAAATACACTAGGTGATTAAAACCAAGCCATCATGTCTCAGCTTCAACTATACCTCTACAACACAGATACCACAATCCAGGACCATCTGCAGGACTGTTGTAAGATTTACCAAGATATGGCTGAAGTCCTTTACTCCTGTCCACAGCCTTGAACTTGCAAGGCCTGAGGAGACTGTTGATGACAGGGTGATTGGGGAGTCTCTGTTTCATAGGGTTGCCATGAGTAGCAGCTGACTTGATGTCAGTTAACAACAACATCCTATGTTTATTTATATCACATCCACCCTCAACAAGAACCCATGAAATTTGAAAACATAATGTCTCTCCCAAATTGAAGCTTGGATCAAATTCTTTTCATCTTGGATAGAAGTGACCAGTGGAGTCCCACAGGGCTCTGTCCTGGGCCCAGTGTTGTTCAACATCTTTATCAATGACTTGGATGTCAGAATTGGGGGCATACTTATCAAATTTGCAGATGACAACAAATTAGAAGGAATAGCTAACACCCCAGAGGAAAGGATCAAAATTCAAAATGACCTGAATAAACTGGAAAGCTGGGCCAAAGCTAACAAAATGATATTGAACACATAGAAATGTAAGGTATTGCACTTAGGGCAGAAAAATGAAATGCATAGATATAGGATGGGGGAAACCTGGCTTAACGAGACTACCTGCTTTATCACACTAGGTGGCAAACAGGATTTAAATGAGAGTTGATCTAGAGAAAACCAGGAAATGCCTGATGTTTCTTGCACAATATTTCCTGGTTTTCTCTGGTTTGGCTCTCATTTGGATCCTGTTTGCCCCCTAGTGTGATAAAGCAGTAGGTGTGAAAAGGATCTAGGAGTCCACAAGTTGAACATGAGTCAACAGTGCGATGCTACAGCTAAAAAGGCCAATGCAATTTTAGGCTGCATCAATAGAAGTATAGTATAGTATCTAGATCAAGGGAAGTAATAGTGCCACTCTATTCTGCTTTGGTCAGGCCTCACCTGGAATACTGTGTCCAGTTTTGGGCACCACAATTCAAAAAGGATGTTGAGAAACTGGAATGTGTCCAAAGGATGGTGACTAAAATGGTGAAGGGTCTAGAAACCATGCTCTATGAGGAACAACTTAGGGAGCTGGGGATGTTTAGCCTGGGGAAGAGAAGGTTAAGAGGTGATATGATAGCCCTGTTTAAATACTTGAAAGGATGTCACATTGAGGAGGGAGCAAGCTTGTTTTCTGCTGCTCCAGAGAACAGGACCCGGAACAATGGATGCAAGCTACAGGAAAAGAGATTCTACTTCTATATTAGAGGAGGAACTTCCTGACAGTAAGGGTTCAACAGTGAAACACACTCCCTCAGAGTGTGGTGGAGTCTCCTTCCTTGGAGATCTTTAAACAGAGGCTGGATGGCCATCTGTCGGGGATGCTCTGAGAGTTCCTGCATGGCCCTTGTGGTTTCTTCCAACTCAATGATTCTATGATTCATAGGATAAGTGACAGAGCCCATGTATTGCTTACAGAAGGTTCAATCTCTGATATTTCCAAGTACGTCTAAGAAAGAGTCCTGTCTTGAAATCCTAAGCAGTTACTATGAATTTACAATACTGAGGTAGATCAACCAGTGATATGACTTTCCCCCTCTCCTTATTCCACTGAAAGAATCAATTCATGTTACTGGTCTATGTTCCAAGTAGCTCTTGGAACTGATGCCAGCCTTCTAAACATGGTGCTTTTTAGCAGCACTAAAGACAAATCTGGAAGCTTATCTGTACTATATTACACTACTTCTAACCAAACCCTGTGCTCATAAATTTAGGAGTGGAACATAAAGGCCCACCCCCTTTGCTAATGCTTTACAAATATCCCTTGTACTCACACACTCAGCTACACAATACTCTCACCATACTGCTACCTCAGTATTGGGTAACTGTCCCACTGTTCAGCATGCTCCCCTCACCTCTTTTTTTTCCACACTTGTTATAATTTTCAGACTGCTGTTTTGATGCTACAACCATAACAGTGGCTCTCACATTGCTGATGCTGCTGTTACAGCATCAGCATCCCAATACATGTTTCTGCCTTCCACATCTCATTGTTTGTAATTAGCACATACAGTGCTTCTTTAGTACATGCACATCCCAGCAAGGTATACATTACGCAGTCACAGTCTATGGTGATGCCATACAGTGTCCATATGGCAAATCAGAAGTGACATTGTTATGCTTTTTTAAAAGAAAGTTCCATGGTCACATTATACAGTGTGCCTGTAGGTCTCTCTCTCTTTTTAATTATTTTAATAAATATAAACAGTGTTACACATAGCCTGTGCTCCCCCCACCACCACCACCACGGATCAATAGAGATTAGAATCAGTACTCTGTTTACATTCAAAAAAAACTTCATTCAATATATGGGATATGGATTTAATTACATTGTTAACTTCGTTGTACTCCGTACTCCCTTTAACCTTCTCAAGTAAAAATTTCCCAACCCAAATTCGAAGCTCCTTCCCTCCATTTTCCACTATATTTTAATCATGTATCCCTGAAAATATCAAATAGCAAGTTATTTGCCAAATACTTGTCTCCTTTGTTCATGCTCCAATTTTTACTCTACCACCCTAAAGCTATTACAGCTTGTGCTGCTTTTAATATATACTTAACTGCTTTTCTTCATTATTGTTCATTCCCTTGTTCTTCAGATTTAGTGTTATACAATTCTCTTTGCTCCCAGAAATGTACATCCTTGCCTATTATTCTGTTAATGTCACTTATAACTTCACCCCCCAATTCTTGAACAAAAGGACATTTCCACCACATATGGATGTAAAAACCCTTGGACCATCACAGTGCCAACACTTTAATTACAGGTTTTAATTAGAAAGTGCTAACTGAGAATGAGTACTATACCATCACCCTATTAATTTCATCTGTTGCTCTGTTATCCTAGTGTTCTTGTTTCTCTAACTTCCTGTATCTATACTGTAATTGTATATCTTCCCTTGTTCAATTTAAATCTTTCCCAAGCTCCTTTCAAAATGTCTACAGTTTTAAACTAACTGATTATATTGCTCTGTATATAAATCCAATGATATCTTTACCTTCTTTTAACATCATTTTGGTAATTCCCTCCAATTGTGTTATATTATCTTGCTTCATATTTTTGACTATATATTCAGCAATTTATTTATTCCAGCTGCACTGACCCAATACTTCTTTCCAGTTAAGTTGGCGAGTCTCTCCACTCCCCATAGTTTATCTTCTTTATCAAGCAGGTCTACTATAACTCTATAACCTTCAGTTAAAAAAAATTAAAATAAAATATTTTTCTAAAAAAAACTGTAGGTTTTATTGTTGTTCTTTTTAAATGAAAATAAATATATTTTATTCTGAAGACTCAAAGAAGTGTGTATGATCAACCAAGAGAAATCTTAGATCCATTTGCTATCAGGTACTCTTATGCCAGACTGAAGGGTTATATCAATAAAAAAAATGTGGTCCCAGAACATAAATACAAAAGGGATCTTTTCAGTAGCATCAACCTTTCTTATTTTGCAGAAGATTCTTCCTTTGTTAATTCTCTTGTTAATCTCACATGGATGTTTTACAAAAGTAGTTTCTCAATATAATTTCTTTGTAGTATTCTCCAAGGAGAATGAAATGGTATCATTTCTTATCAAGCTTAAAAGGAGAAAAACGTGGAAAGAAAAACTTCCCTGTTTCCAACAATTCTACACCCCATCTTCAAGGTCCCATCCCTTATATTCTGTTGTGATGAAACCAATAAAGCCTGTCTAGCACTTTTTAATTTTCACAGGTCTAATATCTCCCTAGTGTCAGTTGCAGCCACATGTATTGTCTTTCTGAATTGTGCTGAAAGAAAGACATCATCCTGTGGATGCTGACCCATGAAATCACATTTCCCTTTTGGATCTGATGAGACTCAGCAAAGCAATTAAAACTTCTATAGTTTCTTTTTGTTTCTGTGAGCCCTACATATGCTATTCAACCTTATGGGATAACTAAAAAAGAGTCAGATGAGGGACAGCTCTTTAAAAAACCCACAACCTTACTGTGTGGATACCACACGCCAAACCTAGTGTTTCTTAGACTTTTGCAGGGAATGGGGTGCTATGTAAGCACTGGTCTTAACATATAAAGTCCTAAACAGCTTTGGCCTGGTGATCTGAATGACTGACTGCTCCCATAAAAACCTCCCATAGTTTAAGTTCTGACTTGGAGGCCTATCTATATGCCATGATCAGTTCCTGAAACATTTACCTTTGGGGACTTCGGCTCCCAGAATCATGCAACCATCATGGCCAATATCTGTGCTGGCAGCAAGATTCTGGAATGAAAAAAGGAAACTTTTTCCATGTTCTGGCCACTACTAAGGGAGGATAGATTGATGGGATAATAATATCATCTCTGTGATAGTACCTTTCCTGTAGAATTCTTTTCCTCTTGTCTTTAGGTTTTAGACAATCTGCTATAATATTGTTTTACATGGCTCTTTAGAATTTTAAATATAATCAGTCAAACTTTTAAAAAAGATTTTCTACTGCTCTTAATTCTACTGTTTTTCATGTTGCACAATTTTTAAATATTTAAAAACTTTTGTCTTTACATTTAAATTTTAAGTCACCTTTGGGACCCTTTTACATCAAGAGACACAATGAAATTATAAATAAATAAATATGGCTGGAGGGAGCAGACAGTTGCCTCTCCATGTGATTAGAGCCATAGTACGGTGAACTACTACATCCCTACTGAGATTTCTCAATCCCACCTAAGAGCTCTAAAATTATGGAAGGCCAAAATGTTTTCATTCTCCTCTGGGTTTTAGTTCTGATGTATCCAGTTATTTACATGTATGTATATTGTTCCCAGACTTCAGCTCACTATCCAGACTGTTGTTCCAAAGCTGAGTTAATTTGACAGACCTAGCCATAGGGATGCCATTGGTATGCACCAAGGCCAGAGGCCTCTATATCTGCTTAGGGGCTTTTTCTTTGTCTCATTTATAGCACACAGACTACAGGCCCAGATGATTCTTGACAAGCTTAATAGACTTTAGCTTAATGAACACTAAATTCCCCAGATGATAGTTCTGGAGATATGATACAGATGACCACAAGAGTGAATTCTGCAAGAGGTTCCACTCATCTTAGGGGGATACAGGGGTGGTGAGACACCACCCCTTTCTCCCGTGGATTGTTGCCATGGTGATAACATGTTGCTGCATCGATGCGCCATGAAAAAGGAGCTGCAAAACATGGCTCCTTTCTCTGCTGCTGCCGAGGTGCCATTAGCGCCTTGGAGTGGCACGGTGACATCCCTTGTGCACCGTGCCTTTTGGACATGGTGTATGAGGCACGTCATCGCATGTGCACCGTGTGAGCATGCATGTGCCAAAATGGCGCCTGGACAGCACGGTAGGGCTCAAGAGCGACAGTCCGCTATCCCGAGTCCTAAAATCAGCCCCAGGCCAGCACTTTGCACCAATCTGGACTGCACCTTAGTCCTCAAATCTGCTGCTGAAGTCTGGATATTGCCTAACATTTAATAACTACCCTATGATATCATATTATACTTTGTTGATAGTCTTTCCATTGCCTAAAGTTCTTTATTGATAAGTCTCTGCCTTGTTTATATCACAAAGGGGGAAAGATAAAAGTAAAGGTTTCCCCTTTGACATGATCGTCAAGTCATGTTCGACTGTAGGGACTGGTGCTCATTTTCATTTCTTTGTGGAGGGAGGTAGTGATGTCAAAGACATCTCCATGGTCATGTGGCCAGCATGACTGCACAGAAAGCTTTTACCTTCCTACCAAAGTGGTACCTATTTATCTACTTGCACTTTTACATGCTTTCAAACTGTTAGGTTGGCAGAAGGGACTAGTGATGGGCACTCACTTCATCATGCGGCACTTGGGTCTCAAACTGCTGACCTTATGATCGTCAAAGTCAGTGTCTTAACTGCTGAGCCATTGTGAGAGATAGAAAGTTGTAAAGACTATGATTCAGTGCATAGCATTTTTACAAAAGTCCTGCTACAGCCTCAGGGAGAAAACAGGAAACAAAGTACTCTGATGTTCTTTGTGTCTGACATCTTTGATCTATCTCCTTCCAATTTATCTAGTTATTTCCATTCCAATATATATATATTTTAATTTATTAGGTCTTGTGGATACTAAAAATATTCTCTCCAGCATTACTGAGCACATGTGGGAGAAGGCTGCAAGTAGCAGAAGGGTCATATCTCTAGCAGCTGATTGACAGACTGTAGGAAGAATGTGAGAATACATGAGTTTAGTTCTCACTGAAATAAACTGTCAGCTTCATGAGGAATAGGCTCAAAGCCCTAAATGCTCTTCAAGAGTCATTTAGTTATATGATTTCCCAAATTCATAGACTAGAATGGTCCTGCCCAGACTAGGAATGTGAATGATACATGCAATTTTTCTCATTTGCAACAAGCGTGGGTATCTTGATGCTTCCCCATGGTGATGACAGTTGCTTGGGATGGGTTATCAAGATAAATCATTGACAAAATGATCAATTGCTATGAGATTTGTCATATTTGGGAGCTTATCTGGAAAAATAAAAATCATTTGTGCAAAGTATGCAAATCCATACCAGGCTCCTGTTTTAATTTTTGCAAACCCTCCCACATATACAGATATTTTTTGTTCCTCAACAGTGTATTCTATACAAAATATACTTTTTTTCTGTGCAAAAGAAGAAGGGGCAGGGGAGTTTGCAAATAAAATATTTTGCAGACATAGGTTGTTCACCTCAATGAGCATAAGTCATTAGCAGAATTACCCAGCTAGAGCACAAGTGAAGTCTTGTATCTGAGGACAGGCACTGAGGACAGTTTGACAGCATATCCTTTGACAGCTAGATCAGCAGAATTTAAAGGGACTGTTCTAGATGTTTTGCATTTCTATGTTACTCTGTAACTTCTGAGTCTCTCCTGTTCTGGTCCAAGACCCTAGCTGCTTTGCCATGCTGGATCTCATTAAGATAAGGTGGATAAATTCTAAAATGGGCTATGATGAATCACATTTCTGAAACCTCACCACCACAATGCAAAAGCCCATGACCCAACTCCCTATAGATACAAAACTGCAGAGCAAGTATAGAGTATTATATCTGATACACTAATTTTCTACTTACAGGGACTTTTCACACAGAAGAGCATTCAAAACAGTATTTCCAGCCTGCAGTCTGAAGTTGTGCAGTCCATGCTATCACTTCATTTTCTGTCATTTCATATTGCTAGATGTGTAAACCAAATCTGAATTGCTGTTCTAGTCTGGAGATGTGACACTTTAATCATGCTCTATCCAGCCTCTTTTGCTAGCCGATGGCTTCCGCTTTATTTATTTCTCTGCTTTTACAGATCTAGATCTACCATTTCAATTTTACCTGCATTACATTGTGGACAACCTATTCGGTATCCTCTTATTCTCTGATTAAATGCAATGTGCCATTTTGTGAAAACTGGTGTCCAGAAATGAAAATATGTTTTGTAACAATGAGGCAGCTATACCGCACAATATTCTTTCTGATTCTTCCCACCCCTTGCAGCGTATTCTTTTGTAGAAAAGAAAATTGTGCCCCCTGCCCTCCTGATTCCATCCCTCACATCCGCCTTCTGTGCCTGACAAATGTTATTGTGGCTGGATGGCTGGAGGGCTGAGGTAATGCTTTCCGTCACTTACTGCAGCAGTGTGAGCAGGTAAATCACAGTGGTGGTACATAAGTGATGGCCTTCTGAACACAAAATACTAGAGGGAAGCCAGATTGCTATGGTAAAACCATCTGTCTTGCAGCAAAACCACAGCACTGAGGAGAGGAACAGCATTCCTTGTGCTCTTTCCTAAACAGCTAGATCTGTAAATCTTGGATTCTGCTATCAGGATAAAAGGAAAGTGTTGTGATGGTGGTGGTATTCCTTTGCAGCTGCTTGATTAGAATTTTGAGGTAACCCAACCTCTTATAAGCCTGAGAAGGACTAGTCTTGCTTGGCTTAGCCTTAAACATTACAAACATTACAAATCTTAAACATTACAAACTTGTTATTTGTTTTGTTTTGAAACATTATCCTCACACTGTTTTAGAATCTGCTCATCAAATGAAATATTGAGTTGTCTGATTATCAGTTTCAGTCCTCTATGCTGCAGTTGTGCCAGCACACCTACTAGTGTGTCAAGCATGGAGCGGGGAATAGAACCTATTCTAAGGAATGACTGACTTTCACAAACAGAAAGGAATGGTCTAAATATTATGAATGGGCAGGGCAGTGGAGAGAATCTAAAAATTAATGCTTAAAATTAAAAATTTCCACTAGGAAACAAAAGGATTTTTAATTATGATTCTCATTAAACATTTCCAGCTGTTTTAAATGGATCTTTCCCTATGGAGAGCATCTGCAAGCACCAGCCTGTGGTGACTGCACAGAGTGTTTCTGCAAATGGAGTATGCCTGTAAGCATCATCATATGAGCTATAGCAATCAGATCATCAGGCATATAGATCCCCGTATAATTCAAATAACAATGCATAGTGCATTATTTCACTTACACTGTAGTTGAGTAAAACATACACTGCATTCTGTGCCATTCCAGGTATGAGAATGATGTAGAGGGACTGGTAAAGGCTATTTAACTGTATACCAAGGACTGAATGGCAACAGAGTCATTTCCTAGGTTAATTCTTAGCAGTATAGCCTTAATACTCCAGTAATGTCTTTTCCTCTCACCATATTTAGGTTCATGTATTGCAGGGAAAATTTCATTTATACAAGTTTTCCTTCTGTTATGTTACATGATACAGGATTTTCTGCATGGCCCTCCCATTATATCTGAGCTGTTCTCACAAAGGTAATCTATCTATCTATCTATCTATCTAATCTGCATACAACATCAACATACCCAGTCCTTATAATGAATAGAGCACTTCATAAGTAGCCAGTTATTTAATAATTCTTCAACTCTGTTTGAGAAATAATTCACACAATTCACACTAATTAATGCATATTAATTTATAGATACAACTATTGGATAACATGTTGCATCTATAAATTTTCATTTAATGAAAAATTTCTTGAGTGTTTGTTATGAAGCCAAAGCCATTTGGATTTTGTAATTATACAGAAGAATGCACAACTAGTCCATTTATGTTTACCTACTTCACATAGTCCACAAACCCATTTACCAAGCTCTGATTGGTTTGCATGCATATTCTAATACTTGGAAATATGCAGTCACTTTTAAACAGAAGATTTGTTCTAAGTGATAAGCAGCAAATGCATTAATTAAGAAATCACAAATATCCAGGTTGTCGGTCAGTAATTATGAGTCATTGATGATAATTCTGGGAAACCTGTGTGCAATGATAAAGATCTAAATAGGATAATAAAGTCAAAGACTCCACACACTAGTTCACGTAAATAACATACACTGGAAAGAGCAAACACTACCTAGCTTCTCCCCCCCCCCACTCTCTCACACACACATTTCCATAGGCATTCTTCATCACTGATCCCTCCCACTATGAGGGCCTCCATTTGCATTTGCTACATTTAGAAATGTATCTTTAATTAGTATCAATATCTGTGTTTAATCAATGTGGACACAGCTTTAATAGTTACTAATAAAACACCCTTTGATCATGAATACGGGCATTATTTTCACATATGACAGACAGAGAGCATTCCTGCTTTCCGTGTATGTGTAATGAAATATAAACCCTAAACTAGCCAGGTTGAACAGTCTTCAAGTGACAATCTTTCATTTTCCATCCCTCAAGTGACAATCTTTCATTTTCCATCCCTGTATTAATAGCAGTCAAACATGCACACAAACAGTGGCAAAGAGTCATATGAAAATGCAGTTTGTGTCTGACAGAATGAAGAATATATCATGTCTAATGTTTCTCATAGGTTTTCCCCTCCTTTTGTACTTCAAGTCAAAAATCTTTCTCACAGGACAGGTAGTGCCATAGGTCTCTACTGCTGCAGCTCTGATAGTCCAGCAGTCACATGGCACCAGTGGACACAATTTCCCTCCTCTCCCCTTTCCTCCCCCAATCCCCCTCACTATTCCCAAGCCGGCTGAGGTTGCTTTTCCTTCATTTCCCTTTTCTATTTCTTCCTTTTTAAATTTAATTTAATTTTCATCACATTTTATTTTATCATTTTGTTGTTGTGTGCCTTCAGCAAGTATGTGAACGCAGTAAGTACATGAGAGCAATCCGTTCTCTGCCAGTTTATGCAGCCCCAGTCAGAACAAAGGCAATGGGATGTCTACCCAGTTGCTAGTGCCTTCTGGATTGTAAGTGTCCCATCAAGCAAACAATAAAGGAGAAAGAAGGAAGTGGAGAGAGGGGTTGTGTGAGAAGGCAGTGTCTGAGCCCATGCAAGAAAACAAACTGTTTCATCAGAAAATAGGGAACTCAGCAAACTAGAGTGGCCTTGTTTGAAAAACAAACCCTGACTTTCAAAAGGCAATACAGAACAGCAAGTGTGGGATCAGAGATCACCAAAGCGGCATAACTGCATGAGTCCAGAGAAGTGTGATAGTAATACCTCTATCTCAGTTTGTTTACAGTATATTACCTGCAATAATCTGATTGAAGGAGAGCATTGTTAATAAAAGGGGTAAAGTCAGTGCCTCTACTTTGATTGGATTTGATAGGGCTGGTGGTGGCTGGGTGGATGCTAGGGAGACAACAAATGAATAAAAGAAGCCAAGAAGAAGATGGAATCAGACTGCTTTGCCAGTCTGCAATGGATGAAGAGGAGTCTATGATATATCCTCTGAGCTGATAATTTGCTAAATATGCCAGACATGCTGATGATGCTGTTAAGAAAAAACACACACTAAACTATGTTAAAATAGATATAGATGTTTATAGCTATGCAATGCTCAAGGGTATTGACCCTTGGAAGCCTGTAATAAAATCAGCATATGATGCTTTATATACTATGTTATGTAATGTGATGAAAGCAAAACACCCAAGCATTGACATGTCTGTGTTTCTTCCAAGGGGACTGTGGATGCTTTTATATCTTTGACTGTATATAATAAACAGCCTAAAAGATTGCCAAAGATCTTGCTTATTTTCCCATATAAATATCCTGAGATTCTAAGACTTAAGAATGCTCACGAATGGAGTGTTAATGTTAACTTTGCCTATCTGGATTTCACCGCTATCACAAGTTGGACATCTGGGTGGCCACAAGGTGATAACCCCCAGAAAGAATCCAGATGAGCTGACCCTCAGTCCCTGAGTCCAATGAGAGGGGATCAGAAACCATGCCTGTTTCACTGTTGCAAACTCTGCAAAGGACTCTAAGCTCAGTTCATTTCTCATACAGAAAATTAATTCCCGTACTCTAAATTTATGCTGAATGGGTTCCCATTCATTATGTGTGTGTATGTATTTTCCATTTCACTCTAGCTGCTGTATCTGAGGGTTCTAGCTTTTTAACCCCCCCCCCCCAAAAAAAAAACAACAACCCAACAACCCAGAAACAAAGTAGACTGGACAAACCTGAAGACTGCCCTGGGATAATACAACAGTATAATCAGAGCTTTTCAGAATGAGAACACAATTAGGAATGAAGAACCAATCACATCATATTGGCTTATTCATCCTTACAGAACAGGAATTTTTCTTTCTGATAATCTAACTTCACGAGTCAAGATAAACTAATAGACTATAGTTAGTGAGACTGTCTTTATTCTGAGGAGTCCTTGAAGCAAACAAAGTAGTTCCTCCCTTCAAGCTCTGCCTCTGTTAAAGAGCTAGAAACAGCTGTCAGATAAGTAGAACCTCTCCCAGGCAATGTTTTACCATTTCCCCATCTTCAAAGGGCAACAAAGGACTTCACTCCTCCAGGTCCCTTTCATCTCTCTCATTATTTTTCCAACAGAATAGGAGAAGTGAAGTTTGGGTGCTGATTGGCTAGGATTTAATTGGAACTCTAGGAAGGCACTGCTCTGATTCCTCACAATTACATTTCTTTTAAAACAGCCTTTTAATGATTTGATTTCCTTTCATATCTAGCCAACTACTGCCTGCCTACTCTAGGTCCATCAGGACTGGCACTACAGCTCCACACACCGCAAGCAGAGATAACGCGATGGAGGCTGCAAGATTTGTCAGGCTTCAGTGGCAATGGACAGCCATGCCAAAATCTTATGGAAGCAACTCTAAAACAGTCCTGCCTTCTGAGCCATTCTATCATGCTAACAGAAAGAGATGGTATATTTAGCATTTTAAAAAGATCAGGAGCAGGAGAGGGAAATCAAGCTATCAACAGTGGGACTGCGTTTCTAGCAAGCATGGAATTCCAAATACCTTGGAATTTAGCCTTTTGTGGTCTCTTCAGCAACTGACACAATCCCTTCACTCCTTTCCCTCTATGATTATTCTGACAGCCTAGAGGTTATTGTCATCATTTCACCATGAACTTTAAGAAAAAACTAGTTCCTTTACAGGAGAGGTTAAATCCTAAACAAACACAAAAAAAATTAAGACTGCATTACTAATTTTATCATCTTCCAAAACTGCTCTAACTATATTTGAGTTCATTATTCTATCATTCAGGTTTATGGTTCTAAAGCCCTCTCAAATCACTATCCAGTGATGAGTTGCAGTAGACATTATTCAAAGGAAGATAAGCATCCAGTAAAATCACACCCACCATTCTCTGGATTCTGCCTTGATTATGCCAAGGAACTAGCTACATATTATTATAGTAACTGGTGCTTTTAATTTAGGCTGCATCTGCACTGCAGAAATAATGCACTTTGACAGCACTTTGACTGCCATGGCTCAACATTATGGAATCCTGGTATTTTTAGTTTCTTGTGGCACTAGAGCTCTCTGATAGAGAGAGCTAAATATTTCACAAAACTACAGATCACAGAATTCTATGGCGTTGAGCCATTTCAGTTAAAGCAGAGTAAAACTGCATTATTTCTGCAGTGCAGATGCAGCCATAGAGGTAACTGAAAAAGACATGCAAGTCTTTTCAAGAACAAGGAAAAAACAGAACATTCCCTCAAGGATTATAGTTGGGAAATGTTTAGCATGCTAGAAGTTTTGGATTACATCTCCCCAAATGGCTATCTATCATAGTTGTTGGAGTTTCTAGAAGTTAAAATCCAAAAATTCTGAAGGACCGAAATTCTGCCATCAGCATCCTCCTCCTGCTACTCTTCTTCTTCTTCTTCCTCCTCCTCCTCCTCCTCCTCTTCCTCCTCCTGCTACTCTTCCTCCCTCTTCCTCTTCCTCCTCCTGCTACTCTTCCTCCCTCTTTCTCTTCCTCCTCCTCCTCCTCCTTCCTTCCTCCCTCCTCCTGCTACCTCCTCCTCCTTCCTCCTCCTCCTCCTTCCTCCTCCTGCTACCTGTTCCTCCTCCGGCCCCTACACCCTTGCCGGGCCTGGGCCGGCCCACGTGGGGACTAGAGGAGGAGCTCCTCCTCTGGAGGCTGGCTGGCCAATGAGGGCAGTCTGGAGCTCCAACAGCCCACCCCCTGCCAGCAGCCATTGGCCAGCCAGCCCCAGGAGGAGAAACTTCTCCTATTTTGCCCTGCGCGTGGCCCTGCAGGCGCGCACAGGGCTACAGGAAGCTGCCGGCTGGCGCAAAGGCCTTGTTGGTGGTGATGGTGGTAGTGGCGGCAGCAGTGGTGGCGGCAGCAGCGGCGGCACGCTGCTTGCGCTGCATAAACACTACACACAACGGCCAGCACAGCTGCCACTGGCGCCAGCAGACCCGGGGCAATCCCGGGTCCAGGAAAACACTGGGACGGGGTGCCCCGCCTGGTAAAAAAGTGGGATTGTCCCACCAGGGGGCAGGACATGGCAACCCTAAGTCTAGAGCTCATGACAGATTTGTTTTATGCAAAAACAAATCAAGCTAATGCTGCTGGAGAAGAAAAGGAACAGTATGCAAGGGATGTGCAAGAGAGAAGAATGACTAGGTTTTGACAACAGGCCACTGCACAAGGTAAATGTAGCAATTTGACCACTGTACAAATCTACCAGTGTTGTAAATGCACACAAACAACAAGTGAGCAAAGAGCAAAAGGCCTAGCATTACATTTGAGTAACTGACATTCATTGTCTCCTGCTATGTGTGGTCCTTTGGACAGCTGCCATTTCAGACCTACAGCAGTTTAAAAACACGTTATATGGGATGCTCTATTTTTATGTCATGGAAAACTTGCCATACAAAATATATAATGTAGCGCCACATCTGTGTAAGATGTGATTCATGCTATTTTAGGTTAAGCCGATTACCAGGAGCTATTTGCAAATTTGGAACAAAAAAGCTACTCCAAGATATAATTGCAAACAGTACTCATTCACATCACTTTTTTATTTCCATATTTTGAAAATATATACACAGTAACTTCGAAGATAAACATGAGCTTTCAAGCATCTGGTTTTGTCCCCTACAGCCTATGCTGCATATTTATCAAAGATGTAAAAAGGAAGAAGAGGTCCTGCCCTAAATGACTTAGTGGGTTAATTAAACCAGACCGTCCCCTTTAGAAAAACAGGCTGAAATCTGCCTTGAGTTACAAGAGAATTCGACTGACTTCTCAGCTTAGTCTACTATAAATGCTTATTCATGTATAAAATCTTAGCAAGCAACCCAAATAGTTTGCATTGCCCTTATTGCAAAGCATATGCAGTTAATTTAAGAAGCTTTTGGGTGGCATTTGAAAAAGTATTAGGCAGCTGTGTTAGGTGATGAACCCTGCTGTTTGTTTACTGTTGGGATGCCAGGACCTACTCCTCAAATCTCCATCTCTGGCCCACATTAAACTGACTGGGGATACTCCTAACTGATTTCAACAGGGGAGGAACGTTTCCCCCAAAGATGAAAAAACATCAGTAGTTTAAAAGTTGGAGACTCTGTTTGGTGTAGTGGTTTGAGTGCTGGGCTAGGACACTAGGAGATTAGGGTTCAAATCCCCACTTAGCCATGAAAATCTCCTTGGTCATTGTGGGAAAGTCATACTGTCTCAGCCTCAGAGGAAGGCAAAAGCAAATGCCCTCTGAAAAAATTCTGCCAAGAAAACCCATGATAGGTTCATCTTAGAGTTGCCATAAGACAGCAATTGCTTGTAGGCACACAACAACAAGTTTCAGATGCAAAAAACAAAAAAACAAAAACATGTACACTGGTACCCCGGGATACGAATGCGCCGCGTTACGAAATTTCCGGGATACGAAAAAATCCCATAGGAAATAACTGTTCCGGGTTACGAAGGTTATTTCGGGTTACGAAAAATTTTTTGGTGCTTTTCGGCGCTTTTTCGCACCAAATCGCGGCTTTCGCTATTAGCGCCTATGGGGCTTCGGCTTGCTAATGCTTTTCGGGTTACGAATGGCGCCGCGGAACGAATTAATTTCGTAACCCGGGGGAGCCCTGTAGTACCTTTGAGACATTTTACTGAGTGAGTCTCAAAGGTGCCACAAGATCCCTTTGCATTCTGATGCAGACTAACACGGCTATGACTTTGAAACTCACCACCATGGAAAAGAAGTTTAAGAGTCACTGAATTAGAGCTCTTTAGCTTTGTCTAAATCTCCACTTATTAATTATTAAACCTTACTTGGAAGGACAGTGACTTACAGCAGTTCAAAGGATAATGGCATCAGATCCCACACTCTCAATGATCATGCTACCTCCTTTGTCTGCTGCTGGCTTCAATGTCAGTAAAGTGGTGCTAGGCCTGGGAGGATGGGTATAAGGTTTGGTACTGCAGACAAGAGGATAGCAGTGTGACCTGGGCTAAGGCCTTCCCAGCAGGTTATACTGTTAAGGAGCAAGTGAGGGAAAGTGGGTGAGGGGGAGGAGTAGCCTTGGTCCATAAATCTGACCAGGAAACCTATCTGGAAAACAAAGCACATCGAGTGTATTTATCTGACTCTGAAGGATTCTGTTGGTCTACCATCCACCCTGTTTCCTAACAGACTCCCTGACTGAGCTGACACAGCTGGGCTCGGAGCTGGTGTTGGAGCCTCCCAGGCTTCTGGTCCTGGGGGACCTCAACATCCCCTTCAAGGCTGGCTTATCAGATCTAACAGGTGCAGCTCGGGAGTTCATGAATACCATGACTACCATGGGCTTGTCCCAATTAGTCTCAATTCCTACACATTGTGCTGGTAATACACTTGATGTGGTTTTCAGTACGGAACAGGAATATCTGTAGGCAGAGGTAACTTGCACCTCTGCCCTGTCATGGATGGATCATTTCCTGGCCAAGGTGGGACTCAAAGTTACCACTCAGATCCCCCTCGGGGTGGAGGACCCATTAGAATGGTACACCCTCAGAGGCTGATGGAACCCGAAAGGTTCCAGGAAGCCCTAGAGGGTTTTATGGTTGGGAATGATGGCGATTCTGTCGAATCGCCATCATTGTGAGGAGCCCTGGTGGTGCAGTGGTTAAATGCTTGTACTGCAGCCACTCACTCAAAACCATAAGGTTGCGAGTTCAAGACCAGCAAAAGGGCTCAAGCTCGACTCAGGCTTGCATCCTTCCGAGGTCGCTAAAATGAGTACCCAGATTGTTGGGGGCAAATTAGCTTACAGTTGTAAACCGCTTAGACACTGCTTAGGCGGTATGAAGCGGTATATAAATGAAACTTTTTTTTTTTTTTGAAGCCCTGGTTGATACCTGGAATAACGGTCTTACCAGGGCCATAGACACTATTGCCCCCCGAGCATCCTTTCCAGCCCGCTCCAAAGAAAAAACCTTGGTATACGGAAGATCTTTGCCAGATGAAGTGGGCTGCACAATGACTAGAACGCCGCTAGTGGAGACATCAGTGCTTATCCAACAAGACACTCCATAAGAACTTACTGGATTTTTATGGAATGGCAATAGATGAAGCAAAGAATTCATTCTGTGCTGCACGAATTGCATCGGCAGAGTCTCGTCCAGCAGAGCTGTTCAGGGTGATTAAAGAGTTAACCCAGCTGCCTCCCACCCTGAACCCTTTACTAGAACCAACCAAGGCCTGCTGTGACACTTTTAATGACTTATTCGCAGATAAAATTTCTTGGATAAGGGCTGATCTTGATGCCGGCATTATAACAGAAACAATTGTTGAGGTATCCAGTGACTCTGTGGACCCTATTAAACTGGATCATTTTGAGTTTGTAAATACTGATGAAGCTCCTTGGAAGTGTAAGGAGGACGATGTGCCCCCTCGATCCTTGTCCATCATGCCCAGGGAGGGGATGCAATAAAAACATCACTACAACTTATAATAAATTCATCCTTCCGAGAGGGAATATTTCCATCTAAATTAAAAGAAGCGATAGTAAAACTGCTTTTGAAGAAACCCTCCCTAGATCCCCTGAGGAGAAATAACTATAGACTGGTCTCCCTTTTACCATTCTTGGGCAAAGTGATCGAGAGGGCAGTCGCGCTCCAGCTCCAGGCTGTCTTGGATGAAGCCGATTATCTGGACCCATTTCAAACTGGCTTTAGAGTGGGATACGGAGTTGAGACGGCCATGGTTGCCTTAGTCGATGATCTCCATCTGGGCATCGACAGGGGAAGTGTGACCCTGTTCGTGCTCTTGGACATCTCAGTGGCTTTCGATATCATATCCTTCTGGAACGCCTGAGGGAGTTAGGCATCGGGGACACTGCGCTCCAGTGGTTCCGTTCCTACCTCTCGGGCAGATTCCAGATGGTGACGCTGGGGGATGGTTGCTCCTCTAAGAGACAGCTGACATCTGGCATCCCTCAGGGTGCCATTCTGTCCCCCATGCTATTTAATATTTACATGAAGCTGCTGGGAGAGATCATCCAGAGACATGGGGCGCAGTGTTATCAGTACACTGATGACACCCAGATTTATTTCACTATATCTCCAACTGCTGCAGTGACTAGGGATGGCATATTTCCTCTGGATGCCTGTCTGGGGTCAGTAATGAGCTGGATGAGGGAAAACATACTCAGGTTGATTCCAGAGAAAACGGAGGTACTAGCAATAGGTTTGCTAGGTCCTGGGAAGGAAATTAGTCAACCTGTCCTGGATGGGATCACACTTCCCCTAAAGAATAAAGTTCGCAGTTTAGGAGTACTCCTGGGCTCATCACTACAATTGTCATCTCAAGTAGATGCGACAGTCAGGAGTGCTTGGTACCAACTTCGGTTGATACCCCAACTGCGTCCCTACCTGGACCGAAAGGACCTTGAAGCAGTGGTACTTGCACTGGTAATCTCTCGCCTTGATTTCTATAATGCGCTCTACATGGGGCTACCCTTGTATCAAGTTCAGAAGCTTCAATTAGTACAAAACGTGGCAGCCAGATTGGTCACTGGTTCTTCGAAATTTGACCATATAGCACCTATTTTGAAAGATCTTCATTGGCTACCTATTAGTTTCCGAGTGCAATACAAGGTGATGGTTATCACCTATAAAGCCCTACGTGGCTCAGGCCCAAGTTACTTAAAGGAACGCCTCTCCCTTTATAATCTGCCCCGCACTCTCAGAACCTGTGGGGAAAATCTGCTGGAAGCACATCCAACCAGATTGCTCTCAACCTCCCAAAGAACCTTTACCTCAGTGGCTCCTAAACTATGGAACAACCTCCCAGAAGAGATCTGTCTTATTACCTCCTTGGAAGATTTCAAGAAGGCAATTAAGACGGATCTCTTCCGCCAAGTCTATCCACCCAAACTTCTGTAACGACATCATTCACTCTTCTATCCAGGATCAGAAGTTCCATCAGGGTCTGGCCTGAAGAAAGAGGCTCCTCCCTCCCTAACTGTCATCTTTCGGCCTCTGAGGGAGAGAGTAGGCTGGCCCAGTTCCATCAGGGGCTGGCCTGAAGAAAGAGGCCCCTCCCTCCATAACTGTCATCTTTTGGCCTCTGAGGGAGAGAGTAGGCTGGCCCAGCGTCATCAGGGGCTAGCCTGAAGAAATAGGCCTCTCTCTCCATAATTGTCATCCTTCAGCCTGTGAGGGAGAGAATAGGCTGGCCCAGCTCCATCAGGGCTAGCATGAAGAAGAAGAGCCCTCCCTCCGGTCCATCTGCTTTGGTCCAGACCTCAGAGGGAGAGAAGAATACTGGACCTGATTCCCTCCCCCCACTCACCATTCCCTTCTCCTTTTGTGTCGTGTCTTTTAGATTGTAAGCCTGAGGGCAGGGAACCGTCTATTATCCCCTCTGTTGTAAACCGCTCGGATTCCCAGTGATTGGGCGGTATATAAATAAAACTTCTTCTTCTTCTTCTTCTTCTTCTTCTTATTATTATTATTATTATTATTATTAGAACATTTTATCATATAAAAGTTGACTGCACTGTTTTTAACTGTTTTAATGTTTGAAATTATATGTTTATTCTTGTATTTTATTGTTACTGTTGGGCTGTAATCCTGCCTCGATCCACCTGGGAGAGGCGGGAAAATATAAATTATTATTATTATTATTATTATTATTATTATTATTATTATTACTATTATTATTACCCAAAGTGATTTCACTACTTCAGAGTCATGGAAACCACCAACCACCAATGGCTATACCTGAGTTTCCCCTTCTAGAAAAAAAGACTCTGTAAAATTAGTGGGGGGGAACAGCGATGTGGATTGCTATGGATAACTTAGGGCAGGGGTAGGGAACCTTTTTGAGCCGGGGGCCGGGTTGCTGTCCCTCAGACAACTGGGGGGCCGAAGCCAAAAAATAAATAATTAAATTATTTTTAAAAAATTTAAATAAATAAATAAACCGGGACAAATGTAGGACAACATTTTCAAATGGTGGACACTTTTTTTTTAAAAAAAGTGGAGGACACACAAAAAAAATTGCTGATTTTTTAAAAAATGTTAATATAAATGCATGTTTCTGAGGCGTCTATAGACAATTGCCCCCCTTGCCCCTGCGCGCGAGAGGCCAAAGGCACCGGCAACAATTGGTGGCAGGACCAGGCAGGGGCCGGTCCCAAGGCCTTGCCGGGCCACATTCGGCCCACGGGACGCAGGTTGCCTACCCCTGACTTAGGGGCTCAGCAAACTGTTGCTGTGCTGCTGTGTCGCTGTGCCATCCCTGGAAGCCCTGGGTTGGGGATGCAGCAACTGCATGCCACACCCCCAACCCAACACAAAAAGAAAGTGCAAAAAGCAGCTTCTTTTGCACCATGGGAACAGTGCTCTTTCCGGTGCTGCCATGGCTTTTATGTGGCTCTTTGGCACAGTGTGTCTACATGCTGCACCAAAGACATGGCATGATGCCAGCTGATGTGCAGTTGGTTGGGCGGCGTGACACCAGCAGAAGGCCGGCATGGGGGGTGGGCGGTTGTCATGCCTCCACTCTGCCCTCACGCTGGTGTATTTTGCTGGTCTGTTGAGGGTCATAGTAAAAAAAGGAGCTTAAAAGTGCAAAATGAATTTTAAAATACCACAAATTTTCACCACTCATTACAATAGCATCACACCAGCCTTAGCTAATTGATTGTTATTTCCTGAGCCCTGAATTTTGAGGTCTAAATGCTGTGCTAACCCTTATGTGTTCGGTTTTGTGAGGGCAGAAGGGAACATTTAATCATTGATGGGGTTAAGGGGAAGTACACGATGGAACAAAGACTCTTGTACAGTTTACAAGCTCCCTCCACTTCCTCGCTCTGCATATTTTAAAGGTACTACATCGCTGAAAAATACATTGTTCATTTATTTTGACAAAAGCAATTTCAATTATTAATGATAACACTTCCATAGCACACGTGTAAGACGGCTGTAGTATAATTTGTAAGACTATAAAAGGCTTTAGATCAAGAGTAATGCGCTGACTCAGCCACACTTCTGAGTGCCTACTATTCTCTTTGACTTCCGTGGCAATAAAAGCATCCAGGGTTTGCCGGACTGAGCACTTTATTTGCATGTGCAGATATATACGTGTGTGCTTCCTTTCTGCAGTAAATATAAGTAATTCAGTCCATTCATTCAGACTGCATTCATTTACAGCAGAGATGGGGAACCTCAAATCTTGGGATCAGATTTGGCCCTCTGGAAAATACAATTCAGTCATGCTGAGTTTTTCTGACAGTCATGGCCCCTTCTCCATGACCTTTTTATTTGGTAGTTTTCCAGCCCTCCCCTTTCCCAATTTTTAAAAGGTTGAAATGCCTTTCCTAATGCTTAGTTACTGGCAGAAAGAACTTTAAGCTAAAATATGCTTATATTTTGGGCTCTTCCCCTTTGCCTTTGTCATCATACACCACGGGAATGCACCCAAATTACACCAGCTTTTAAAAAAATAAGATTGGAGGAAGTTGTGGGAGAGTTTTGGAGAACTGATGAGGACTTAGGAGTTCCAAATGTGGGACTCCTTAGCTGCATGTGGTCTGTGTGCCACCCTATAACCAGTCCTGGTCTACACAGACCCTTCCTTCATAATGCCTCAAAGCAACATGAAGACTACAAAGACTCTTAATCCCTCAACTCTCTTTACCCTGCATTTTTTAAAAAAAATCATTTTGCCTGCAAAGGATCTTGTAAGCTTTAATATTTGCATCCAAGTGTTGCAACATAACTAAGCAGCATAGACAGAAGAGTTCTTCAATTAAGTTGTGTATTGGTATTTCACTGGCTGCTTGGACCTTTGGGAACAGTACTTATATAAAAATTGTTGTATTGTTGTTATATCTATCTATCTGTCTATCTATCTATTGACTTAAATTGTAATTGTGCTTGCAATAGTCAATTATAGTTAACCCCATAGAACCCAGAGAGAGGTACAGTGGTACCTCGGGATACGAAATACCCAGGTTACGAAATTTTCGGGATACGAAAAAATCCCATAGGAAAACATTGTTCCGGGTTACGAATGTTTCTTCGGGTTACGAAAAAACTTTTGGTGCTTTTTTCGGCTTTTTCGCACGGAATCGCGGCTTTTCCCCATTAACGCCTATGGCAATTCGGCTTACGAAGGCTTTTCGGGTTACGAACGGTGCCACGGAACGAATTAATTTCGTAACCCGAGGCACCACTGTACATAAATACCACCAAACTCAGTGAAACATAGGGATGCCATATCCCGGTGGCTCCCGGGACAATTCCGCTTTTGGACCCCCCTGCCTGCCCCAGTCCAGTTCCCTCCCAACCCTGGCCTTTGTCCCGCCTCCGGGCCAGCCCCGCTAATGTGGCCATTGCCGCGGCCGCTAATGCAGCTGGCCGCCAACCCACCTCCTCCTCCTCTTCTTGGGCAGCGCCGCCCTCCTGCTCCTGGGCAGCGCCGCCTTCCTCCTCCTCACCAGCGCTGCCGCCGCCGCCACCACCCGCCCACGCGCGGGGCTAGGACGGAAGAGCTCGTTCCCTTGGGCCAGCTGGCCAAAGGGGACAGGCTCCTCTTCCCTTGCGCGCGCCGCCCCGGCTGCAGCATGGGCCAGCGGCAGCGCGCGCGCATCCTCCACATGCACACCCTTGCACGGGGCTTCCCAAGGAGCCCTTGCCCTGAGGAGGAGGAAGAGGAGGAGGGGGAGGATGAAGAGAAGGAGGAGGTGGAAAGGTGAGTCAGTGGCCATTACAGGTCTGCCTTGGGGTTTTTTTTTTAATTAATTTTTAAAAATATTAAATACTTATTTTTTGTTTGTTTTTTTTTGTTTTATTAATTTTTATGATTGCTTTTTTATTTTATTTTATTTCATTTATTTTTTATTGTTTTTTATTTTATTTTATTAATTTTATTATTGCTTGTTTTTTATTTTATTACATTAATTTTTATTATTAAATATATACACCCCTGCCTTGTTTTTTTTCCCCATTATTTTTTATTATTAAATATATGCAAGTGCATTTTCTGTGTATTTATGGCGCTTTGAATGCTAACAAGTCTGCCTTTCTTGGAAAATTATAG